>NC_133156.1:6062147-6368443 GCF_040802235.1 Manis javanica
CTGCCACGCTGGGCTGCTCCCCTGCTCTCTGCACTCTGAGCAGGCCTGCCAGTGCTGCTCGAGTTCAGCAGCCGCCTCAGAGGGCAGGTGTTTGTGGTCAGGCCCTGGGCGGCCTGGAGCAGGGGCTTCCTGCCGCTCAGGCAGGAGTGACGGCCGGGCCGGCTCTCCCTGAAGCAGGAACTGGAGGGCATGTCTGTCCAGCATGTTTGCCCTTCCTAGCTCCTGAAATTCTCGCAGGCAGACTCCCACTGCCCCGTCGGTGCCTTCTTTGGAGAAAAGACCTCCAGGCGCTGACATGTGCAGTGAAAGGATCCAGCACATCCAGCGGCCACCAGGCCCTGAGCTCCTGTCACACGTGCACACACTCACCAGCAAGCCTTCTTAGCACCTGACTTGAGCGTGAGCAGAGACAGCATTACCAACCCATCGTGTGAGGGGCAGAAGCGGTGAATGAACAAAACAATTACACATATGCCCCTGATTCTTTATCACCAGAGGTAAAGAGAAACTCTGTGTTCACGACTTGAGAATAATCTTCAGAGACCAGCAACAGCCTAAGTTAAATTTTTTACAAATTCAGTAAGTGAGGAGGAATACAAAGTTAAGAAAATATCAGGGTAAGAGGAATGAGTAAGTGGAAAATTAAGCACAGACCTGTGATCAGAAACAATGCACTGTATCATTTCATTTACACGTGGAATCTAAAAAGAAAGCAAAACAAAATGAACAAAACAGCAGTATACTCAGAGACACTGAGAAGTGACTGGTGGTTAGCACGGGGGAGGGGTTGGGGTGGGTGAAGGGGATAAAGAGGTAAAAAAAATCTCCATCATAAGCTTGTCATAGAGATGGAAGTCAGCATGGGGAATGTAGCCAATGTTTATCTAACACCTTTCTATGTGGACAGATAGCAATGTATTCGTGGGTGTGAGGATATAATAATAAGGGTAACTGTTGAACCACTGTGTTGTATACTTGAAACAATATAATGTGTATCAACTATACTTCAATTAAAAAAACAAACAATGGAGGAAAGGGTGTAGGTGAGTTTCAAAGTGCAGAAAGAAAAAAAACTTCAAAGATTTCATGTCTACCAAATCTTTCAAAAATGAAAGCAAAATAAATATATCCCCAACTCAACAAAAACTAAGGGAATTCACTAGAAGTTCTATTTACAGTAATTACTGAAGGAAGCCTTTTCGAACTGAAAGAAATGCTTGATTCTCAAGGTTTGTAACTTTTGGATTGATTTTTCTAATGGATGTGTGTAGGTGTGTATGCAGAATGTTCAGAAGTTTTTGTGTAGTTTAACCTTTGTTGATTTCAGAAACAAAAGTGCTGGAAACTTATGAAAACTGTACTTTGAAGGCTTATCTATTTCTATTTGTTTTATACTTATTCAACTTTATAAAATTTGAATAATAAATTTGAAGTCCCTGTAGTCAAAAAGAGTAAAGATTGAAATAAAAATTTCAAAATGTTTTTAAAATTCACATGGCTAAAGCAGCATAAAAGAAATTTGAGTTCTATGCCTCAGCTGATGTGACACAAGGCAGAAACGTGGAAATGTTGGAGTTGCACAAAGAGGGGATCCTGAGAATAAAAATCCCTAGCAATTAACCAAATTCCAGGGACAACTCCAGATTTTTAAAGCTATGAAATTGATGGAGCTCAAGTAGAAATCTCAAGTAAAGACCTCAGAACAGAATCTCAGGTTATCTCACTTCCAGGGTTGGAAGGCTTAGAAAAGGGTGGAGGGATCTGTGGGGCTGGAGGTGGGGGCTGGGCTGGGGTCCAGCCTGTTCCTCTGTCCCCTCTCCCACCCTCAGGAGCCCTTTGTGACAAGGCCATTGTTCAGTGATGTGGGCCTGGTGTGCTGTACCCCAGCACACTCGCAGAGGTCAGTTGCCTGAGGGCAGCAGTGCGATTCAGATGATGGAGAATCCTCTCCTATCTCTGAAAAGCGTTCTCGCTACCTGGCTGAGCTCCAGTTCCACCTCCTGGGCGACTGATACCATCTTCACCATCCTGTGTGGACTGGGGTTATTCCTCCTGCTACTCCCCTTCCTGCCAAGTGATCCATCCTCCCCACCGCCTAGGACACATAGAAACATCAGGAAGGTAAGGAAGGAACCCTGGGCCAAGACCTGACAGAATATGATTCTCTCTTTCCTATTATTACTTCTGTTTCTTGGAGTCAGCTGCAGAGGTTCCTGGGATGGGGAAGAGAACATCTCAGGAAAGAACAGATCCTCCTTCTAGGCATAAACCAGGCCGGCCAGGAGTTCCGGCAGGAGGATCTATCCAAAGATCCCAGACAGGAGCCAGGTGGGCCAAAGGGCTCCAGGCCCAAATCCCAAACCCAGTGGCCAGTGGCTGCGGCCCAGAGCCTAAGAATTTGATGTCTGTGGGAGGACAGGCCCCTGAGCAGGTTCCCCAGCTGCGCCTTCCTGGGGCAGGGGTCTAAGGGCGAGGCTTCATCCAGGCTGACCCGAGGGTGGTGCTAAGCCCACGGTGCCCCTGAGCAGGGGCTGCGGTGGGGCGCTGGCCTTGGGAGGCAGAGTACAGCCCGACGGAGCTTAGAGGGGCCTGTGGGTCTGAGCATACGTGTGTTTCTTGAGCACAGAAATACTGTAGCAAGAGAGCCAGGGCAGGTCTCACACAGAAAATCCCTCTTTACATTCTTCAAAGAAGGAAAAGGGAAAATATTTTTATCTCCTTTAGAAATCAGTACAAGGCCAGGAAACCTCAAGGCCCATTAGGTAAATGTACAAACAAAGTCATGTTTATAGACACCGAGCCTCTGCAGCTTGTCTGTGGAGCTGAGCCTTGGTTCCAGCCTGTCATGCTTTTGGTCCCTCAGCACCACCTGGAGCCAAGTGGAAAGAAAAAGTGTAAAAAAAGAAGTGCAGTTCTGAAAGGTGAGCCTCTCCGCCAGCCGGCCCTGCGCACCCTGAGTCAGCCTCCCTCCCTCCTGCCTCAGGGCCCAGCTCTGTGCCGCCCCTGAGGAAGCCAGTGGGTGGGGCTGGGGGTGATGCTGGGGTTCTTGTTTACAGAGTCCAAGAATGAACTTCACGATCACTCAAAGTAGGAGAGCAAGTGAGAGCCTTTATTTAGAGATAAAGAGGACAGAGAAAGAGAGTCCAGGGTGGTGCACTGTCTGGGGATTTACAGGCGGTTGAGAGACAATGGGCTAGGGGATGCACACCTGCCAGACGGTCCCAAAATGTTTATTTTTTAAGAGCTACTAAGTTTCTTATCAGTGGGTTATTCTTTAAAGTTAGCTTAACACAAGAAATTTCCTGCTCTGACTTGTTCTCAGGATAGCCGCTTTTTGATCTGGGAGCATATCAATTAAGACTGCCTGCCTTGCTTCCAAGATGGGCTGAGTTATTGTTTGATTGATGAAAATGTGATCTTACCTTCAAGATAGAATTTTAAAAAATAAGCTGGGCCTTTGAGCAGGCTACAGTAAATCTTACAATGTTATGTTTTAATTGATGCAGTGAAATTATAGGCTATGTTGAGATACTTTTCTTTATCTGGGGAGTATTCAAACTTCCAGGCCAAGTTGCTCCTGGCTTTTTAGTTTTAACTAATCTCACTGAAGAATGCTTATATTCCTAGTTTGATATTTCTACTTTAGAGAATTAATGTGACTCTGGCTTTACTTAATTGGTGAAGTTTTGGTAGCGTTTTTTTTCCAGAGGCCCTCACCCTACTCTATCTAAACCCATGGTCCTTGTCTCAGGGGGATCTTGGGTAGATGATCAGAACCCAGACACTCCCCAGGGTCTGTGCTGGAACAAAGCTGCAAGGGCCAGGAGGTGGGTGTTGCCTGGCAGGGACGGGGTGGGCTGGAGCAGACCCAAAGTGCCCGGATTGGGAGGGGGGACCTGTGTGCACAAGGTGATTCCCTCAGGTGCCTCTGTGAGGTGGCCCTTGCCTTGTCCCTGCCACAGGGTGGCTGTGAGGGCTGCAGGGGGTAATGGATGTAGAAGCACTTTGCAAATGACAAAGCACTCCCTGTTGTGAGTATTCCCATTGCCCTCAGGGATCCTGTGGCCTCAGACACTGAGGCTTGGACTCCAGACTCTATAATCTCCCCAATGTCTCCCCTAAAGGGATGTGGCACTCAGTCTCCTATAAGACCCCTAGGTCCCTGCCTTCACCACCATGACCCCGTCTTCTGCTTTCCAGTTTGCAAAGAATCCCTTTGTAACCTAGAAGAGATGAAGCACCTGCTACTTCTTCTGAGAAGGTAAAGAATCTTCCCTTCTCCTCAGGGTCCTCCTTCCTCCCAGAGCCTTATGACGGGACTCCAGGGCTGCAGGCAGCGTGGGACTGACCTGGTGGGGGAGATGTGGGGACAGGTGTGACTGCAGACCTGGGGGACAGCAGGAACACTGTGCAGTCAGCATGGGGACCTGGAGGGCCGTGGGCTTCAGGCACCCAGCCCTGCCTGGCCTGCTCGGCTCCCATGGCCCTGGCTGCAGCTCTTGCCTCCTGTCTTCTGCAGCCATATGAGGAGGCTCCCTGACGAGGGTGACTCTCAGAACTTATTTCAAGACCACCCCAGTGAGGGGCACGAAGCAGAGCCTGCGGGAGCCCACTGGCTGTGCGGGGAGCCTGGGGGCAGTACTGCTCCTGCCATGTGCCCTTTGGCTTCCTTGGCTCCTCCAGCCACACACTCTCCACCTCGGGCCTCCACCACCTCACCAGGCGTGATAACTTCCTCAGGTTCTACTCATTCATACTCATCCCGGAGTGACTCTCAGCCATCAGAGCCTTTCCTACCTACTCTTTCCCCTTCCCCACCAAATCCTACGGATTCAGAGCCCTGCCCTCAACCTCCAATAGCCTGCTCTGTCCCACCACCAAACTCCACCCCAACTCATACTCAATTTGACTCAATGGCACTCCGATTAGGAACCATCCCATGGAGCTTGTCCCCATATGCCCACTGGCTGGCTCCTCCCACCCGAGTCATCTCAGGCGTTGGTCGTGCAAACTCTCCCATTCCAGCCCCTTCCAGGCATCAGGCAGATGCCAAAGCCTGGAGCCTCTTGACCTCCTCACAGTGCACATCCCACCAAGAGCACCTGTCCCACCACCCACCAGAGGTCTCATTCTGGGAACACCCCACAGACAAACAGGGAGAGGTGTACGGGGGCTCAGCCAGCTCCCCTGTGAAGGTTCCAAGAGCTAACTCTGCAGAACCAGAAAGAGGCTTGATGAGGTCCTCCACATGGGGCCTGGGCAAGACGTTTCCAGAAAAGATCCTGAGTGTCCATTCGGGCAGGAAGCTGGGGAAGAACAGTGAGTGTCAGACCCCTGGGGGTGTTCATCCCTCCATGTTTGCTGTCAACCAGGCCTTGGACCTTCCTGCAGAATCACTCACTCACAGGGGAGCCACGAAGAATCCAGCACCCTCCAAGGGACAGGGACCCGACACGAGCACCTCCCATGGGTTCACCATCTTCAAGCCACCTATACAACAGAATCTGGAAGCACATGCTACAAGGCTTCTGGCGAGGTGCAGGTGGCGCTTACCCCTCAAGATCCTTAAGGTCATAAACTCCTTTAAGTTGAAAACCCCTCAATCCTCACTCCTTCTCTGCTCTCCCAGTACCTGCTCAGCTACCTGTGTTCCTGGGGCCCACTCAAAAGCCACGTTTTCCCAGCTCTTGGAAAATCCTCAGTCCCCACTGGGAGAGGCAGCAATAAGGAAAGAGTCAGTTCCCAGCCCAGTGAGTCCCCTCCCTGCCCCCTCCCCTAGGTGTGAGGAAATCAGCAAGGCCCAGGGAGAGACCCCACCTGGCGATGGCCACGTGTCCTCAGAGGCCCCTCTGACCACACAGGAGAGCGGGCCACCTGCTCAGACCTCCACATGCATGTTTGTGGGCAGAATGTGGCACAGTGAGATGGCCATGAGGGCCCACAGAGCCAGCCGGGAGCTGAGCCCCGGTGCAGCCACAGCCAGGATTGAGCCAGCGGGGGAGAGCAGAGACCGGGCCGCGCGACACCCCCACCGCAGGGCGACATCACTGGAGGGCAGCTCTGGGTCTTCAAGTGCTGAAGAGGATGGGGGGTCGGTGGCGGCTGAGGAGGCCTCTGCTTGGAAAATCATCTTGGAATCCCGTGTGCCGGCCCACTCCCAAATTAACAATGTGGATCTGAGTAGATCAGGGACTCCAGAGACAAGTAAAATCCCAAGACTGCCTGGTGTAAAGCACGTGATTCAAGATCTGGAAGAGCCACACCTCCATGTACACCACAGTGACTCTGAGCTCCACGAGAAGGTAGAGTCCGGGAAGCAGCCTCAGGACAGTGGCCCCAGTGAGCCTCCTCGGGACAGCGACGCTCATGTGCTCCTTCAGCACTGCCACTCCCGTGAGTTTCTTGCTGCAGACAGCTCGGCTTTTCAGAGATCTCTGTGCAGCTCCCAGAGCACGTCCAGTGGGGACACGTCAGCTTCACACGTGTCAGGCGACATCATGTTGCGTAGATGGGCTTCAGGTCAGAGCAGCCAGGGGTCCTTGAGGCTGGAGGAGCAGGGTGAGAGCCAAAGCAAAATGTTTGCCCCCGCTGGTGATGTAAAGGACTGTGGGAGGTCTGACCAAGTACAGCTTGAAAAAGGATTGGCAGAACTGAGGGCCTCCCAACACAATGGGATGTTAAAGAATAATTATAAGGAAACAGCACAGTCCTTAAGAAGCAAGTCCTGCCAGCTTGGACTGAAGGAGGAACAGGCTCCTCCAGAAAGCCACGTCACAAAACTGATAAAGCACTTCCTGCAGGGGATTCTCTCCAGTCGAGTTTCCCAGCAAAAAGACAGGCCTCCATCAGCCACTATCCAGAGCCAGGGACAAGGCATTAGCAGATCTGTTCCAGACGGCAGGGCCACCAAGGCTCGGGATCATGACAGCTGTGGGACAGATCCTAGAGGAGAAAACCACAGTTCCACATGGACATCCTCGCTTGGAGTTAAATTGGCAGAAAGGGAAATTCCAGGCTCCAGCAGGCAAACATGGTATCACAATCTTTTCTCCTTGAAGAGCAAGGGAGAGTGATAGGAGATAAAGCCTGCAATCACCCAGCCGCCCTAAAGGGCCACAGCAGTCCTGGCAAGAGCAAGGGGGCCAGAGACCAAGATAGCAATGAGGCCTTCCCACCCCGCGAGGTGGGGTGCCCAGCAGGCACAGCCAGCATGGGCCAAAGGCGGCAGGTGCCTCAGCCTGTACCCACTACCGCCCGAGGCAGCAAGTGATTCAGAAATATGTGTCACCTATTCAGCTAGAGCATGATTCACACATGTTTCCTGGTAGGACAAGTTTTCTTCAGAAAAGATCCATACAGTGCAAAGAGAAACTGTTTTTTCTCATGTCAGTACATCCTCTAGTTGCTGATGGATTCTTCCTACCTCAACTTCCATCGTTTCCCAAAATACATGCTTTTTTCTCATGAGAGGTGGTGGCTTCTGTCTGTGTCCTGCTGGGGGAAGGAAAGGAGTCAGGGTCTGCTCTTCCCACATACCCACCATGGCTTCCTGAGAGATGGAAAGGGAGGTTGAGGATGCCTGTGGTGTGGCATGCCCACCCGCACCCCTTGCCCTCGGTGCACCTTAGGTTTCCATGAGAGCCTCATTACAAAACAAACAAAAGCATCCTGGACTTGTCAAGATAAGGAAAACCTGTAAGGTGCCCCCCAACCCCATGATCTGGCTCGGCCAGCCCCACTGCTTGCTCTGTACCTTGAACTTGCGCAGCTGTGAGAGAGAAGTTTACAGAAGCTGAAATTCCCCTCTGGCTCCAGAAAGTGTCTGACAAGTTCCCATCAGTGTCCTGGGAAGTGGTTGCCTGAGAGCAGAGGTGGAGGAAACCTTCCCCATCCAGAGTTCTTGGTGGGGACTAGGTGATGCCTACCCCAGCAGCCCCTTCTGTTCTGATGAAGCCGGGGTTGTGGTGGGCCGGGGTCCCTGTAGCTCAGCGTCCCCCTCACTCCACCTTTCTCCCACTCAGAAGCAGCAGAAAGAAGATGCACTCTTAGTGCTGAGGGTGTGTGGGCGGGGTGCACAGAGGCGCTGAGGGCCGGTCCACACCTTCCTTCTGGGGAATCAGGGATCAAGGCTGTGGCTTGTGCGCACTCACCATCTGAAGGTGGACCCTGAACCTAGGGGGGAGAGGGGAAGAAGGTGGCAAAATAGCACAGTGCAACCCCAAAACGTGCAGGGACCGAGGACCTCTGGAGACCCACCACCATCCCCAGAGGGGAGAAGCAGCTGGGGGCCCATGGCTCCTGCATGGTGGCCCACCCGGGGTCTCCACACACACCAGCCCATGAAGCCCAAGAGCTGCCACGTGGACCTTTGACAGAGGGCCGGGCTCCCACAGGTGGGGAAGCTTGACTTTCCCAAGATATATTAAATAAACCAGAACAGGGCTGGGGACCTCAGGACTGACTCAAGGTCTCTGATCTTACTTCCACATGTGGCTCAAGGAAGGCTTCCAGGGGACATTAAAGGGCGAGGGATGGGCCTGGGGTCCCACAGTAATGCTCACATGGCTTCCAGCACTGCCCAGCCCAGGGCCTGGAGGGGGAAGAGGCCATCACACAGGGTCTGTCACACAACAGGCTGAAAGTGACCTGCTCAGAATGAGGGTGCAGTCCAGGATGGCCCCTGTGTGCTGTGCTCCAGCCTACACCCCTCCACTGCAGTCCCCATGGGAAAGCTGGAGTGATGCCAACTTTGAGCTACATGCAGATGTGCAGTGGGCCAGCTGCAGGGACCATGGAACGACCCTGCCCCATGCCTGTCAAGACCCCCCGACCCGCATGTGGGCCGGGGCGGAGGAGTCAAATGGGTGCAGATGCTGGTGCTGCACTGTTCCCTGGAGCTGGGTCCTGCCTCTGCGTGCAGCTCCCTGGCTCCTCCAGGGGCCCCCCATGAGAGCCCAGCCAGGGCCTGTGGGACTGGGACCCCAGGGAGAGAGAGACCCACCTCGGGTCAGGTGAGAGGCACAGCAGGGACCCCAAGGCACAGGACAGCTGCGTCCTCTCACAGGCCCCTAGAGGTGAGTCCTGGGAATGGGAGCATAGGGGACTGACACCCTTGCAGTATAAGTGCCACACACGGGGGCTGAAGGGACAGCAGGAAACAGGGCAGACAAGCCCCTGTGCCCTTCTGCCATGACCGTGCTAAGGTCTGCAATGGAGACCCCCACAGAGAGCCTCACAGACCCTCCCACACACTGAATGACCCTTAAAGAGATCCTCACAGAACCAGACACCCTCACAGGGACCCTCTCAGACCTTCTCAGTGTTACTGAAAACTGGTCCTTGTCACCAAAGTCAATTCACAAATCACAATGGCAAGGATTTGAGAAAAGGAAAGGAATTAATTTGCCAGCAAATGACAGAGTGGCAGGCTTGTGCCTTAAGAACCACTGTCCTCCTGCAGCACAAGTACGTACGGCATCTAACAGGGCATCGTGGGAGAGAGGCTGTGGTGTTCATAGACACACAAGGCAGCCACTGGAGGAGATCAAAGCAGATTTTCTTGTACCAGTTCAACTGCTTTTTGTTTCTCAGTGGCTCCTCCTCAGTGCCCTGGGGCAGGATGGCTTGGGTTCTGCCAATACAACTTTCTGCAATGCCTCTGACCCCGAGACATAGCAAACAGGGAGAACAAAGAGAACCCGACCCCTCTTAGTGGTCACAAAGTTTCTGGGGGCTTCTTGAGCTCCTTTTCAAGTTACTATTAAATTCTGAACCCAGAGATTTCATTCAGTTTTCCTCTGTTATCCCTGTTAATTTCACCTTACATTTTCCTGGGAATGTGGATGGCCAAGTTCTTCTGGTACTTTCTGCTGAATCAGGGAGAAGATCAGGGCTTTTAAAATGGAAGGCACGCACCAGTTGTTATCAAAGATGATGCCGTTGCCCCAAGGTGCCAGCCAGTGAATTCGCAGAACTTAGGAAGACACCAGGTCATGAATGTGATATGATTTGGGGACCGGAAATGGGACACTGTTTTGAGAACCCATAAACAGACTTCTAAGCTCAGGTAGATCCAGGTGGGAAGCTTTAGGAGCAGAAATACCCATTCTCCCTTAAAACAGACTGGGGCAAGTTCTGTAATCAAAGGTGCAGTGAAACAAGATAAATTACTCATGTGTTCCCTGGGGAATTAGCTATTTCCACTTAAGACATGAGGGTACATGCAAAACATGAGAACACCAGTGCCTTCAGGAGCTGCAGAGAAACTCATACCAGATGCTCTAAAGGATCACTGCACCCCACTGCAGAACTGGCTCTTGGGAGGCATATCTAACAGTCAGTCTGATGGGTGGTTGAAGCCAGAATCTGGGAGCCCATACCTGGGGTTTACTTCCTTGAGGAGGGCTTGCACCACCTCAGCGGCTTTCTCCATTCTTGCAGGAGAAGCTTCAACCCAGCCTGAAAATGTATCGACCAACACTAGCAGGTCTGAAGCTCCCGGTAGTCTTCAGCATCTGGGTGAAGTCCATTTGCCAGTCTTCCAAAGGACCATGTCCCATATGTTGTACCCCCTTTTCCAATGGGGGTCTCTCAACATTAGGGTTATTGTGGACACATAACTGTCAATTTTGAGTAAGTTGTTGCACAGTCTTTTAAAAGTAAGGCCCTCTCATACATGGGGTTACTAAGTCCATCAGGGCATCTCACCCATAATGAACACTGTTCTGTGACTGTCTCATTATGGGTGTGACAAAGGCTTCTGGCAGCAATGGTAGTCCTTGGGAGTTCAACGTCCATGTAGAATTTTCATCCCACTGATCAAAACCCCACTCTTGTTCTGTATGAGGTTTGAATCTGTCCAAACCTCACTAAGGTAGCAGGGCTCCTTAAAAGGAGTCCCCTTTGGCTTCTGCCTGTGCAGCTTTAAATGCTGCCTAGTCTCCTCAGGCCACAGAGCTCCCCAGTTGTAGGTGCCCTGGACAGTGCATGATGGCCACCTGCTCAGCCTCAGCCACTGCCTGCAACAAGGCGAGTATTTCAGGTGCATAGTTTTTGTTCTTACTTCCTACTGTTAACAACTTTCTTCCTACATTGCTCCCTCGGGTATGCACCATCATGAACACATACATAGAGTCTACATAAATTCAATCCACTAGACAACTGGAGGGCTCCAGTCAGGGCGGTCTGCTCTGTCTTCTGAGCTGAGGCTCTAGATGGCAGCACCGCTGACTCTGTCTCCTGCTCTGCTGTGACCACCACCTCTCCAACCTTTTGGTGTCCATTTTCCAGGATGCTGCTTCCATCGGTAAACAGGTCCGAATTTCGTTTCGGCAAGGGCCAGTTGACAGTCTCTAAAATGTCCAAACAGTCAGGCCATATGGTTACTTTCCTTGGGCAGGCAATAGACTGGCAGGGTTTAGAGTAGACACAGTGTTCAACTTCTCCTTGGGGTTGTCAAGAAAGATGGCCTGCTATTTCCCCAGCTGCCCTACTGTCAGCCAGTAGCCTCCTCCTTGTTCAAGGTCAGGACCTGATGTGGAGCACGGCGACACTATGCTGACCCAAAGTGAGCTATTTTGCCCCCTGCAGTAAGTCACAGGGGTAGCGACTGCTCTTGGACAGTGAGGCCATCCCCTCACAGTGTGTCCATGTGTTTGGACAGATATGCTACCAATCGTGGTACATCGCCCAGCACTGGTATCAGCACTGCTCATCCAATTCACCGTTTCTCATGCACAGAGAGTTTAAATTCGTTTTTAAGGTCAGGTAGACCCAAAGCAGGGGCTGTCATTAGGTTTGGTTGAGGAGTTTTGAATGTCTTTTGACTTTCTGTTGACCAAATCAGAGCCTCCACATTTGAGCTGTTTAAAGTTTCATATACAGGTTTTAAAGCAAGTCCAGAGTGGATTAAAGATGGCAGCGTGAGAGGAGAAACAGAGGCTTCCTCCTAAAACCGTACTAAATTAGAAAACATAGTTGGTGCAACTAATCCTGAGAGAGCAACAGGAAAGAGGACGGCGCCAGACTGCACACACCTGGAGAGAAGAGCAGTCCTCACGGAACAGGGTAACATACCAGAGCTGTGGCTCCATGGGACCTGAGCCCTTCCCCCACCCCAGCTCACTAGCGGAAGGAAGAGAAATGGAGCAGGGAGGGAATGGAAGGCCTGGGACTGCTGAATACCTAGCTCCGGAGATCTGCTCTGGGAGCACAGACCTACATTTCATGCTGTTTTCATGATACTCGCGTGATTACGGGGTTGGAAAGCTAATACAGGCAGAATTCCTGGAGAAACTGAGACTACAGTCGCTTGTGGAAAGCAGGAATCCGTATCCGGCTGCTCTTGGACAAAAGCTTATACCTGTGTGCCTGGCCCACTGGTTCAGGCAGTGGAGACAGGCACAGCAGCTGGGAAGCAGGAAACAGCTCTTTCCTCACCCCAGGCACCAATACCCCTCCCCTGCGACCCCCGACATTGATTCAGGGGCTGAGCAGCTCCAGAGTAGAGCTTTTGGACACTAGAGGGCTCCACATACAAATATAAAAACGCCAAAGGAACCTGGTTCAGAGTAAAATTAATATAACCCCTGAGAAAGATTTAAATAACATAGACCTTATGACTCTTCTGAAAGGGAGTTCAAAATAAAAATCATCAACATGCGAACGGAGGAAAGATATTTAAGAACTCAGCAATTAATTCTGGTCGGACATCCAATTGTCGAAGAGCATGATTGAGGGTATTAAAAGCAGGTTGCATACGGTGGAGGAGACAATAAATGAAATAGAAACTAGAGAAGAGGAATACAAAGAAGCTGAGGCACAGAGAGAAAAAAGAATCTCTAAGAATGAAAGAATATTGAGAGAACTGTGTGACCAATCCAAACAGAACAATATTTGCATTATAGGGATACCAGTAGAAGAAGAAGAGAGAGAAAGGGATAGAAAGTGTCTTTGAGGAGGTAGTCGCTGAAAACTTCCCCAATCTGGGAAAGGAGATAGTCTCTCAGGCCATGGAGATGCACAGATCTCCCAACACAAGGGGCCCACGGAAGACAGCACCAAGACATATAGTAATAAAATTGGCAAAGATGAAGGATAAAGACAGACTATTAAAAGTAGCCAGAGAGCAAAATAAGATCACATACAAAGGAAAGCCCATCAGGCTAATATCAGACTTCTCAGCAGAAACCTTACAGGCCAGAAGGGAGTGGCATGATGTATTTAATGCAAGGAAGCAGAAGGCCCTGGAACCAAGATTACTTTATCTGGCAAGATTATCATTTAAATTTGAAGAAGGCATTAAACAATTTCCAGAAAGCAAAAGCTCAGAGCATTTACCTCCCACAAACCATCTCTACAGTGTATTTTACACGGACTTCTATAGATGGAAGTGTTCCTAAGGTTTATTAGCTATCATCAGAGGTAATAAAACTACAGTAAATAAAGTAGAACAGCTAATTACTAAGCAAACATAAAATTAAATTAATTATCCCCAAAGTCAATCAAGGGATAGACAAAGAATACAGAATATGATAACTAATATATATAAAGAATGGAGGAGGAAGAGAAAGGAGTAGAAAAAGAAAAGAGCCTTTAGACTGTGTTTATAACAGCATATTAAGTGAGTTAAGGTAGACTCTTAGATAGTAAGGAAATTAACCTTGAACCTTTGATAACTACAAATCTAAAGCCTGCAATGGCAATAAGTACATACCTACTGATAATCATCCTAAATGTAAATGGACTGAATGCACCAATCAAAAGACAGAGGCAGTGAGAGAAACACTCACTTTAAACCCAAAGACATGTACAGACTAAAAGTGAAGGGATGGAAAAAGATACTTCATGCAACTAACAGAGAGAAAAAAGCAGGAGCTACAGTACTTGTATCAGATAAAATAGACTTCAAAACAAAGAAAGTAATAAGAGATAAAGAAGGACATTACGTAATGATAAAGAGGGCAATCCAACAAGAAGATATAACCATTATAAATATCTATGCTTCCAACACAGGAGCTCCCACATATGTGAAACAAATACTAACAGAATTAAAAAGGCAAAATAGAATGCAATGCATTCATCTTAGAAGACTTCAACACTCCACTCACTCTGAAGGACAGATCAACCAGACAGAATATAAGTAAGGAGACAGAGGCACTGAACAACACAATAGAATAGATGGACCTAACAGACAACTACAGAACTCTACACCCAAAAGCAACAGAATACACATTCTTCTCAAGTGCACATGGAACATATTCAAGAATAGATCATATACTAGGCCACAAAAAGAGCCTCAGTAAATTCAAAAATATTGAAATTGTACCAACCAGTTTCTCAGATCACAAAGGTATGAAACTAGAAATAAATTACGCAAAGAAAATGAAAAATCCCACAAACATATGGAGGCTTCACAACATGCTCCTAAATAACCAGTGGATCAATAACCAATTAAAAACAGAGATCAAGCAATATATGGAGACAAATGACAACAATCATTCAACACCACAAAAATCTATGGGATGCAGCCAAGGATGTGCTAAGAGGAAACTATATTGCAATACAGGCCTACCTCAAAAAAGAAGAACTATCCCATATAAGCAGTCTAAACTCACAATTAATGAAACTAGAAAAAGAAAAGCAAATGAGGCCCAAAGTCAGCAGAAGGAGGGACATAATAAAGATTAGAGCAGAAATACATCAAATTGAGAAGAATAAAACAATAGAAAGAATCAATGAAAGCAAGAGCTGGTTCTTTGAGAAAATAAAGAAAATAGATAAACTCCTAGCCAGGCTTATCAAGAAAAAAAGAGTCTACTCACATAAACAGAATCAGAAATGAGAATGGAAAAATCACTACGGACACCACAGAAATACAAAGAATTGTTAGAGAATACTATGAAAAATTATATGCTAACAAACTGGATAACCTAGAAGAAATGGACAACTTTCTAGAAAAATACAACCTTCCAAGGCTGACCCAGGAAGAAACAGAAAATCTGAACAGACTAATTATGAGCAATGAAATTGAACAGGTAATCAAAAACCTACCTAAGAACAAAACTCCTGGACCAAATGGCTTCACCGCTGAATTTTATCAAACATTTAGTGAAGACCTAATACCCATTCTCCTTAAAGTTTTCCAAAAAATAGGAGAGGAAGGAATACTTCCAAACTCATTCTATGAGGCTAGCATCACTCTAATACCAAAACCTGTCAAAGAGACCACAGAAAAAGAAAATTACAGACCAATATCCCTGATGAACATAGATGCAAAAATACTCAACAAAACATTAGCAAACCAAATTAAAAAATACATCAAAAAGATCGTCCATCATGATCAAATAGGATTTATGCTGGGGATGCAAGGATGGTACAACATTTGAAAATCCATCAACATCATCTACCACATCAACAAAAAGAAGTATAAAAACCACATAATCATCTCCATAGATGCTGAAAAAGCATTTGACAATATTCAATATCCATTCATGACAAAAACCCTCAATAAAATGGGTGTAGAGGGCAAGTACCTCAACATAATAAAGGCCATATATGATAAACCCACAGCTAACATCATACTTAACAGTGAGAAGCTGAAAGCTTTTCCTTTAAGATCAGGAACAAGACAAGGATGCCCACCCTTCCCACTTCGATTCAACATAGTACTAGAGGTCCTAGCCACGGCAATCAGACAACACAAAGAAATAAAAGGCATCCAGACTGGTAAAAGCAGTCAAACTGTCACTATTTGCAGATGGCATATTGTACATAAAAAACCCTAAAGAATCCACTACAAAACTACTAGAACTAATATCTGAATTCAGCAAAGTTGCAGGATCCAAAATTAATACACAGAAATCTGCGGCATTCCTATACACTAACAATGAACTGGCAGAGAGAGAAATCAGGAAACAATTCCATTCACAACTGCATCAAAAAGAATAAAATACCTAGGAATAAACCTAACCAAGGAAGTGAAAGACCTACACTCTGAAAACTACAAGACACTCATGAGAGAAATTAAAGAAGATACCAATAAATGGAAACACATCCCGTGCTCATGGATAGGGAGAATTAATATTGTCAAAATGGCCATCCTGCCTAAAGCAATCTAAAGATTCAATGCAATTCCTATCAAAATACCAAGAGCATTCTCCAACAAACTAGTGAAAATTGTCCTAAAATTCATATGGAACCACAAAAGACCTCAAACAGCCAAAGCAATCCTGAGAAGGAAGAATAAAGCAGGGGGAATTATGCTCCCCAACTTCAAGCTCTACTACAAAGCCACAGTAATCAAGACAATTTGGTACTGGCATAAGAACAGACCCATAGACCAATGGAACAGACTAGAGAGCCCTGGTATAAACCCAACCATATATGGTCAATTAATATATGTTAAAGGAACCATGGACATACAATGGGGAAATGATGGCCTCTTCAACAGCTGGTGTTGGCAAAACTGGACAGCTACATGCAAGAGAATGAAACTGCATTATTGTTTAAACCCACACACAAAAGCAAACTCAAAATGGATTAAAGACTTGAATATAAGTCATGAAACCATAAAACTCTTAGAAGACAACATAGGCAAACATCTCCTGAATATAAGCATGAGCAACTTCTTCCTGAACCCATCTCCTTGAGAAAGGGAAACAAAAGCAAAAATGAACTCATGGGACTACATCAAACTAAAAAGTTTTTGTACAGCAAAGGACATCATCAACAAAACAAAAGGCATCCTACAGTATGGGAGAATATATTTGTAAATGACGTATCTGACAAGGGGTGAACATCCAAAATATATAAAGAACTTATAGACCTCAACACCCAAAAAGCAAATAACCTGATTAACAAATGGGCAGAGGATATGAAGAGACCGTTCTCCAAAGAAGAAATTCGGATGGCCAACAGACACATGAAAAGATGCTCCACACCACTAATCATAAGGGAAATGCAAATTAGAACCACAATGAGATATCACCTCACACCAGTAAGGATGGCCAGCATCGAAAAGACTAAGAACAACAAATGCTGGCGAGGATGCGGAGAAAGGGGAACCTTCCTACACTGCTGGTGGGAATGTAAGTTAGTTCAACCATTGTGGAAAGCAATGTGGAGGTTCCTCAAAAAACTCAAAATAAATACCATTTGACCCCAGAATCCCAGTCCTTGGAATATAACCAAAGAATACACGTTCTCAGACTCAAAAAGACATATGCACCCCTATGTTCACTGCAGCACTTTTTACAATAGCCAAGATATGGAAGCAACCTAAGTGTCCATCTGTAGATGAATGGATAAAGAAGATGTGGTACATATACACAAGGGAATACTATTCAGCCATAAGAAAGAAGCAAATCCTACCATTTGCAACAACATGGATGGAGCTGGAGGCCATTATGCTAAGTGAAATAAGGCAGTCGTAGAAAGACAAATGCCAAATGATTTTCCTCATTTGTGGAGTATAACAATGAAGCAAAACTGAAGGAACAAAATGGCAGCAGACTCAAAGAAGGGACTAGTGGTTACCAAAGGGGAGGGGTGTTGGAGGGTGGGTGGGGAGGGAGGGAGAAGGGGACTAAGGGGTATTGTGTTTAGTACACATAGTGTGGGGGATCACGGGGAGAACAGTGTAGCACAGAGAAGGGACATAGTGGATCTCTGGCAACTTGCTGCACTGATGGACAGTGACTGCATTGGGGTATGGGTGGGGACTTGATAATATGGGTAAATTAGTAACCATATTGTTTTTTCATGTGAAACCTTCATAAGAGTGTATATCAATCATACCTTAACAAAAAATTTTTAAAAAAAGCAAGTCCAAAATTAGGGATGCAGATATGACAAAAACTGGCCATTCCAAGGAATCCCCTTAGATTCTATGTATTTCCAGAGACTCTAAGATTTAATATGACTTATTTCCAGTCTGTCATAAGGTTCCAGATCCCTTGACTCAATTGGAAACCGAAGTAAGTCACTTGCTGTTTACAAATTTGAGCCTCATGGAGTGATGCCTTCCCACACGTGGCCAAATGATTTTAAACTAAAATAGCATTAGCCAAACAATGTTCAACATCGGGGCTTGCTAGGAGCAGATCATCCACATATTGCAAAAGAATGCCCCCATTTAACAGTGAAATTCTCACGTCTTTTGTGAAGATTTCACTGAACTAAATGGGAGAGCTCGTAAACCCTGGGGCAGTCCAGTCCAACAGTGCTGAGCAGTAACTTTAGTGTCATGATCTTGCTGTTCAGAGGCAAGCAACAGCTGGTCCTTCTCCTTCAAAAGAATGCAAAAGAACGCATGCTTTAAATCCAGCACTGGGAACCACCGGCAATCCCCCTGTGAGAACGAAGGGCCTGTGGGGCGAGTGAGGGCCTTCAGGGAGAGGCCTGCGGTGAGAGTGACAGGCCCATAGTGAGGGGCCGGTGGTGAGTGTGATGGGCCCATAGTGAGGGGCCTGCAGTTAGGTGCCCATGGTAAGTGCGAGGGTCCTGCGGTGTAAGATACATAGTGAGGGGCCTGAGGGGTGAGGTCTGCAGTGAGGGTGAGGGGCCTGCGGTGTCAAGTCTATACTGAGGGGTCTGTGGTGAGGGTGATGCGCCTGCAGTGAGGGGCCTGTGCTGAGTGTGAGAGGCCTGTGGTGTGAGGTCTGTAGTGAGGGGCCTGCAGTGACAGTGAGGAACCTATGGTGTGATGTCTGTAGTCAATGGACTGCGGTGATATTGATGAGCCTTCATTGAGGGGCCTGCGGTGTGAGGTCTGCAGTGCAGGGCCTGCAGTGTGAGGTGTAGAGAGGAGCCTGTGGTGAGAATGAAGGGCCTGAGTTCTGAGGTCTGCAGGGAGGGGCCTGTGGTGACAATGAGGAGCAGTGGTGTGAGGTCTATACAGAGGTGCCTGCGATGAGAAAAAAGCGCCTGACATCTGAGTTCTTTAGTGAGGGCCCTGCGGTGTGAAGTCTGCAGTCAGGGGCCTGTGGTGTGAGGTCTGCAGGAAGGGGCCTGTGGTGAGAGTGGGAGGCCTGCATTGAGGTGCGTGCAGTCAGATCAAGAGGCCTGCAGTGTGCAGTCTGCAGTGAGGGACCTGCGGTGTGAGGCCTGGGGGGTGATATCTGCCTTGAAAACCTGTAGCTACTATAAATCCAACATATCCCCAAACTGAACTGATTCTAGGTCCTTTTCTACGTGCTCCTCCTCCTGTTTCCTCTCTTACTTGATGGTACCACCATTTACCCAGTTTTCCAAGTCATGAGCCTAAGACATCTCTGAGCCTTCTTCCTTTTCACTCTATGTAATTCACCTCCACATCCAGAGATTCCCTGTAAGAGCATGAATTTTTCCATCCATTGTTCTTTCAACTCTCAATGCCACTGCCCCTTTTTAGTCCTGTCCCTCTCCCTCTAGAACTTACTACTATAGCCACCTAAGTATTTCCTTGCATTTCTCTACTGCCTTCTTGCTGTCTTTGTTCGCTGACCAGCAAATAGGCTCCCTTTCCTTCTGTGCAGATGTGCATTCTGCCCACTCACTTTATAAGTGGATTTCTATGATGACTGTTATTCTGGTTTCTCTACGGATTCAGTTCGCTTGCCTATATTAGTGTTATGTGACCGCCTAGAGGCTCACTGAGGGGCAGCCTGCCTTGCTTTACTGGCAATGACTATCTCAGGAAAGAGGTTTATCAAGCTCGGTCACGGCAAGGGGTGCCTCCGGAGCCCCTTTCTGGTCCGTGCTGGAGCTGAACCCTCTGCAGCCAACCTGAAACCATGGGAGGGATCCAGAGCTCCAGGGCTCCAGGCCAGACAGACTCTGCCCTGCTGGGAGAGGTACATGGATGGCTTGGTGAGTGGTTTGCAGCTCCACTCCATATATTAAAGTCAGTTTTTTGTTTTTTGTTTTTTAAACCTTCTGCTCTGAAAAATCCAGAAGAGCAACTGAAACATATTAACCTGAAAAACTTGGGATTTTAAATCAAATAAATATCTGAGGTAAAAGGGGCACAGCTGCCAAACACTTTTTAAAGCACTTGGCCCCTCCATAATTCACTCTAAGAGTGGTTAAAAATAAAGGTAATAGACTTCCAGCTGGTAACCAATCTCCAGTGATAAACTGTGAATGGGGGATTTAAATCATCAACTTGAGGGGCAAGGATAGATGGAAAGATCAGAGAAAACTAAACCTCTAGCAGTGATTGAATCTGGAAAAACGCTGTAAATGAACCAAGGATGAGACAGCCACAATGGATTAATAAAGAGAAGTTGGGAAGACACATTCCTAGGCTATAGGAATGACATTATTAGGGGCAACAAACAACTTTATTTCTCCCACAAACTCTTCCTTGCTCCATGTGATAGCATCTGAGCTGGGATGGATGGGAAGTCTTCCTGGTTGCGCCCTGTGATAAAAACAGCTCCAGAAAGAAGCAGGAAAATGAAACCAGCATGCATGCGTGACTGCAGACAGAGTGCAGGGTTAAGTCTGGAGAGGTAGGAGGGGACCAGACTGTGTAGGCACACTAGGCCATGTGAAGAACTCTGGTCTTTATCCAGAAAGCAATGGGAAGCCAGTTAAGGGCTGTAAGCAGATGTAATACCAGAATAGTGCTTGGAAAATGCCACTCTGGCCACAGTAAGTAAACTTGAGAGAGGGTGCAGAGAGAAATGTGGTGGTTGGGGGGGTGGGGGGTGGGGCAGCTAGCAGAATGGAGTGGAGAGGACAGAGATGATGGTAGTGTGGTTGGGACTGAGCTCTGTCATTTGTATTGGACTACTGATATAAAGTTATTTCCATAATAAAATGAAAAACTTTGTGACCATGTTCATTTTTTTTTGAGAGGGCACCTCTCATATTTATTGATCAAATGGTTGTTTACAACAATAAAATTCTATATAGGGGACTCAATGCACAATCATTGATCAACCCCAAGCCTAACTCTTAACAGTCTCCAACCTTCTGAAGCATAATGAACAAGTTCTTACATGGTGAACAAGTTCTTACATGGCGAACAGTGCAAGGGCAGTCATATCACAGAAACTTTTGGTTTTGATCACGCATCATGAACTATCAACCATCAAGTCAGATACGATTATATGTGACCATGTACATTTTAAGTGGGCTCACACAACTTACTGGGAAAGTTTTATTGAGGTATGCTTCATTTTTTAAATAATAGGCATGGAAAAAATTATCCTCACAGAATAACATGGCTCCTGGGTTTGGCAAAGAGGAGGGAAAGAGCTCTTAGCTTTCTCCCTCCTGACCATCTGCTTTCCGAGAGGACTTCACTTCCTTTCAGTTCCCTCACCTGTGCAATGCTCTGGATGGCAGGGACCTCGTCACTGGTGGTCCACAGAACCGGCTGACAGCTCTAAACTTAACACATGCCTTCCACAGGGCAGGCTCTTCTATCTCATCACTGACATGGGGGTCTGCCTAGAATCATTTTACCCTCAGTGTGTGTTTGTGCACATGCACACATAGTGCGTGTGTTACCTGAATTCTTTTATGTTTCATTTCTTGCCATTCCTCTTACAGGTACTCGTGTCTTTATTGCTCAAGTTCTAAAACTCTTGACAAAATTAACACCAATGTTTGCTTTTTAAAAAAAAAACAGGAAAGGACATGACTGCCTTTTTACATTACTGTCAAATGCTGTGTAGGAAAATGGAATTAAGTATGAAAAGAGAAAAATAAAATCTGCATCGAGCATTTTAAAAGTGAGTTACACAACCACAGCGCGTTAATTGGCTCACACTTCAAGAGGGAGAGAGCAAGCACACTCCTCCTCCAGCCTCGAAGGGAAGAGGGTCTGAGGATCACAGTCCGTTCATTTATTACCACAGCAGAGTATGCAGTAAATAGTAGTATTTCAATAGAGGATCTATGTGACGGCCAAGAGCTGCAATTCCATACTCGAAACTAAAACCTGACACTAAATATGAACTTTTCCTCATCAGCAGTCTGAATGGTGAAGATGTTTCCGTCTTTAAAATCCACTTTCTTTCTATTGTATCCCATTAGTGACCCTAAGCCCCTCTACACACAACCCCCAGTCACATGGTTAGCAGCAACGTCCTGGAACCACTCCAAGAATTCCCTTTTGTTAAGTGTCAGACTAAGAAACAAAGCTGGTGGAAAGAATACTTTCTTGACTTCATCACTAACAATGGCAAAGAAGATGCAGAAAATCGCGGGCTGGCTAAACAGTCTAGGTTTAAATGTCCCGTTTTTCAATCTTGCTACACTTCGAATAGTTTGCTGAGGCTGTAACTCTCCACCTTTAATTCATCCATCGTCCTCAACCACAGCAGCACTTAGAGAAAGAAACATGACTCCTTCTTCTAAGATTTCTAGTGAATAAATAGCACCAGCTACACAAACAGACCCCAGGACAGAATATTGCCCTTCCCCAGTACTAAGTGACAGTCTAATCAGCTGCAGGGACAGGACACACTGCTTCTCAGATAGAGTATCATCATGCTGAAGACGAGGAAGCAGACGAGCTGGACCCACACACAGCATCCGTGTTTTTCTGGGAAGGCACAGGGGAGGAACTTTCTAACATTTGGATGCGATGGAAATTCCCTGGTCTAGGCTGGTGCTCCAAGGTCCCAAGTCAGCCAGGCCCCCATCAGAGAGGAAACCTAGGTGGACACGGACTTTTGAAGTCCTGGGGAAAGGCAGAAGGAAGATGTACTCTTACAGAACCAGGCTTTGAGAGGCCCAAGGGGAGAAGCATAAGAAAAATGAGGCAGGTGCCCTTTTCAGAGAAGCACAACTTGTGCTTGGGGTAAGTGGCTTCAAGGTTCTGAAAAGCTATGAGGATGTTCCTATGTACAGCACTTAAAACATGAACATGAGTGAGATCAGTGTGCTAAGGAGTATGTTGGCAGGAAACAAGACAGTTACATAAAGTGGGAGAAGCATGGCCAGGCACAAAGAAGGCAAGGAAGAAGGTCTGGGGACACTGGGGAGTATTAAATGCCCACACAGCCGAGCTTTTGGGAATCCAAGATTAAAATGCATGACATTGTAGGCACAGTTTCCTTTCTCCCTGCTAGGAAAACCAATGAGGTGAAGAATACAAAGAAATGCAAAGGGAATACATTCATAAAGGTGTTGCAGACTGGAGGGAGGGATATTAGCAATTCAAGTGGATGAAATATTATTCATAAATCTGAGGAGAACTGGGCAGATTTCCATACTGCAGCAAACTGACCAGGAAAGATGAAAAATGACCCAGGTCGAGCCATATCATTGTGAAATGCAAGGCCTCCAAGGATAAAGAGAAGATTCTAAAGATTTCTACAGGGAAAAATTACTAGAAAGAATAATAATGAGATTATACCAGATTTCTCAGCAGCAACCTTAGATACTAGATGGCAATAAATCCAACCTTCAAAATGCCAAAGGAACTGAGTTGATTCAGGCATGCAGGATTTCTGAACTTTTTTTTTTCACATATCCTTCCTGAAAACAATTACCTATATATTTCCTCTGCAAGGCCCATGAGGAATCTTTATAACTAAGACTCTACCAAGCCACATTTAGCATCAAATACACCCAGGAGAGAGAACAGGAAACATAGCCACCAGGGGAGCAGCAGGTTATTTCACTTCCGTGGGAGTAACTGCAGTGTCCTCACAACTGTGCAGGAGCTATTCCTGCTGCCATGGAGGTGACAGCTCAGGTGACAGTGCCCAGGATTCACACTGGGCAGTGTGGGGCCAGTCTGACTTAGATGTCTCAGAGTCCAAATCAAAACTAGTATTTCTTGTAATAGATCCATAAACACAGATCCCAGAATTTTCACAAGGGACATGCTAGTCACAAAAGTCATCACAGTCAAGAAACCCAAGCTATGGCTTCCAACCACATATTTACAGTTCTCCTGAGCCAGGTGCAATTCACCAGTCAGGGGTAATCTTTATATAAACAATGTTACCTAGTAACACAGCTAACAGTCTATTTCCATCAGGCTTAAAGGGGAACAGATCTAGATAGGTAACTGGGCCCAAAGTCAATATCCGACTACAAATGAAAGAGTTTTGTTAACCGTTTCCCCACATTCCACAGAAAGAAATCCAAGAAACAGTGGAACCAAGCTAGATAGGAAAGAAAATTAAATTTTAGGATCACAGCTGTAAAGTAGGCCTAGGAAGCAGTCCATTCAAAATTACACAAGGAACATACGGAACGCCTCAGATGCTTCTGTAACAGGACAAAGAGGCAATTAGGAACTCCAGGGAAACAATAAGCTGGCTGATATGAAGCTATTTATTTATTATTTGTGGAATAATTCTGAGAACTTGTAAGAACTGAACCTACGTGGTCTGAACACAGCACAGTTCCAAGAGGGTTCCAAGTTTAGTGACATAGGATAATATTATTCCCTCACCACACATCCAATGAGTTACTAGATCTTTAGTGAACAATGTATATATTACCATAATATTATAATAGGTTCATCATGGTTTTACTTTCTCAGGATCAATTTAGAGTTAACACATGGAAGATTTAACTATAAGTGACAGATTAGAAAATAAGTATCCTAAATCTTTACAATGTCAGAGCGGTGAGACAGCTAACAGAAGATGGGGAGAGAGAGAGAGAGGAAAGTGTGGGGGTGGTAATTTCATCATTAACGTAATAGGGAGTCAAGAAGTACTGTCCTCAATTGATGGATCAGAAAATAGAGGTTTAAGCATATTGTTTAATTTTAAAAGGTAGGTAGTGTAGTAGCAGAACTAAAAATAAAAACATAACTAACAAATACTGAGGAGTGGTTAAGTAAGCTAAATTCCTAATTTTTCATAGCAAGGAGTTAGAAAGCTGATAAACTAATAAACATATACAAATATATAAATCAGTCAATTAAAAAACAGGGTTATCTATGATAGAAAACAAGCCTTTATCTTGAAAGCAAAGCAAGAGAAGCTCCAACTATAGGAGAAAGAATTTAGGATAGCAATAAAGGAAAATATCCTGCCCCAGGAGCAGAGGGACTTACAGGGAGACTTGTCATTCCACAGATATCTTTCAGAGAACAGCAAAAATTTGTCCTCTGCTTTCTTGACTAGGTAGAGTGCTATCAAGAGGCAGGGCTATGGCCTCTAAAGATTGTACAGAATTTCATTTATAACATGACTCACATACTTTATTTCAATATAAAACAGGCTATACCTCCTGAAACTAATAGAATCCTCTCTTGAGGACTGCTCTGGAGTATATTAGTTAAAAAGGAAAGATTTTCTTCTACCATCTTAGTGGCTTCTACTATATTTCTTAGGACCTAATTCAAAATGGGAGGTACAACAGATTTAAGTTATGTCTATGAACATAAATCATAACCTTTGGTTCCACCGATCCTTAGGGGGTTAACAGACACTTGCCTTCTTGCTAGTTACTCTTGTTCTTCTAATATATTATTTATTAACTTGCAAAACATTTAAACTGCTATAGCATATAAATGCTAACAGAATGAGGTTAAAAACATAAACTATTTAAGTCCATCAACTAATGGAAACAAAAAATAAAAAGAGGATAATAAACAAATTTATTAATTAATAATAAACAAGAGGAAAAACCCATTCTGATGAGTTAATGCAAAGCTACCGACAGAGCCTAAGGAGTGAATTGTTCAAGAAGAAACCCATTTAAATAAAGATATAATCATTATGGTATTGTACCTGGTCAGGAACCGAGTCAACTATTTCTTGTTAAAAACCAGTATTATAGAACACTTTCAACAGGGGGACAAAAAAGAAAAGAGATTAGGAATCCAATTTATCACACATAAAGTGACAGAAGAGATGGGCAAGAGTAACGAGTTACATGTGTGAAGACTCAGTAAGCAATGACTCTGGAAGATGAAAGGGCAGCTGTTCATGGGCCTCGAAGGTCCCCCTATTGTATAAAAAAGGGTTCTAGGAACTTGGAAACAAGTTACTCACTTCATTTCCCAGTTTTCATCATCTAGCTTGGTTTAGCTCTCTTTCATAATGCTTTGGACACCAGGGGTGGGGTGGTACAATGGAAAGAGCCCTTCATTTTCTCTTTCATAAGACAAGAACAATATCCTACAAGGTGTTTTGTATTCAAGACAAAATGAGATTAAATACATGAAAGTAATGGAGTGGCGCTAGCCACTAAATAATTGTTAGTTTTCTTATGCTACGGCAGAGATAGCTGCAACACTTGTGCTCCACTGAGGGGCAGCTGCCCAGCCAGTCCTACCAGCAGCCAGTGTGTCAAGTGACCACTTCTCCCCATGAGAATGCAAGTAGGAGGGATGTTCACTGTACACTCAGGCCAAGACTGTTCAGAACCAGGTATACCTTCTCTCTGTTCTTTTCCCAACTGCCAGCTAGATACAGACGACACCAGAGAGGCTCTGGATGATGGCAGCCCTACAGGAAGAGAGATGCTTGGGCTCCTCAGTCACCTGTGCAGAAGCTACTGGTAACCGGGAATACCCAGTGACTATCACATGACTGAGAAACAAACTACTGTGTTGAGATGCTAAAATGTAGAAGTCACTATTTGTTATTAACAGCAAGTGGTATCCAAACCAATATAAACATGCTATGTGATAATTACTGTAATAATAACGGTACGGGTATCGGACATGGCACCAAACAAGCCATCGTTAGTGCCATTACGAAATGTTGGCCAAATAAGTCCACGAAAAGACGTTCATCATCCTTAGCCATTGGGAAAATGCAAAGCAAAACCACTTTACTCCCAGTAGGATGGCTGAGAACAAAAAGATAGGCAATAACAAGTACAGACAAGGATGTGGAGAACTTGGCGACCTCACGCGTTGCTGATGGGAATGAAAAATGATGCAGCTGCTGTGGAAAAGTCTGGCAGTTTCTCCAAACTTAAACATACCATCACTATGAGGCCCAGCAATTCCCCTTCTAATAGATACCCAGGGAACTAAAACATACTTTCATTCAAAAACTTGTACAGGAATGTTCATAAGCAGCAATATTCATAATAGCCAAAAAGTAGGAACAATTCAAATATTCATCTACTGATGACTGGATAAACAAAATGTGAAATATATATTTCCATATGATGGAAAACAATTGAGTCATAGAAAGGAAGGAGGTACTGATACACACGAGAAATAAGAATGAGCCCTGAAAACATAGTAAATGAAAGAAGCCAGGAATAAAAGACCATTTATATGAACTATGAATGTGCAAATACACTGAGACAAAGAAAGCAGATTATTGGGTGCTGGAGCTGTAGTTGCTGGAGGGAAATAGGGAGACTATTAATGGGTAGGGGGTGCACTTTTGGGGTTATAAAAGTGCTTTGGAACATTAGGTAGTAGCGGTGGAGCTATAATTCTGTGAATATACTAAAAAACACTGAGTTGTACAATTTAAAAGCAGGAATTTTATGGTATGTGAATCATATCTCAATTAAAAAAAAGAAATCTTAGCTATTTGCTTCGTTTTACCTCCCAGAGGCTTTGGTTCGACACAAAAAGGCACTGAATTCTTTCTAAGTAATACTAGAAAAAGGTGTGAGGGAAGCTTCTAGGGTGCTGGAATGTGTCTATCGATCCTAGTGGAAGTTACATGGGAATATATAAATGTAAATATTCTTTCCAGGCATGATTCTAGGTTGGTCAGAACCCAAAGAATCCTTCCTCCTCGCTTCCTCCACAAACAGGTAAGCCACACAGTGCTGCAATGCCACATGCAGGAAAAGCCTCTTTTCCCCTACACAGACCTTAAGGCACCAAGCTCTCCTTAGTTTAGGTAACAGTGTAGATAGCACAGAGATGAGATAAATATTTAAAGTTAACTCTGAGAGTGACGTGAGGGTGGGGAAATAAGACAGAGCCCAGAATAACCACTGAAGTGTATATTGCAACAGCAAAGTTCTCTAGGGAAGAAAAAAGTCCTAAAGAGACAGTGTGGGCTGTGGGCGGACGACCCGCGATGGGACTGCATATGGGAAGTATCTTTCTTCTCCCTGCTTAGGTATATACCATTTTTAAAAGTCAAGATCAAACCATAATATAAGGAAAGGTTGTTTAGTCATATAAAGTAAATCCTCATCTAAGTACTTAATACTCAAAACTGAAGTAAAGGATCATTGGAATATTTTCAACCCCTGGATAAGAATATAATTTGGTGATTCCATGAATCTTCACTGGAACCTTCTGAATCTATTGAAAAATACTATCTTTTGAATTGGAATAAATTCCTTGGAAGGGGAATGGATTAAAGATGACAGTGTGAGAGGTGAGACAGAGACCTCCTCCTAAAACCACATACAATATGAAAATATAATTATACAACTAATCCTGAAAGAGCAACAGGAAAGAGGGCTGCACTGGACTGCATACACCAGGAAAAAAAAGGAGACCTCATGGAACAGGGTAACATACCAAAGCTGTGGCCCAGCAGGGCCCAAGCCCTTTCACCATCCCAGCTCACTGGCAGGAGGAAGAGAAACAGAGCAGGGAGGGAGTGGAGGCCAGGGACTGCTGAACACCTAGCCCTGGAGATCTGCTCTGGGAGCATGAACTTACATTGAATGGTGCTCTGGTGATTTAGTGCGTTTGGAAAGCTAAGACAGGCGGAATACCTGGAGAGATGGAGATTCCAGGTGTTTGTGGAAAACAAGGATTCATATCCACCTGATCTGGGTGGGGAGTCTGAGATACTTCCTAAAAGCAAGAACACTGCTGAAGGGGAAAGGATTGCACAAAGGTTACTGCTCAGGAGAAAGGACAGGTAGACAAAATTGTCGAGGTGCACTGTGCCCAGCAGGATGGGAGCTTAAATGATCTTCAGGCACTCCATCCCCCTGGCTGGCTACGCAGCTCCAAGGCCGCCACTGTGGTATGCACCCTGCTGTGTCTTCCTCCTGGCTACCCTGCACCTGGCTCAGGCTCACAAACAGGAAACCCCTGCCCTGGAGTCAGGCCAGCCACAGGGAGGCTCCTCCTACAGTAGCTACAAATGCAAAGCATAGAGGCTTACAAGTGTGTGTTTGGCCCACTAGTTCTGGCAGTGGAGAAAGGCATAGCAACTGGGAAGTAGGAAACAGCTAATTCCTGCCCCCAAAGCATGAATACTGCTCTCCTGCAACCCCCGACATTGCTCCAGAAGCTGCGAAGCTCCAAAGAGTGGAGCTTTTGCACACTGGAGTGCACCACAGACGAATTATGAAATGTCAAAGGACCCTGGTTCAAAGCAATTATGAATACACTTGAGAAAGATTCAAATGAAATCGACCTCATGAATCATCCTGAAAAAGATTTCAAAATAAAAATCATTAACATGATCATGGAGGTACAGAAAAATATTGAAGAACTCAGGAACAAATTTAGGACAGAGATCCAATGATTGAAGAACACAATGGAGGGTATTAAAAGCAGATTAGAGACCATGCAGGAGATGATAAATGAATTAGAAATCAGTGAAGAGCAATACAAACAAGCTGAGGCACAGAGAGAAAAAAGAATCTCTACAAATGAAAGAATACTGAGAGAACTGTGTGACCAAACCAACTGGAACAATATTCATATTATCCATGTACCAGAAGAAGAAAAGAGAGAAAAAGAGAAAGTGTCTCCGAGGACATAATTGCTGAAAACGTCCCCAATCTGGGGAAGGAGATAGTCTCTTCGGCCACGGAGATGCACAGGCCTCCCAACACAAGGGACCCACGGAAGACAACACCAAGACATATAGTAATTAAAATGGCAAAGATCAAGGATAAGGACAGACTATTAAAAGCAGCCAGAGAGAGAAATAAGATCACATACAAAGGAAAACCCATCAGGCTATCATCAGACCTCTCAGAAGAAACCTTACAGGCCAGAAGGGAGTGGCATGATGTATTTAATGCAATGAAGCACAAGGGCCTCGAACCAAGAATACTTTATCTGGCAAGATTATCATTTAAATTTGAAGGAGGGATTAAACAATTTCCAGATAAGCAAAAGCTGAGAGAATTTAGCTTCCACAAACCATCTCTACAGTGTATTTTACAGGGACTGCTATAAATGGAAGTGTTCCTAAGGTTAAACAGCTGCCACCAGAGGTAATAAAAAGGGAACACACAAAGAACACAGAATATGATACCTAAAATATAATGAATGGAGGAGGAAGAAAAAGAAATAATAAAAAGAACCTTTAGATTCTGTTTGTTATAAAAGCATACTAAGTGAGTTAAGTTACACTCTTAGATAGTAAGGAAGTTACCCTTGAACCTTTGGTAACCATGAATCTAAAACCTGCAGTGGCAAAAAGTACATACCCATTGATAATCACCCTAAATGTAAATGGTCTGCATGCCCTAATCAAAAGACACACATTCACTGAATGGATAAAAAACAAAACTCAACTACATGCTGCTTACAAGAGACTCACTTCAAACCCAAAGACATACACAAACCAAAAGTGAAGGGATAGAAAAAGATATTTCATGGAACTAATAGGGAGAAAAAATCAGGTGTTGTAGACTTGTATCACAATAGACTTCAAAACAAAGAAAATCAAGACAGAAAAAGGTTGACATTACATAATGATAAAGGGGTCAATCCAACAAAAGGATATAACCATTATAAATATCCATGCATACAACACAGGAGCACTTATACATGTGAAACAAATACTAACAGAATTAAAAGGGGAAATAGAATATAACGAAGTGACTTCAACAGTCCACCAACTCCAAAGGACAGATCAACCAGACAGAAAATAAGGAAGGAGACACAGGGATTGAACAACACATTAGAACAGATGGACCTAACAGACATCTACAGACCTTCCCCCACAAAAGAAGCAGGATACACATTCTTTTCAAGTGCACACAAAACACTTTCCAGAACAGACCACATACTAGGACACAAAAAGAGCCTCAGTGCATTCAAAAAGACTGAAATTCTACCAACCAACTTCTCAGACCAAAAGGGTATAAAACTAGAAATAAATTGTACCAAGAAAAAAAAAAGGCTCACAAACACATGGAGGTTTAACAACATGCTCCTAAGTAATCAATGGATAAATGACCAAATTAAAACAGATCAAGTAATACATGGAGACAAATGAAAACAAAAGCACAACACCCCCAACTTCTGAGGGACAGAGAAAAGGCAGTTCTAAGAGGAAAATATACAGCAATCCAGGCCTACTTAAAGAAGGAAGAACTATGCCAAATGAATAGTATAAACTTTTAATTACTGAAAATGGAAAAAGAATAAATGACACCCAAAGTCAGCAGAAGAAAGATCAGAGAAGAAATGAACAAAATTGAGAAGAATAAAACCATAGAAAAAATTAATGAAATGAACAGCTGGTTCTTTGAGAAAATAAACAAAATAGATAAACTCCTGGTCAGACTTACTAAGAAAAAAAGAGAATCTACACACATAAACAGAATCACAAATGAGAAATGAAAAATCATGACAGACACAACATAAATACAAAGAATTATTAAAGAATAGTATGAAAATATATATGCTAACAAACTGGATAACCTAGAAGAAATGGACAACTTTCTAGAAAAATACAACCTTCCAAGACTGACCCAGGAAGAAACAGAAAATCTAAACTGACCATTTACCAGCAATGATCTCTGTTTTAATTTGGTTATTTATCCATTGATTATTTAGGAGCATGTTGTTAAGCCTCCATGTGTTTGTGAGCCTTTTTGTTTTCTTGGTACAATTTATTTCTAGTTTTATACCCTTTTGGTCTGAGAAGTTGGTTGGTACAATTTCAATCTTTTTGAATCTAATATCTGAATTCAGGAAACTTGCGGGATACAAAATTAATACAAAGAAATCTGTTGCATTTCTATACACTAACAGCGAACTAGAAGGAAGAGAAATCAGGAAAACAATTGCACTCACAATTGCATAAAAAAGAATAAAAGGGGACGCTCCCCAACTTCAAGCTCTACTACAAAGCCACAGTAATCAAGACAGTTTGGTATTGGCACAAGAACAGAGCCACAGACCAGTGGAACAGAATAGAGACTCCAAACATTAACCCAAACATATATGGTCAATTAATAGATGATAAAGGAACCATGGACATACAATGGGGAAATGAAAGTATCTTCAACAGATGGTGCTGGCAAAACTGGACAGCTACATGTAAGAAAATGAAACTGGATCACTGTCTAACCCCATACACAAAAGTAAATTCAAAATGGATCAAAGAACTGAATGTAAGTCATGAAACCATAAAACTCTTAGAAAAAACATAGGCAAAAATCTCATGGACATAAACATGAGTGACTTCTTCATGAACATATGTCCCTGGGCAAGGGAAACAAAAGCAAAAATGACCAGGTGGGACTACATCAAGCTGAAAAGCTTCTGTATAGCAAAGGACACCATCAATAGAACAAAAAGGTATCCTACAGTATGGGAGAATATATTCATAAATGACTAAAGGGTTGACATCCAAAATATATAAAGAGCTCACACACCTCAAAAAACAAAAAGCAAACAATCCAATTAAAAAATGAGCAGAGGAGCTGAACAGACAGTTCTCTAAAGAGGAAGTTCGGATGGACAACAGACACATGAAGAGATGCTCCACATCGCCTGTCATCACAGAAATACAAATTAAAACCACAATGAGATATCACCTCACACCAGTAAGGATGGACGCCATCCAAAAGACAAACAACAACAAATGTTGGCGAGGTTGTGGAGAAAGCGGAATCCTCCTACACTGCTGGTGGGAATGTAAATTAGTTCAACCATTGTGGAAAGCAGTATGGAGGTTCCTCAAAATGTTTAAAATAGAAATACCATTTGACCCAGGAATTCCACTTCTAGGAATTTACCCTAAAAATGCAGCAGCCCAGTTTGAAAAAGACAGATGCACCCCTATGTTTATCAAAGCACTATTTACAATAGCCAAGAAATGGAAGCAACCTAAATGTCCATCAGTAGATGAATGGATAAAGAAGATGTGGTACATATACACAATGGAATATTATTCAGCCATAAGAAGAAAACAAATCCTACCATTTGCAACAACATGGATGGAGCTAGAGGGTATTAAGCTCAGCAAAATAAGCCAGGCGGAGAAAGACAAGTACCAAATGATTTCACTCATATGTGGAGTATAAGAGCAAAGAAAAACTGAAGGAACAAAACAGCAGCAGAATCACAGAATCCATGAATGGACTAACAATTACTAAAGGGAAAGGGACTTGGGAGGATGGGTGGGGAGGGAGGGATAAGGGCGAGAAAAAGAAAGAGGGTATTAAAATTAGCATATATAATGTGGAGGGGGTAGGGGGCGGGCTCTACAACACAGAGAAGACAAGTAGTGATTTTACAGTATCTTATTATGCTGATGGACAGTGACTGTGAGGGGGTAAGTGTGGGGAACATGGTGAAGGGGGGAGCCTAGTAAACATAATGTTCTTCATGTAATTCTAGATTAATGATATCAAGAAAAATAAAATACCTAGGAATAAACTTAACCAAGGAAGTGAAAGACCTATACCCTGAAACCTACAAGACACTCCTAAGAGAAATTAATGATACCAATAAATGGAAATTCATCCCATGCTGGTGGGTAGGAAGAATTAATATTGTTAAAATGGCCAACCTGCCTAAAGCATTCTACAGATTCAATGCAATCCCTATCAAAATACTGACACCATTTTTCAATGAACTAGAAGAAATTGTTCTAAAATTCATATGGAACCACAAAAGACCCGAATAGCCAAAGCAATCCTGAGATGGATGAACAAAGCTGGGGGGATATCACCTTCCAACTTCACGCTCTACTACAAAGCCACCATAATCAAGATAATTTGGTACTGACACAAGAACAGAACCATATAGACAGGTGGAACAGAATAAGAGTCCAGATATTAACCCAAGCATATACGGTCAATAATATACAATGAAGGAGCCATGATATACAATGGGGAAATGCCAGCCTCTTCACCAGTTGCTGTTGGAGAAACTGGACAACTAAATTTAAGAGAATTAAACTGGATTCTCTAACTTCATACACAAAAGTAAACTCAAAATGGATCAAACAACTGAATGTGAGTCATGAAACCATAAAACTATTAGAATAAAATATAGGCAAAACGCTCTTGAATATGAACATGAGCGCCTTCTTCATGAACATATCTCCCTGGGCAAGGGAAACAAAAGCAAAAATGAACAAGTGGGACTATACCAAACCAAAAGGCTTCTGTACAGCAAAGGACACCATAAGTACAACAAAAAGTCATCCTACAGTATGGGAGAATATAGTTCTAAATGACATATCCGATAAGGGGTTGACATCCAAAACATACAAAGAGCTCACACACCTAAACAAACAAAAAGCAAATGACTGAATTAAAAAATAGGCAGAGGATCTGAACAGACACTTCTCCAAAAAAGAAATTCATATGTCAAACTGGCATATGAAAAGATGCTCCACATCACTAATCATCACAGAAATGCCAATTAAAACCACAATGAGGTATCACCTCACACCAGTTAGGATGGCCAACATCCAAAGGACAAACAACAACAAATGTTGGCGAGGTTGTGGAGAAAGGGGAACCCTCCTACACTGCTGGTGGGAATGCAAATTAGTTCGACCTTTGCGGAAAGTAGTACGGAAGTTCCTTAAAAAATTCAAAACAGTAATACCATCTGACCCAGGAATTCCACTCCTAAGAATTTACCCTAAGAATGCAGGATCCCAGCTACAAAAAGAAAGATGCACCCCTATGTTTATTGCAGCAGTATTTACAATAGCCAAGAAATGGAAGCAACCTGACTGTCCATCAGTAGATAGATGGATAAAGAAGGTGTGGTACATGTGCACAATGGAATATTACCCATCTATAAGAAGAAAACAGTTCCTACCATTTGCAACAACATGGATGGAGCCAGAGAGTACTATGTTCAGTGAAATAAGCCAGGTGGAGAAAGGTAACTACCAAATTATATCACTCATCTGTGGAGCATAATAACACAGCAAAAACTGAAAGAAGAAAACAACAACAGATTCACTGAACCCAAGAATGGACTAACAGATACCAAAGGGAAAAGGGACTATGGAGGATGTGTGGGAAGGGAAGGATAAGGGAAATGAATAAGGGGCATTATGATTAGCACACATAATGTAGGGGATGGACATGGGGAAGGCAGTATAGCACAGAGAAGACAAGTAGTGGCTCTGTAGCATCTTACTATGCTGATGGACACTGACTGTAATGGGATATGAAGTAGGGACTTGACAATGTGGGGAATCTAGTCACCACAATGTTGCTCATGTAATTGTATATTAATCATACTAAAATAAAAGAGTTTTTTAAAAAAGAGACAAGTAAGGACATTACATAATGATAAAGGTGTTAGTCCCACAAGAGGATATAACCATTATAAATACCTATGCACCCAACACAGGAGCACCTACATATGTGAAACAAATACTAACAGAATTAAAGGGGGAAAATAGAGTGCAATGCCTGCATTCTAGTGGTGACTTCAACACACCATTGATTAAAAAGGACAGATCAATCAGGCAGAAAATAAGGAAGGACACAGAGGCACTGAAAAACACATTAGAACATATGGACATTCCACCCATAGGTAGCAGGATACACATTCTTCTCAAGTGCACATGGAACATTTTCCAGAATAGACCACAAACTAGGCCACAAAAACAGCCTCAGCAAATTCAAAAAGATTGAAATTGTTCCAACCAACTTCTCAGATCACAAAGGTATAAAACTAGAAATAAATTGTACCAGGAAAACAAAAAGGCTCACAAACTCATGGATGCTTAAAACATGCTCCTAAATAATCAATGGATCAACAACAAAATTAAAACAGAGATCAACCAAGATATGGAGACAAAAGAAAACATCAGCACAATACCCCAATTTCTGTGGGATGCAGTGAAGGCAGTTCTAAGAGGAAAGTATACAGCAAGCTACACCAATTTAAAGAAGGAAGAACAACCCCCAATTCACAATTATTGAAACAGGAAAAGGAAGAACAAATGAGGCTCAAAGTCAGTAGAAGGAGGGACATAATAAAGATCACTGAAGAAATGAATAAAATTGAGAATAAAATAATAGAAAAAATTAATGAAACTAGGAGCTGATTCTTTGAGAAAGTAAACAAAATAAATAAACCGCTAGCCAGATGTATCAAGAAAAAAAAAAAGACTCTACACACATGAACAGAACTAGAGATGAGAAAGGAAAAATCAGTATGGATACCACAGAAACATAAGAAATGATTAGAGAATACTATGAAAAATTATATGCTAAAAAACTGGATAACCTAGAAGAAATGGAAAACTTTCTGGTAAAATACCACCTTCCAAGACTGACCGAGGAAGAAACAGAAAATCTGAACAGACCACTTACCAGCAACAAAATTCAATCGGTAATCAAATACCAACTATTAACAAAATCACTGAACCACATGGCTTCATCATTGAATTTTTTTAGTGAAGACCTAATACCCACCCTCCTTAAAGTTTTCCAGAAAGTAGAAGAGGAGGGAATACTTTCAAGCTTGTTCTATGAGGCCAGCATTATTCTAATACCAAAACCAGGCAAAGACACCACAAAAAAAGAAAATCACATGCCAATATCCCTGATTAACAGAGATGCAAAAATATTGAACAAAACACTCCAAAACAAATTAAAAAATACATCAGAAAGATCATCCATCATGGTCAAGTAGATTTTGTTCCAGGCATGTAGATGGTACAATATTAGAAAATCCATCATCACCATCCACCACATCAATAAAAAGGAAAAAAAGGATCATCTCCATAGAGGCTGAAAGAGTGTTCAACAAAATTCAACATTCATTTATGATAAGAAATCTCAACAAAAGGATTATAGAGGGCAAGTATCTCAACATAATAAAGGCTATATATGACAAATCTACAGTCAACATCATACTTAACAGGGAGAACCTGAAAGCTTTTCCTTTAAGATTGGAAAGAAGACAAGAACACCTACTCTCCCACTTTTAGTCAACATAGTTCAGGAGTTCCTAGCCACAGCAATCACACAACACAAAGAAATAAAGGGCATCCAGATTGGTAAGGAACGAACAAGTTAAAATGTCACTGTTTGCAGGTGACATGATATTGTACAGAACAAATCCTAAAGAATCCACTCCAAAACTACTAGATCTAATATCTGAATTCAACAAAGTTGCAGGATACAATATTAATACACAGAAGTCTGTTGCATTCATATACACTAATGATGAATTAGGAAAAAGAAACCAGGGAAACAATTCCATTCACAATTGAATCAAAAAGAATAAAATACCTAGGAATAAACCTAACCAAGGAAGTGACAGACATAGACAATGAAACCTACAAGACATTCATGAGAGAAATTAAAGACACCAGTAAATGGAAATACAACCGGTGCTTACGGATAGTAAGACAATATTGTTAAAATCGCCATCCTACCTAAAGGAATCTACAGATTTAATGCAATCCATACCAAAATACCAACAGCATTCTTCAACAAACTGGAGCAAATAGTTCTAAAATTCATATGGAACCACAAAAGTCCCCTGAAAAGTGAAAGCAATCCTGAGAAGGAAGAATAAAGTTGGGGGAATTACGGTGCCAAACTTCAAGCTCTACTACAAAGCCACACTAATCATGACAATTTGGTGCTGGCAGAAGAACAGACCCACAGACTGATGGAAGAGAATAGGGAGCCCAGATATAATCCCAAGCACATATGGACAATTAATATATATGGACATATATGGACAATAAAGGAGCCACGGATATACAATGGGGAAATGACAGTCCCTTCAAAAACAGGTGTTGGCAAAACTGGACAGCTACATGCAAGAGAATGAAACTGGATTCCTGTCTAATCCCCCACACAAAAGTTACACTCAAGATAGATCAAAGACCTGAATGTAAGTAATGAAACCATAAAACTCATAGAAGAAAACATACACAAGAATTTCTCAAATTTAAACATGAGAAACTTTATCCTGAATGAATCAATCTCCTTTGGTAAGGGAAACAAAAGCAAAAATGAACAAATGGAACTATGTCAATCAAAAAAGCTCTGTATACAACGGCAGCACAAACAGCAGTCCATCAGCAGCAAAAAAAGGCATCCTACAGTATGGAAGAATATATTCATAAATGATATATCCGATAACGGGTTAACATCCAAAATATATAAAGAATTCACATGTCTCAATAGCCAAAAAGCAAATAACCATATTAAAAATGGTCAGAGGATATGAACAGACACTTCTCCAAAATAGAAATTCAGATGGTTAACAGGCACATGAAAAGATGTTCCACGTCGCTAATTATCAGGGAGAAGCAAATTAAAACAACAATGAGATATCACCTCACACCAGTTAGGATGGTCAAAATCCAAAAAACTAGGAACAACAAATGCTGGAGAGGATGTGGAGAAAGGGGAACCCTCCTACACTGAGGGTGGGAAGGTAAGCTAGTTCAACCATTGTGGAAAGCAGTATGGAGGTTCCTCAAAAACCTGAAAGTAGAAATACCATTTGACCCAGGAATTCCACTCCAAGGAATTTACCCAAAGAAAACAAGTTCTCAGATTCAGGACATATTCACCCCTATGTTTATAGCAGCACTATTTACAATAACCAAGGTATGGCGGCAACCTAAATGTTCAACAGCAGATGAATGGATAAAGAGGAGGTGGTACATATACACAATGGAATACTATTCAGACATAAGAAATAAACAGAGAAACAAATCCTACCATTTGCCACAACATGGATGGAGATAGAGGGTATTATGCTCAGTGAAATAAGCCAGATGGAGAAAGACAAGTACCAAATGATTTCACTCATATGTGGAGTATAAGAACAAAGGAAAAACTGAAGGAACAAAACAGCAGCAGAATCACAGAACCCACAAATGGACTTACAGTTACCAAAGGGAAAGGGACTGGGGAGGATGGGTGGGAAGGGAGGGATGGGGGGAAGAAAGGATGCAGTATGATTAGCATCTTTAATGTGGGGGGGGGGCACGGGGAGCGTTGTGCAACACAGAGAGGAAAAGTAGTGATTCTACAGCATCTTACTATGCTGGTGGACAGTGACTGTAATGGGGTTTGTGGAGGGAGGAGAACTTGGTGAAGGGGGAGCCTAGTAAACATGTTCTCATGTACTTGTAGATTAACTGATACCAAAATACAAAAAGGAGAGAGAGAAGAGAGAGAGAGAGAGAGAGAGAGAGAGGGAGGGAGGGAGGGAGGGAAGAAGGAAGGAAGGAAGGAAGGAAGGAAGGAAGGAAGGAAGGAAGGAAGGAAGGAAGGAAGGAAGGAAGGAAGGAAGGAAGGGAGGAAGGAAGACATATACACCCTGTTTATTACAGTACTTTTTACAATAGCCAAGATATGGAAGCAACCTAAGTGTCCATCAGTAGATGCATGGATAAAGAAGATGTGGTACATATTATACACAATGTAATACTATTCGGCCATAAGAAAGAAACAAATCCTACCATTTGCAACAACATGGATGGAGCTGGAGGACATTATGCTCAATGAAACAAGCCAGGCAGAAAAAGACAAATGCCAAATTATTTCCCTCATTTGTGGAGTATAACAATGAAGCAAAACTTAAGGAACAAAATAGCAGCAGACTCAGAGACTCCAAGAAGGGACTAGTGGTTTCCAAAGGGGAGGGGTGTGAGAGGGCGGGTGGAGAGGGAGGGAGAAGGGGACTGAGGGGCATTGTGTTTAGTACACATGGTGTGGGGGATCAAGGGGAGAAAAGTGTAGCACAGAGAAGGGACATAGTGGATCTATGGCATCTTACTACACTGATGGACAGTGACTGCATTAGGGTATGTGTGGGGACTTGATAATATGGGTAAATGTAGTAACCACATTTTTTTTTCATGTGAAACCCTCATAAGAGTGTATATCAATCATAACTCAATAAAATTAAAAAAAAATTAAACATTCAGTAATATGGGAATAACAAGCTCTCATAAATGTTTTAAAAGGAACCAAAAACTGTAATTTAGAAACCAGAGAAGACATTAAGCCCAGGAGATAGAATGTTTTTATTGACAGTTAAATCATCATCATCATCACCTTCCTCCCCATCACCATCCTCCCCATGATCCTCCCCATCACCACCACCATCTTCCCATCCCCCTCCTCCTCTCCCTAATTCTGGACAATGGGGAAAAATTATGAACAAAACATTATCTTTGTTCATGGAATACAATCTAGCAGGAGACACATGAATGACACATGGAGTGACACAAGAATTAAGTAGAGCAGAGGGACCAACAGTCACTGGGGGCTAGATGGGAGGGAACACTTGGGCGGAGCCTGACTGCAGGGAAGAGCAGTACAAGCAGGGGACTGATAGCAAAGACCCCAGAGGCAGAAGCCTGCCTGGCACATTTGAGACAGAGCGAGAGCACCGTGGCTAGAGCAAAATGAGGGGCTAAATACCATTGGATTTTGGGGAAAAGGCATCATCCTGGACTTTGGAGGCCAAGGTACACTTTGAGTAATATGAACTCAATATATTACCTAGAGGAGTCAATAATATAACCTGGGAGAGTCAGAACAGAAAACTACAGTTTAACTTCAGGTTGAGAAGCATATGTCTGTGTGGGGAACAGAGTGGGGCAAAGGTAAATGGTGAGAACGAACATAAAGGGAAAAAGAGTCTAGGTAAGCGGTCACTGCAGCAGTCCAGGGTAAGGGGTGGGAACGTGGAGTAGGCAGTAGCAGGAACTGGAGACAGAGACTGCTTAGACTACAAAACTATTTTGCAGGTAGAGCTGCCAGAACTTGCTTGCAGATGAGATGGGAGGCCTGAGAGGAAGGAGTAAAGACTGACTGCAAGGTGTGGGCATAAGCACCTGATAAAACAGACTTGTCAGATGCTGACTCAGATGGCAGGCTGCAGGAAAAGCAGATGGCAGCAGACCGCTGGGAGACCAGAGACCAGCTCTGGACATGTTAGGTTCAGGGCAATGATCAATGCTTGAGATACATAAATTTGGGACATCAGCACTTAACGTCAGGAGAGGCAAAGACCCCACCTAGGAGAAGGTGTGGAGCAGAGGAGGCTGGCGGTCAAACGCTGGAGTCCCCTCTGCTCAAAGGAGAGCGGGCCCCGCCTGGTGGAGAAATAATTTCCTAGCGGATGGGACCCAGTTAAATCATCATCACCATCCCGCTGCTGTGTATCAGAAGGTTAATAAATGGCAACTGGACTCAGCAGCATGAAGGCCCCTGGTGACTTGGATGAGAGGTTTGGGTGAAGTCAAGGGCTGGGCCCCCTTGGGGAAAGAGCAATGGGAAAGCTCTAAAATTTAACTTAAGTCTTTAAAATTAAAAGACTGACAGCAGAGGATAGCCATGCTCCACTCTCCAAAATGACACGCTCCCAAGAACCAAACAGCCAGACTCCAATCACTGTTGTCCCGAGGCAGAATCAGGGCAGAGCGGGTGTACAGTTCAGTTTACACTACCTCCAGTTCCAATTATGCCTTTAAAATGAGCCATTCCCCTGAAATGCCACTTACTAGGCACTCCAGTCTCCACCTCTCCCCAAATCAAGCAGAAGACCCTATAAAATATACCAGAAGATAAAACTGCTTTTTTAAATGCTAATTATCCTTATTCCTTATCCTTTTTTGCCTACAATTTATTTTCTTTACTGTGATGTTTGTAGAAATTACATGTTTTAAAAACACATGTTTTATCACTACAACAAATACCAAATGAATTAGAAGGAAATTCTAAGTAGTCAGATAACCTTACCTGTTTTCAATGAACAATAAGGCTAATTTCTAGAGGAAGCTCACTGCTTATTTTTTTTAATGTGTACAACTTATATAGAGATAAACATATGAATTATATATATATATACATACTTACACAAAGATTGTGAAATAATGACCAAAGATAAGAAAGTTAATACGTCCTTTAGCACAGCTGGTACTATTTTCCTTTATCCCTATGATTTTTTCCCCGCGCCCTTGTCCCTCCCTTCCCACCCATCCTCCCCAGTCCCTTTCCCTTTGTTAACTATTAGTCCATTCTTGGGTTTTGTGATTCTGCTGCTGTTTTGTCCCTTCAGTTTTCCTTTGTTCTTATACTCCACATATGAGTGAAACCATTTGGTACTTGTCTTTGTCAGCTTGGCTTATTTCACTGAGCATAATACCCTCTAGCTCCATTCATGTTGTTGCAAATGGTAGCATCTGTTTTTTTTCTTATGGCTGAGTAATACTCCATTTGTATATGTACCACATCTTCTTTATCCATTCATCTACCGATGGATATTTAGGTTGCTTCCACATCTTGGCTATTATAAAGAGTGCAGCAATAAACATAGGGGTGCATCTGTCTTTTTCAACCTGGAGTGCTGCATTCTTAGGGTAAATTCCTAGAAGTGGAATTCCTGGGTGAAATGGTAAGTCTATTTGGAGCATTTTGAGGAACCTCCATACTGCTTTCCACAATGATTGAACTAATTTACATTCCCACCAGCAGTGTAGGAGGATTCCCCTTTCTCCACAACCTCACCAACATTTGTTGTTGATTGTCTTTTTGATGATGGCGATCCTTACTGGTGTGAGGTGATATCTCATTGTGGTTTTAATTTGTATTTCTATGATGACAAGCGATGTGGAGCATCTTTTCATGTGTCTGTTGACCATCTGAATTTCTTCTTTAGAGAACTGTCTATTCAGCTCCTCTGCCCATTTTTTAATTGGATTATTTGCTTTTTGTTTGTTGAGGTGTGTGAGCTCTTTACATATTTTGGATGTCAGCCCTTTATCGGATCTGTCATTTATGAACATATTTTCCCATACTGTAGGATACCTTTTTGTTCTACTGATGGTGTCCTTTGCTGCACAGAAGCTTTTCAGCTTAATATAGTCCCACCTGTTCATTTTTGCTTTTGTTTCCCTTGCCCGGGGACATATGTTCATGAAGAAGTCACTCATGTTTATGTCCATGAGACTTTTGCCTATGTTTTATTCTAAGAGTTTTATGGTTTCATGACTTACATTCAGATCTTTGATCCATTTTGAATTTACTTTTGTGTATGGGGTTAGACAGTGATCCAGTTTCATTCTCTTACACAAAGCTGTCTAGTTTTGCCAGCACCATCTGTTGAAGAGACTGTCATTTCCCCATTGTATGTCCATGGCTCCTTTATCAAATATTAATTGGCCATACATGTTTGGGTTAATGTCTGGAGTCTCTATTCTGTTCCACTGGTCTGTGGCTCTGTTCTTGTGCCAATACCAAACTGTCTTGATTACTGTGGCTTTGTAGTAGAGCTTGAAGTTGGGAAGCGAGATATCCGCCCCCCCCCCCCACCTCCACTTTATTCTTCCTTCTCAGGATTGCTTTGGCTATTTGGGATCTTTGATGGTGCCATATGAATTTTTGAACTATTTGTTCCATTTCATTGAAGAATGCTGTTGGTAATTTGATAGGGATTGCATCAAATCTGTATATTGCTTTGGGCAGGATGGCCATTTTGACAATATTAATTCTTCCTAGCCAGGAGCATGGGATGAGCTTCCATTTGTTAGTGTCCTCTTTAATTTCTCTTAAGAGTGTCTTGTAGTTTTCAGGGTATAGGTCTTTCACTTCCTAGGTTAGGTTTATTCCTAGGTATTTTATTCTTTTTAATGCTATTGTGAATGGAATTGTTTTCCTGATTTCTCTTTCTATTAGTTCACTGTTGGTGTATAGGAAAGCCACAGATTTCTGTGTGTTAATTTTGTATCCTGCTACTTTGCTGAATTCCGATATTAGTTCTAGTAGTTTTGCAGTGGAGTCTCCAGGGTTTTTTATGTACAATATCATGTCATGTGCAAATACTGACAGTTTGACTTCTTGTTTACCAATCTGAATTCCTTGTATAGGTTTTCATAGTATTCATTATGTAGAGTCCTTATCTCTTGTTAGTTTCTTCGTTTTGAAGTCTATTTTGTCTGATTGTAGTATTGCAACACCTGCTTTTTTCTCCCTATTGTTTGCATGAAATATATTTTTCCATCCCTTGACTTTTAATCTGTGCCTGTCTTTGGGTTTGAGGTGAGTCTCTTGTAAGCAGCATATAGATGGGTCTTGCTTTTTTATCCATTCTATTAGTCTGTGTCTTTTGATTGGTGCATTCAGTCCATTTAAATTTAGGGTGATTATTGAAAGATATGTAGTTAATGCCATTGCAGGCTTTAGATTCGTGGTTACCAAAGGTTCAAGGTTAGCTTTTTTTTCTACTACCTTACTGTGTAACTTAAGTCACTTATTGAGCTATTATAAACGCAGGCTGATGATTATTTCTCTCCATTTTTATTTCTCCTCCTCCATTCTTCATATGTTGGGTGTTTTGTTCTGTGCTCTTTTTAGGAGTGCTCCCATCTAGAGCAGTCCCTCTAAGATACCCTGTAGAGGTGGATTGTGGGAGGCAAATTCCCTCAACTTTTGCTTGTCTGGGAATTGTTTAATCCCTCCTTCATATTTCAATGATAATCATGCTGGATACAGTACCCTTGGTTCAGGGCCCTTCTGTTTCATTGCATTAAATATATCATGCCATTCTCTCATGGCCTGTAAGGTTTCTGTTGAGAAGTCTGATCATAGCCTGATGGGTTTTCCTTTGTAGGTGACCTTTTTTTTCTCTCTGGCTGCCTTTAATACTCTGTCCTTGTCCTTGATCTTTGCCATTTTAATTATTATGTGTCTTGGTGTTGTCCTCTTTGGGTCCTTTCTGTTGTGAGTTCTGTGTACTTCTGTGGTCTGAGCAAGTATTTCCTCCCCCAGTTTGGGGAAGTTCTCAGCAATTATTTCTTCAAAGACACTTTCTATCCCTTTTTCTCTGTCTTCTTCTTCTGGTACTCCTATAATGTGGATATTGTTCCTTTTGGACTGGTCACACAGTTCTCTTAATATTGTTTCATTCCTGGAGATCTTTTATCTATCTCTGCATCAGCTTCTGTACATTCCTGTTCTCTGGCTTCTATTCCATCAATGGCCTCTTTCATCTTATCCATTCTGCTTATAAGTCCTTCCAGAGTGTGTTTCACTTCTGTAATCTCCCTCTGGACTTCATTCCTTAGCTCTTGCATATTTCTCTGGAGCTTTGTCAGCTTGTTTATGATTTTTATTTTGAATTCTTTTTCAGGGAGACTGGTTAGGTCTATCTCCTTCTCAGGTGTTGTCTCTGTGATTTTTGTCTGTCTCAGATTTTGTCTTTTCATGGCGATACAGATAGTTTGCAGAGCTGGGGCGACTGACGACTTGGAGAACATCCCTTCTTGTTGGTTTGTGGCCTTCTTCTCCTGGGAGAACAGCGACCTCTAGCGGCTTGTGCTGGGTAGTTGCGCTCAGACTGGGCTTCTGATTCTTGCCTGGCCGCTATGTAGTTTAGCTCAGCCGTTGCTGTGGGCGTGGCCTGCCTCAGGCTGCTGCTTCCATATGGCGGAGCTGTGTGGGAGGGGATACCGCGGAGAGGCTGTTTATCTCCGTGAGGGGCCTCCGAGCCGCCTTGCTGCACAGGGGGTTAGTGTGCCTGCCCAGAGTTCCCCGGGATTCCCAGCTGCAGCTAAGTGTCCCAGGACCCTCCCGTCCAGCTGTGGGGTCCCTGTCCCTTTAAGACTTTCAAAAAGCACTCTCTTTTTTTCTTTTTCTTTTTAAATATACATATATATTTTTTGAAAATTATTTATTTTTTATTGTGGTAAAATTTCTATAACATAAAACTTACCATTTTGTCATTTTTAAGTGTACAGTCTATGGCAGTAATTGTACACCATCACCACTATTTATATAACATAAAATTTATCATTTTCCTTTTTTTTTTAGAGGGCATCTCTCATATTTATTGATCAAATGGTTGTTAACAACATTAAAATTCTGTATAGGGGACTCAATGCACAATCATTAATCAACCCCAAGCCTAATTCTCAACAGTCTCCAATCTTCTGAAGTATAACAAACAAGTTCTTACATGAGCACTCACTTTTCTTTGTCCCAGGGGCGCCAGTTGCGGGGACCCGCTCACAGGTCTTACTGTCCTGTTTCCCTAGTGTCCAGCACCCCACACACACACTGTGTCTGTGCTCTGGTGCGGATGGCTATAGGGCTGGGTGTTCAGCAGTCCTGGGATCCCTCTCCCTCCCCACTCTGACTCCTCTCCTCCCACTGGGAGCTGGGGGAAGGGGCGTTCGGGTCCTGCCGGGCCGGGGCTTGTATCTTACCTCCTTCGCTAGGCGCTGGGTTCTGCAGGTGTGGATGTAGCCTGACTGTTGTCCTGTGTCTTCTGGTCTCTCTTTTAGGGAGAATTGTATTTGTTGTATTTTAAAAAATATATGTGGTTTTGGGAGGAGATTTCCGCTGCTCTACTCATGCTGCCACCTTGGCTCCGCCTCCACTCACTGCTTATTTTTGAACTCCTAAAAGTTCACATGCTAGTTTTTGGAAGAGTTTTGTTTGTTTAAGCACATTTATTACAAATAAAGAAAAATATATTCCTACAGTTCGAGAATCTTCTCAATGCAGAAATAAATAAAAATGTTATAATTAATTTTGTTTTTAATGTTCAAACTGAAAATGACAGACTTAAAGCAAAATATCCAAACTGGTCAACATTTAAAGATGTCAGAAACAAACCTATATATATAGGCAAGCTTCCTTGTGACACTATAAAGTCCAGTGGTAAGAGTTTAAAAGGTTTGAGCCTGATTAAAAAAAAAAGGCTACACCAAGTCTGATAAATATGGTGTTCATAAACAGAAGCAGAAAGGTAAGGCATAAGCTATCAGCTGTAACTCAAGCTAAGATATTCAGGGTTTTAAAAATAAATGCTACTTTGGTTTTTTAGTTACTTAAGTACCCTAAAAATAAAATAAAAAAACAAAGGAATGAATAAAATATATCTACTTAGAGCATAAAACAGTAGACCAAAATGACTAGGAAAAAACATTTGCAAACATAGGATAAAAAAATAATGTTTCATAAAAAGCATTCTCATAAATCAAAAAGATCAAACACATATCCCAACAGAAAAAAAAAGTACTTCATATAAAAATGAAGTTTAACGGACAGTAAATTCAGGAAAGACACTCCATGTCCACAATGGACCAGGTTATGTGAATTTTGAAACCTATGTCTTTTTACCTGTCAGACTGGAAAAAATTTTAATTCACAATATTGTGTTAGCTAAATAAACATGCCCACAAGAGTAGGGCTATAAACTGAAAAGCATTTTAAAGCAATTTGGAAGAGCCCATCTAGATTATCAGTATGTAAATCCTTTTAACTCAAATTTCACTTCTAGAAATCTTCTTTTTTCATGTGTATTCAGTAGATATAGTCAAAGTGTTGTTTGTGTATAACAGTTAGGGAAATGACTAGTATGTGGGATATTATAGAGCTATTAAAAACAAGATTTTATATACATACTTAAGTTTCTGATATAGGCAGATACACATAAGAAATTCTTGAAGAAACCAAAAATGTTACAAAAGTATATATATGACCCCATTTTGTAAAATAAAGTACAAATACACAGACACCTTCATTTCTGAGTGGACAGAATAAAACTGGAGGAGATACTGTAACTCATAACAGTGGGAGTCTCTGGACAGCAGGGATGAAAAAGAAGACCTTCCAAGATATCTTACAGGCTCCATCCAAAAACCATGAACTAATTCTTCATCCACATAAATCTTAGTAAAATAGGTTGTCCGCATCACCTGTGACAAAACTTGTCTTTTGTGTCCTTTTGAATAAAAATAGGTCAGTTACTACTCACCTGAAAAAGCTTACTTTATTCTTCAACACCACTATCCCTGGTAGGTTTTTCTCTTTAAATGAACCAGATACTGAAACGCTGACACAAAGGCTCTACTTATGTGAACAAACCACAGCACGAAGTGAGCAGCAGCGGGTGTCCAGAACAAACCTGCATCTCTCTCAGTGTGCTAGCAAGTCATTCACACCTGTACGGAGCTACACAGATTTAACACACTTCTGCTGTAAGATGAGTTACTTAATTTCTCAAGAAATGTACACAAGCTCAGAAGAATAGGACCAGACTCTTGAAGCCTCAAATTTGAAAGGCTTCAAATTTATCCTATCAAGTTTGTACATAACAGCCATGTCCTTACTAATCACCATTCATCAATTTCTTAGTATATACATTCTTCAATTATCTACTGTGTGTATCACGCCTCCACTGTAGACTCAAAATGCAAAGACTGAGCCACACACAGCCTGCTCCTCATCCTCACAGCTCACGTTTTGTGTGAGAGCCCATGTTCAAAAATGTACTTCAGTGTTAATGACTCATTCTTCATCCTGGGAAGGAAATGGCTCTATGAAGCTTTCTACCTAATTTTTAGAGTAAAATCATCATGCTCTTGGCTTTAAGCAGATTTTCCCAAAGCAACTCCACTTCCCAAATTGGCAATGGAGAGGTCAGAAACTGTGAAGGTGACATTCTGGTGTCTAGTGCCTTGGATGGGGGTAGTTTGGAGAAAAGTCGGCAGACATGTCAGTTACAGTACAGAATGGGCGGGAAGCAGAGACTAAGTTTCTGATGAGAAGGCCTGATATTTTTCACAGACGCTAATTTTTTTTGAGAGGGTATCTCTCATATTTGTTGGTCAAATGGTTATTAACAACAATAAAATTCTGTATAGGGGACTCAATGCACAATCATTAATCAACCCCAAGCCTAATTCTCAACAGTCTCCAATCTTCTGAAGCATAACGAACAAGTTCTTACATGGTGAACAAGTTCTTATATAGTGAATAAGTTGTACATGGTGAACAGTGCAAGGACAGTCATCACAGAAACTTTCGGTTCTGATCACGCATCATGGACTATAAACAATCAAGTCAGATATGATTATTCACTTGATTTTTATATTTTTATACTTGATTTATATGTGAATCCCACATTTCTCCCTTTATTATTATTATTATTATTTTTAATAAAATGGTGAAGTGGTAGGTAGATGCAAGATAAAGGTAGAAAACAGTTTAGTGCTCTAAGAGGGCCAATGTAGATGATCAGGTCTGTGCCTATAGACTAAGTCTTAATCCAAGCTAGACAAGGGCAACAAAACATCCACGGATGCAAAAGATTTCTCTCCAAACGGGGGGGGTGAGGTTCTAAATTTCACCTCTGTTGATCCCAATTTCTCACCTGATCGCCCCCCCTGCGACTGTGCCTGTCTTAGGTTGTTCCTCCCTTGAGGAATCTTACCCGTCTCTGGCTAACCAGTCATCTTCTGGGGCCATACAGGGAAATGTAAAGTTGGTAAGAGAGAAAAGCAATATTGTTTTATAAGTTTAGCTTTTTACTTTTTTGCAGATTTATGCCCTGTGACTTCTATGCCCAGCATTTGTCTTGAGGTATCTTTACCACTTGAAAGAATTATGATACTCAGTAATTTTAGATATGAGGCACGAATTCTATTAAAGGGTTGTAATTAGGAAGGAAGAAGAAAAGCTATAGAGGTAGCAGATGGAAGAAAACACGGGAAGATAGATTATTTCTTTGACATATCTTCTTGTAGAGTAACATAAGCATGGATAGGTTTTAACAAACTACTAATTAAATTGTGTACACACATTAACAGAATAGGAATACAGATACATAGCAAAAGTAGACCTACAATTACCAGCCATATCCAGTGAAACCAAGAAAACCAGTTAGGAACCCTCGGCATTTGTGAAAAATTATCAATGATATGATGGATATTGTCTAACTGAATTTGAATAGTTTGAGAAAAATCAGACAAATTAGAACAACACATTCCTGGGAACTGTTCACTTCCCATATGTTCTTTTAACAGTAGATAGTCTATAGTCACATGATTTTGGAGCACTGCAACTTGCACTTCTCCTAATTCTTGGTTGAGTTCCGACAGTATAGATCCAGTCAAATTTGTTGTTTTACTGTATGCACAGGCCAGCTTAGATATCTCCTTCTTCATTCCAATGGCAAGTCCAAGAACCGGTGGGATGGATGTAGCTACAAGCGCAACAGCGCCAGGATCTCTGTTGAAGTTTTTTGATGATCATCTTCTGGAATGACTGTTCCAGAGGATGTTGTTGTTGGAAGTTCTTCTTCATATCGCATCTTAGTTCGTTTTCTGGGTAGCCAAATTAGGCTTTGATCCTCTGTATAAACACAAACAAACCCTTTGCCCACACTTTGATATGACCTTTATACCATTGTGGATAACCTATTGGAGATCAACACACAGGAACTGCTTTTTTTTTAAGAGAAAGAAATATTATCAGAAAAATGTACTTCCATAGCTGATCATCCACCACCTTTTAAAAGATCAAAATTAAGGATATGTAAAGCATGCATTAATCGTTGATTTGCAGTTAGTTTTATCCTATCAGGGAGTAATCCCCCTTTTCTTTCTTTTTTTTTTGTTATCATTAATCTACAATTACATGAAGAATATTATGTTTACTAGGCTCTCTCCTACACCAAGTCCGCCCCACAAACCCCATTACAGTCACTGTCCATGAGCATCTTTTCTGTGTTGCACAGCCCTCCCCTTTCTTCAACCCCCCACATTATGCATGCTAATCATAATACCCCCTTTCTCCTCCCCCCCTACCACTTATCCCTCCCTACCCACCCATCCTCCCCAGTCCCTTTCCCTTTGGTAACTGTTAGTTCATTCATGGGTTTTGTGATTCTGCTGCTGTTTTGTTCCTTCAGTTTTTCCTTTGTTCTTATACTCCACAGATGAGTGCAATCATTTGGTATTTTTCATTCTCTGCTTGGCTTATTTCACTGAGCATAATACCCTCTAGCTCTATCCATGTTGTTGCAAATGGTAGGATTTGTTTTCTTCTTATGGCTGAATAATATTCCATTGTGTATATGTACCACATCTTCTTTATCCATTCATCTACTAATGGACACTTAGGTTGCTTCCAATTCTTGGCTATTGTAAATACTGCTGCGATAAACATAGGGGTGCATCTGTCTTTCTCAAACTGGAGTGCTGCATTCTTAGGGCAAATTTCTAGGAGTGGAATTCCTGGGTCAAATGGTAAGTCTATTTGGAGCATTTTGAGGAATCTCCATACTGCTTTACACAATGGTTGAACTAATTTACATTCCCACCAGCAGGGTAGGAGGGTTCCCCTTTCTCCACAACCTCACTACAACATTTGTTGTTTGTCTTTTGGATGGTAGCCATCCTTACTGATGTGAGATGATATCTCATTGTGGTTTTAATTTGCATTTCTCCGATAACTAGTGATGTGGAGCATCTTTTCATGTGTCTGTTGGCCATCTGAATTTCTTTTTTGGAGAACTGTCTGTTCAGTAACGCTGCCCAGTTTTTTAATTGGATTATTTGTTTTTTGTTTGTTGAGGTGGGTGAGCTCTTTATATATTTTGGATGTCAACCCTTTATCGGATCTGTCATTTACAAATATATTCTCCCATACTGTAGGGTACTTTCTTGTTCTATTGATGGTGTCTTTTGCTGTACAGAAGCTTTTCAGCTTGATATAGTCCCAAATGTTCATTTTTGCTTTTGTTTTCCTTGCCTGGGGAGATATGTTCAAGAAGAGGTCACTCATGTTTATGTCTAAGATATTTTTGCCTATGTTTTTTTCTAAGAGTTTTATGGTTTCATGACTTACATTCAGGTCTTTGATCCATTTCAAATTTACTTTTGTGTATGGGGTTAGACAATGGTCCAGTTTCATTCTCTTACATGTAGCTGTCCAGTTTTGCCAGCACCATCTGTTGAAGAGACTGTTATTTCCCCACTGTATGTCAATGGCTCCTTTATTGAATATTAATTGGCCATATATGTTTGGGTTAATGTCTGGAGTCTCTATTCTGTTCCACTGGTCTGTGGCTCTGTTCTTGTGCCAGTACCAAATTGTCTTGCTTACTATGGCTTTGTAGTAGAGCTTGAAGTTGGGGACTAAGATCCCCCCCCCCAACTTTATTCTTCTTTCTCAGGATTTCATTGGCTATTTGGGGTCTTTGGTGTTTCCTTATGAATTTTTGAACTATTTGTTCCAGTTCGTTAAAGAATGTTGTTGGTAATTTGATAGGGATTGCATCAAATCTGTATATTTCCTTGGGCAGAGTGGCCATTTTGATTATATTAATTCTTCCTAGCCAAGAGCATGGGGTGAGTTTCCATTTGTTAGTGTCCTCTTTAATTTCTCTTAAGAGTGTCTTGTAGTTTTCAGGGTATAGGTCTTTCACTTCTTTGGTTAGGTTTATTCCTAGGTATTTTATTTTTTTGATGCAATTGTGAATGTAATTGTTTTCCTGATTTCTCTTTCTATTGGTTCATTGTTAGTGTATAGGAAAGTCAGATTTCTGTGTGTTAATTTTGTATCCTGCAACTTTGCTGAATTCTGATGTTAGTTCTAGTAGTTTTGCAGTGGAGTCTTTAGGGTTTTTTATGTACAATATCATGTCATGTGCAAATAGTGACAGATTAACTTCTTCTTTACCAATCTGGATTCCTTGTATTTCTATTTTTTTTGTCTAATTGCCGTGGCTAAGACCTCCAGTACTGTGTTAAATAACAGTGGGGAGAGTGGGCATCCCTGTCTTGTTCCCGATCTCAGAGGAAAAGCTTTCAGCTTCTCGCTGTTCAGTATGATGTTGGCTGTGGGTTTATCATATATGGCCTTTATTATGTTGAGGTACTTGCCCTCTATGCCCATTTTGTTGAGAGTTTTTATCATGAATGGATGTTGAATTTTGTCGAATGCTTTTTCAGCATCTATGGAGATGATCATGTGGTTTTTCTCCTTCGTTTTGTTGACGTGGTGGATGTTGATGGATTTTCGAATGTTGTACCATCGTTGCATCCCTGGGATGAATCCCACTTGGTCATGGTGTATGATCCTTTTGATATATTTTTGAATTCGGTTTGCTAATATTTTGTTGAGTATTTTTGCATCTACATTCATCAGGGATATTGGTCTGTAATTTTCTTTTTTGGTGGTGTCTTTGCCTGGTTTTGGTATTAGGGTGATATTGGCTTCATAGAATGAGTTTGGGAGTATTCCCTCCTCTTCTGTTTTTTGGAAAACTTTAAGGAGAATGGGTATTATGTCTTCTCTGTATGTCTGATAAAATTCTGAGGTAAATCCATCACAGACGCTAATTTGAGAGAGAATCTCAAGTTATCTCTACTCAAACCTTCACTCTAAGCCAAGTGCCCAAGTTCACTTAAGTCCTACTGGATCCCCTAGAATTTAGTTTATTTTTCTTCCCTCTCTTCTGCTACTACTGTTCGTTACCTACTACATTTCCTAAATTCCTCTCCTCCAAGATCAGCCACCAATAGCAAATATGGTTTTGCATTGCTTTTTGGAATTTATTTATAGACAGTGGTAGATGCCTGAGAGTTCACGTGTGTGAAAACATTACTGGAGGTGGCAGACGATGATCAAGATGGAAGGGGCTGAAAAGCAATACTGGGCTTTTGGCATACACAGGCTGTCACCTAGAGTGCCTGAGAAAATACAGAGTCCAGGTTCTGTGATGACAGCAGTGACTAGCTCACAGCACAGTGAGATGGAGCCCCAGGGAAGGCATCCCTGTAAAGGAGCAAAGGTTGATGACATGGTCAAGTACAAAGCAGCCATCCGGAAATCAGACCCTAGATTAATTCTCCCCTGCAGAGGATCCTGGTACCCATAAATGCCAGTGAAGTTTTTTGGTACCTAAACAAGCATGCATAGTTTGAAGCAAGCATATTTTGTCAGCTACTGTCAATACCAATTTGCCTTCTTGATCTCAGGAAAATGGTCCCCTACTTAATTACAGGCTTAAATTGAGAAAATAAGTAGAGAATAGAGCACAACATTAAAATACTTTACACTGCTGAGAGATGAGCAAAACAGAGTCAACAGATTTTAGCCAATTTAGCCACAATCTCAAGAAAAACAGTTCAGAAGGGTAACAGGACAGGAAGCAAGAAAGGCAGGGTTTTGATGAGGTGTCAGATCGCAGAGGGGAAGCTGAACAGGTGAGACTGTAAGCCCTCCTCCTGACTCAACGGCAGTGATATTTCTTCCTTCATGAGACTTCAACGGTGGTTCCCTGATCTGCGCTCAGCCAGTTCCTCCTCTTCCACCCACCAGTCTGCTGGCCTCATGCCTTCTGCCCTGGCTTCTTTCTTTGCACAACCCTTTCTCCAAGTCTCACCTATGCCTTGGGCTACCTCCCACCTACACAAGCAGGCACACTCCTTCCCATTCTTATTTCTCCTAAGTAGGAAATCTCCACCTTCAAGTTCACAAGTGCCGCAAATACTACGTGTTCTCAAAGACGTTTAATTCCCCACCCCTATCTCATCCACCACTTGCAGTTTTCCCTGGTCTGGTGGAGGCTCCCACCACCTGCCTAGGCAGCCAAGGACAAGCCTGGCGTTACTGGGCAGCTTTCCTTTTGCTCACTCTCATCTCTGAGTCCCAGTCATACCTCCAGAATGTACACCTCTTCCAGGTGAACTGCTCTACCTTAGGGCAGGCCTCCTACCACAGACAGTGCCAAGTGACCCAGGCACCCCACATCTCCTGCCTCCACACGTGCTTAGGGCGTGCTCAGCTGCAAACCTCTGTGTTCCTTCATCTGGAACATTCTTAACTTGGCTCACCAGGCTCATTAGAAACTGGCCCTGGTTACCACCACCAGTTTCACAGCAACTGGCTCTTAGACCCAGACAGACTAGGAGGCACAGTTGTTTGGACACACACACAGTATTTCACTCACTAGGTAGGCTGTGAAAACCCAAGATCTCAGCGGCTTTCCACAAAGTTTCATTTCCTCCTAAGGACAACATCCCACCGTGTGGACAGCTGAACTATCCTCCAGTCTTCATTCTCACACCAACGTCAGGGGATCAGCCCCAGCCTGGGACACTAGTTCATGGAGAGAGAAGAGCGATGACAGGCCCATGGAAGGGGACTTGCAGCTATGGCTCGGATGCACCTGCCAAGGCCAGTCTTGTGCTCAAGGCTGATGCCAATGAGGCAGGGAACCACGATCCCCCATGGGGAGGAGCAGTAACTAGAAACAGGATGACCTGCAGGTCACAGACATGCCTCCGTTTTCACGACACACGCACAATTTCCAACTGGCCTGAATACCTCTAAGTGATTTCTCCACCTCTTCCTGTGCTCTTCCCTATAAATTCTTTAGGATTCACAGCATGCGTTCTGGTAGTGCACTTGGTCATGCTTGGCTGGCCTGCCAACCTAAGATAGGTACGCTGCCCAGTGCTCCCCTCTTCCTAGCTCTGAACACACTATCCTTGTTCACTGGTACATAATCTTCTGCCAACGACATTCCTGACAAACATTTCTCTTGCTCACCTCTGCATGACAGGTAGTAGATGAATATGTATTTGCTGAATGAATGATGCTCTCCACTGGGGATGCTCTGCATGTTATTCAAATAGAAAATTCCATAAAATTCCTTAACGTCTAAAAATTCACCTCAACAGTCTACACAGATGTCCCTGTTCCCCACCACCCAAACAGAGCATTTACCATATTCTTGCTATTGTAACATAGGACGTACTTGAGAAAAGGACCCTGTGCTCAGTAAGCTTTGCCAGCTCAGCACTTACACGGTGACTGGCACACAGCAGGTAACAATTAAATGAGTGGCCTTGCAATGGAGACAGGGCCATGTACAGTGAGTGGGAGGGCCAGAGCACGGCATCAGGCCCCACTGCGTCAGTGCTTTTACTGCCCAAGCTCTCAGACACAAAGGGTCCATTGGGGATGGTGGGGGCACATCTGTTCACATCCTTCCCTGAGAGAGCTGACTACTGCATCCTTTCAGGGCAGACCTAGGCCCTAACAATGCCTAACACACAGTAGGCCCCCAGTGAACACTGCTCTCAAAGAATGAATACTGGCTGAGATGAGCCAAGAGAAATGTTCAAGTGCCCACAGTTTTGACAGGGCTAAGTCACTAAAACACAAACATTTAACAGAATCAACTTCTCACACTGCGCAGCCTGTAATACAGAAGCCTCACTAGCTCCAAAACTTTGCTCAGAGGCAGAAGCAAAGTGAAATTATCACTTCATTAATGAAAAATCTGCAAAGTTTCTCAACAAGATGACAAATTACATGTGGAATTACACACTAACGAGAAAATGTCTAAAAATGTCATTGTACTGATGAATGTAAACAATCCTGGCACATCAGAAACTTGTTTTGAAGCTGTACAAGTCAGACAAGCAGCATTGGTGGTTTAGGGGCCACGTGGGGAAACAAGAAACAACTTTATAAAGTTGAAAGATATTTTATGCTACAATATGAGCCACAAAATTCGACAAGCAAACACTTCATCAAACTAATATGAGTAAGTAAAATATGACAGGTGAAAGGGTGAGGCTACAGCACATCATTACCCAGTGACAACAGGTTAGGAGGACACCTTGTTTGCTGTTGACACAAACTGTACACTGAGGGGAGGTCGTTATAATCCATTACTCAGAGGCCTTGACTCTTTAAAGAAAGTACACTTCCCATCGAGAAACTTCCTCCACACTTTACTCTTTCTTATAAGAGAAAACAGACTCCTGACCAAAGAGGTGAGTTTGTATGATCAAAGGTTCATATCGCTGTTCTCCAAACTGCTGTTTCATCTAGCACTTCCCCTTCTGGTCTGGGAATGGCAAACATTTCCTCAATAGATCGATGTCAGAATTGTTAGTGACAATCGATGGACTGTCTCTGGAAGTCTCCATTGAAATTCAGGGTACTTGGGGGAAAACTGCTAGTTAATGTGCAAACAGAACTTTATGAAATTTAAGTAGCTAAGCCCTAACCATGATGAGAGCCAACAAGTCTCATCTGTTGTTTAATTTTAAGCACAGACGAGGAAAGGGCTGGGGCCATGCCAACACAGGAAGCATGCTAAGAGGGAAAGGGACGAAGCCAAACCGTGGGCATAGATGAAGACTTGTCCTACCAACCCCAGATCACAGCCACACCGTCCGACCAGCGGTTACAACACATCCGGCCAGAGCCGCAGGCAGACTGCCTACCTTTCTTTCCCTGAAGCACAGCAAAGCTATGTATGAAGCCATCAGATTGCCTTGCACCCCTCACTCACTTGAATTCTTGGTTGCTCTTCAAGATACAAGGGATTCCAGTCTGCATTACAGTTAAAACATGAAGTATGGCATGCGCCACCCTGGTACAAAATAGAATCATCTGTCCCAAAGATGAAAGCTGCAACAGGACTTTAAAAAGTCAGGATGACACTCGGTACACCCATGTATACATGTATATATTAGATGTACACAGCATATATGCACATAATATACAATGTAAATGAAACAGAAAACGTGTCACTGTCATCCTTAAGCTTTTTAAAACCTAGCGCTAAACCATTCAATTTATAAATTATTTTCCCATAAAACTTCGAAACACTGCTTTCAGTACAGCAGTCTTGAACTTCTAATCCTACAAACACAGTGGTTATGAGAAGCTTCTAGACTCAGACTGGGTTCAAACCACTGCTTCGCACCTTACTACTGCATCCCCCTGAGCAAGCACTGGCCGCCCTGAGCCCTGGTTTCCACGCTGCAGCAGCGCCCGCCCCCCAGCGCTGCTGTAAGGGCCAAGGGAACCGCCGAGCGCTCACAGGTACAAGGGCAGGGAGCGTTCACAAGGCGACTACCACGCTCACCACGAGAACGACCCGCAGGCTCTCACAAACCAGACTCTTGACAGACACACAGCTGGTTAAGAAACAGGCCTTGCCACTGGCTAAAAATGCAAATAACGAATAACATTCAACTAAACATACAGCACATTACTTTCAAAGTAGAAAAAAATTTAATATATAATCTTACTACAGTGAAGTAAGACTCCATTTTATTCCACTTCCCAGTCAGTGACATTTCTTCTTTACAGCTGACGGTGTGTGGTAACCATGTCTTGAGCAAGTTCATCAGCGCAATTTTTCCAACATTTGCTCATTTCAAGCTTGTGTCACATTTTGGCAATATAGTATTTCAAACTTTCTCACTATTATATTTGCTATGATGATCTCTGATTAGCAATCTCTGTATTACTACTGTAACTTTTGGGGATGCTCAGATACAATAGTGAACTTAATAAATTTTGTGTGTATTCTGACCACTCCACTGACCAGCCATTCCCTAGTCTCTCTCTCTCCTGGGGCCTCCCTGTTCTCCCAGACAGTACAATACTGGAATTAGGCCAATGAATAACCATACAATACCCTCTAACTGCTCAAGTGAAAAGAAGAGTCACATGTCTCACATTTCAATCAAAAGCTTCGTCTCCTGCGCCAGCCAGCCAGGGTGCACATAAAGGAAAAGGTCTTGAAGGAAATTTAAGTGCTCCTCCAGTGAGTGACAGGGAAGTGAAACAGCCTTGTGCTTGGTGATCTGGATGTAAGATCGAACCACGCCACAGCATTCCCTGAAGCCAAAGCCTCATCCAGACCGAGGCCCTGACTGCAATGTAGCGAAGGCTGAGAGAGGGGAGAAAGCTGCAGGAGAAAAGTCTGAAGCCAGCAGAGGTTGGTTCATGAGGTTTAAGGACAGAAGCGTCTCCACAGCATCCAAGTGCAGGTGAGGCAGCACGAGCTGGTGGAGGAGCTGCAACAGGTTGTCCAGAAGGTCCAGCTAAGGTAACTCATGAAGGTGGCTGCACTACACACCTGATTTCCAAGGCAGATGGAATAGCCTTCTGTTGGAAGACGCCACCCTGTAGGACTTTCATAGCTGGAAAGGAAAGTCAATGCCTGGTTCCACAACTTCCAAGAACAGGCTGACTGTTTTGTTATGGGCAAATGCAGCTGGGGACTTTAAACTGAAGCCAGTGCTCACTGGGAATTTCAAAAATCCTTGGATTCTTAAGAATTACACTAAATATACTCTGCCTGTAAATGGGACAACAAAGCCTGGATGTAACAGCCCATCCATTTAAAACATGGTTTAGTGAATATTTTAAGCCCAGTGTTGAGACCTACTGCTCAGAAAAAAATGCCTTTCAAAATATGAGTACTTACTGACAATGCACCTGGTCACCCAAGAGCTCTGATGGAGGCAGATGGGATTAATGCTGTTTTCATGCCTGCTCACACAACATCTGTTTGCAGCCCACAGATCAAGGAGTGATTTCAACATTCAAGTCTTTTTAAGAAACACATTTCATAAGGCCATTGCTGCCATAGACAGTGATTCCTCTGGTGGATCTGGGCAAAGTAAATTGAGAAACTTCTGGAAAGGATTCAAAATTCTAGATGCCATTAAGAACATCTGTGATTCATGGGAAGATGTCAAAGTATCAACACTCACAGGAGTCTGGGAGAAGTTGATTCCAACCCTCTGGATGACTTTGAGGTTCAAGACTCCAGTGGAGAAAGTCACTGCTGGTGTGTGGGGAACAACAATAGAACTAGAATTACAAGTGCAGCCTGAAGATGTGACTGAATTGCTACATCTCATGGTAAAAACTGAACAGATGAGAAGTTCCTGCTCATGGATGAACAAAGAAAGTGGTTTCCTGAGATGGAATCTGCTTGTGGTGAAGATGCTGAAATGACCACAAAGGACTTAGAATATTACATAAACTTAGTTGATTAAGGAGCAGCAGCTTTGAGAGGACTGATTCCAAATTTGAAAGAAATTCTGTATGTAAAAAGCTTCAAAACAGCATGGCATGCTACAGAGAAACCATTCACGAAAGGAAGAGGCAATCAATCAGTGTAGCACATGTCACTGCTGTCTTACTTCAAGGAACTGCCGCAGACACCCCAGCCTTCAGCAGCCACCACCCTCATTAGTCAGCAGCCGTAAACATGCAGGCAAGTCCCTCCACCGGCAAAAAGATTATGACTTCCTGAAAGCTCAGATCATGGTCAGCATTTTTTAGCAATAAGGTATTTTTTAATTAAGGTGTGTATATTGCTTTTTTATAGGCATAATGCTATTACACACTTAATATATCATGGTACAGACTAAACATAACTTTCCCACACACTGGGAAAAGAACTTGTTTGACGTGCCTCATTGTGATTTTTGTTTTATTGCTGTGGTCTGGAAGTAGACCTGAAATTTCTGAGGTATGCCCATAAATGCATCAACTCCTTCACTTATAACTACATTTTCAAGGACATACTTGAAAAATAAACCACGAAATAACATCATAAAATTTTTTCATGCTTTTCCAGGTTTACTCTTCTTTATTTTACTGTCCTTGATATACCCCAAGTAACAATTACATGAAGGCAATAAAAAAATTATTTTTTAAACTGAAATCACCAAGCTTGGCATAAAAAAACATTAACTGAATATGAACTCAACAAGGCCACCTTTGCCAAACTTAAAAACACATTTTTAAGTATTCAAAGTTCTGAACATTAAATGTGGTAAAAACACTGTCCATGGTACTCTTGGTAGCCTCTTCCTCTAGAAGCAAAAGTTTAGCTGACTTACAAATTCATTTATTCAACAATTAAGACTTCTTATCTGTATTTTATTACCCTGACAAATTAAAACAATGATTATTAATAAACATGTTTCACTAAGTGATTAAAAATAGTATATCAGCAAAATAATTTACTAATGCTATCTATAAAAAGTAAGTGGTCACCGAAATTTCAAAATATCTTATACCTAGCCAAGAATTAACCATATATTTGCTACAAAGTAATTTATCACTGAGTAAATAATCATAAATTGCTAATCTTAAGGATAAATTAAATACTGTATATTTTCTGTTTGCCATGTGCATTTTGAAAAGTAATATATTCACATATTATTTTGAAATATTAAAATGGTTTTTTGTTTGGCAAGTTTTGGAATATAAATACATAAACACGTAAAAATATAAATATGTGAATTCATAAAAACAAATGTATCTGTGCTTGTGCATTTATCTTTCTATCCATCTTGGAAAATATACTAAAGCTAAGGGAAAATACAACCAACAACAGTAGAGACAGACATCCTGGCATGGTCAAACGTTGGCATGACTCAGAGCTGACGCTTGGGAAGGGGAGACGGAAAGCACAGAGCAGTGCCAGGAGACAAAGACCACACTGAACAACGCATGTACCTACCTCGTTACTTTGCGTACGTTAGATACGACTATTCTATAAACAAGAAATCAACCCATGAATAGAGTGGCCTACTCACATCCTCAGTGAATTGCAGTAATAAAACTCTGTGGACCATCATGTTAGCTAGGTGACGGCCAGCATTCCTCACTTAAGAAAAATATAAATGCCCACATCTTATTACTGGTAAGTGAAAATTAAAATTGGATTTATAAATATAGAAAATAAGCAATACATAATATGCAAAATGACAAATTAAGATATGTTGAAATCTACCCTTTTGTCATAATGAACTCTACGTTCACATTTTAAATGTTACATATAATTTTGTAGCCCTACTTTGGAAAATACCATCAATATAGACTTAATATCTACCTTAGAATGTATTTTAAAAATTGGCCCAAACCAAAATTCTTAAAACCCATCAGCAAATATTCTAGAGCAGCAGCTCACAAACTCTAGTCCAGGAATCCCTGGGGTCCACCTGAGGCCAAACTCCTGTCATTCTAATATATAGCATCACCCTCTCTCGCTGTCAGCAGGTGAGCTCCAGTCTGAGGTACTGGCAGGTAAACACAGTACAGCATCCAGGCAGCGGTATCAGATACTAACAGTCAGGTGTTTTTCACTGCTATGCACTCACACTTTTTAAAAAAGGCCAGTTGCTAAGAATGTCCTTGACGAAACAGAAAAAGTGATTAATTTTCCTGAACTCTGACTCCTGAGTGCACTCTTGTTCAATAGCCTGTGTGCCCAGACGGGATGTAGCAGAAAGAACTTCCACCTGGGCCAGGGGGAAAGCCCACAGGGCCTCCCCACAGAACGTGCCAGGCACCTGCAGAAGCTGTGCACTCAGTGCACCACTCTCTTCCAGGAGCACCATTTTCACCTGAGTGAATGGCACACTGTGGCTGCTTGGAGCTGCGTTTTGGCAGGAATTTTCTCAGGACTGAGAGAAGCAAGCCAGTCCCTTCAAGTACTGCCAATAATAAAATTTGAGTTTTGATAGGAAATTCAGTGTTTTGAAAACATGCATTCACCACTGTGCACTTCAGAGCTTCCCAATACTCAAGATTTTTCTTACTGGTGGTGAAATGAACAAATAGATAATTGTTTAAAGATACTTATCAACACTTGGGAAATCCACATAACTCAATGAACCAGTATCTTCCAATCAGTGAGTGCAGGATGGCACAAAATCATGCATCGGCCATTCAAAGAGCAAGACAGACAAGCGGGTTTTCTGTAACAGACTATGAAAAATATTTAAAAGAATCTTCTAAATGAGAATTAGTACCACAAATGAAAATAAAGAACTTAGGCTCAAACTGAAAGCCTTCACATAACTGATTCTTACTTTCATTGTCAACATCTTTTAATAATTACCCCAAGTTTTTGCCAACACAAAAATTCATTATTGTGAAAAATGTAATGTAATGTAACCAAATAACTCATTAAAGGGTTCATGTAAAATCATGGGACATTGTAAACTCACATGAAATCATGGTATATTTCCTAAGTAGTGTTCTATAAGTCCAGGGCACTCTGAAATTCCCCCAGGTCATTATATCAACACCCATCTAAAAATAACATATCTGAAAGATATCTGCCTGATGTATAGATCTTACACTAGCCATGTATATAGGAGAAGCTGCACATGTTAAGAATTGGTTAAACATTTGATTGTGTCCAACAGTCATCATATAGTTGCTCTTGTTTCTATTCTCTACTGAACCTATGGAATTAGTCAAAGCAAGAGGGTAGGAAACTGGCCATCTCAAGTCTCAGTACCAAAAGCACGAAAAGAAATTATAAGACGGGAACTTTGTTAGTTCTCCTGTAAAAATCAGGAAATAGAAATAATAAGTAGGTCACCATGGAAAGTACCACTATTAGCAAACAAGGGTAAAGAGAAACTACATTCTTGGGAGGAACAAGCAGTTTAAATTTTCAAAGAGCAAAGTCTGATTTTCCTTTAACAGAACATGTATGAAATCAAGCCAGGACAGAACTCTGAGCTATGACTGAATGAACCAGGCCACACGGATGGCTCTGACCAATGAACTACCTGACAGTAGCACGTGAGCATTTGTCCAGTCTTAATTTTGGGGGTCAAGCCCTCTTCTGTACAAGACACAACAACTCTCAAGGAGCTTTAGGATCAAGCAGGACTACCTCTGGAGGAACAGCCCGTTACCCTGCTCAGACTGCAGGCAGTGGCAGGGCCAGATGCAAGAGTGCAGTGTCCTCTTCGGTGTGCCGCTGCCAGGCTGAAGATGGCTGTGAAATGGTCTTGTCCCATCTGCCAAGGTCGTCTTAGAAGTTTGACACCTGAGGAACTGAGAAAAGGTTAAAGCGACGTCACCTTGTTCACACCTGGAGTTAACGGAGACAATCCCAGTTTATTCCTGTTGTCCTCATATAATTATTACTCATGCAGGTGTTCCATAAGGTCGTCCCAACTAAGTGTAGTGACAGCATTTACAGAGCAAAGCAAACTGTGTGTATTCAACCTCAAAACAGCAATGCAAACAAGTGCAACAGAAGTTTGTCTTCACGGTGTGGATAAAATGAAGGTTCCTGTGGTGAGGATTCTCACCCGGCCCTGCACATGTCTGGGCAATGCATCGTTATTGACTCTATATAGAGAGCCCTGCACAGTGCTCTGAGTGACACAGTGGCATGGCTGCAATGCTCCAGGAGAGCAGAGCAGAGGCTGGACTGGTGGCAGCACCGAGGACCAGAGGACCAGAGGACGGCTGTGTGGCCAGAGGGGCCCAGAGGCAGAGACCAGATTGCTGCATGCAGACTCGTTCTGAGTGGACAAGATTCTAGTGATTGACCTGCCTCCGTGGAAATAAAGTTGGGTATAACTCTTTGGCCCCAAGAACATTCTACTGTCACTTCTTTGGTCACATTGAATCCATAGTGAACTTGCCCGGGTCTGAAATCCATTGGCAAGACACACGGCCCATTTGCTATAAGCCACACAATTTAATTTTCTTTAACAATAAGTTTCTTTTGAGTACAAGTATAGAAATTTTGGCTACATTCCAGTCACAGTAAACTATCTGATCTCAGTTCCTCTAAACAATTTCATTCATGACACACACTTGTAAACTTGTGAGTGTAAAACTCCTAAGTTACCCTCATCTTTTGAAATCAATTTATACTAGGAAAATCCATTCCTGGTTTATAAATGAAATGCTCCCATGTGTGTTTGCCTTTACCTTATAAAATACATTCACTTTCTAATTAAATTATAATATGGCATTGGTCCATCACATATACCAAAATGAATGAAGTTTTATACATATTATTTGGCTGCTAGAACAAAACCTCAACCAGATTACCTGAGCTAGGCAAACAGACATCCCCCTCACCAGCTCTCAGTCTGCTTTATTTAGCCCCTAACATATGAATAGAAATGTTAAGAGACAGCTTCTGCTCATGCATAAAGATGGCCCGGCTTTGACCACATGCCCGCTCACACTTGTGGGGAGACCAACTAGAAGCCCACCCCTGCATTTTCAGGCCCTGCCCCCCTGCAGTGTTCGCCCCAGCCTTGGGACACACCGGAAAAATGGTTAATGGGTCTGTGGGATCTGGCACACTGTGAGGTGCCTAACTTGTAAGTGCAAATGTAGGTAAAGCAAATTTTCATCCTCATTCTAGGCATCTTTAAGATGAATGAGTATGTCCTAAATACAATCAGCCGGGAGAGTAATAGAAATAGCAAACTTCTGAACAAAAATCAATAGACTACCTAACCAGAAAATTATTTTTAATTAAGAGGTCAGTTTAATGCTCCATTAATATTACATATCCATTTTCCATTTACAATAAGGAATACAGGTTTATATCAAAATACTTCCTATATTACTTGCTAGCGTTTTGAGACATTATACAAAAACTCAAGTCTGGTAAAACTATTTATAAGCTGATTAACCCATGCCACTTGAATAACAGCCAAGACCTAATAATAATGCAATACACACTACCATTGCTCAGTTAAATCCTTACTGACATAACCCTAAACCCTTTTATCTTAAGCTTCCCACCAATTCGGTACCACAAGCTGTGTAACTTACTATAGTTTTAAGGAATATGAAAGACCCACTTCTGCTACTCTATTTACCAAAATTAAAATTTGATAGTTCTAGAAAGGTCTACAGTTGCAACATTTATACTCCACTGAGTCTAAAGGTGGCATAAAAAGTAAAATCATTGTTCATTGGCAGGAGGATGACAGCAGCTAGTCTGGACGCAGGTTCAACTTAAGATACTAAACAATGACAAGGACTCTACCCCAGACTCACAAGCGCACACCTATGGAACATAAACCTTACCCAGTTATTACAAGAAATAAAACAGAGGTGAAAAAGAGGTTATAACCATTCAGATCCGATAAAGGGTTGACATCCAAAATACATAAAGAGTTCATGCACCTCAACAAACAAAAAGCAAATAATCCAATTAAAAAATAGGCAGAGGAGCTGAATAGACAGTTCTCTAAAGAAGAAATTCAGATGGCCAACAGACACATGAAAAGATGCTCCACATTGCTTGTCATCAGAGAAATGCAAATTAAAACCACAATGAGATATCATCTCACACCAGTAAGGATGGCTACCATCCAAAAGACAAACAACGACAAACGTTGGCGAGATTGTGGAGAAAGCAGAACCCTCCTACACTGCTTGTGGGAATGTAAATTAGTTCAACCATTGTGGAAAGCAGTATGGAGGTTCCTCAAAATGCTCCAAATATACTTACCATTTCACCCAGGAATTCCACTTCTAGGAATTTACCCTAAGAATGCAGTACTCCAGGTTGAATAAGACAAATGCACCCCTATGTTTAACGCTGCCCTATTTACAATAGCCAAGATAAGGAAGCAACCTAAGTGTCCATCAGTAGATGAATGGATGAAGAAGATGTGGTACATATACACAATGGAATATTACTCAGCCATAAGAAAAAAACAGATCCTACCATTTGCAACAACATGGATGGAGCTAGAGGGTATTATGCTCAGTGAAATAAGCCAAGCAGAGAAAGACAAGTACCAAATGATTTCACTCATATGTGGAGTATAAGAACAAAGGAAAACTGAAGGGACAAAACAGCAGAAGAATCACAGAACTCAAGAATGGACTAATAGTTACCAAAGGGGAAGGGACTGGGGAGGATGGGAGGGAATTGAGGGATAAGGGTGGTGAAAAAGAAAGAGGGCATTACGATTAGCATGTATAGTGCGTAGGGGACACGGGGAGGGCTGTGCAACACAGAGAAGACAGTAGTGATTTTACAGCATCTTACTATGTAGATGGACAGTGACTGTGAAGGGGTATGTGGGGGGCATTTGGTGAAGGGGAGAGCCTAGTAAACATAACGTCTTTCATGTAACTGTAGGTTAATGATACCAAAATTTTAAAAAAATTAAAGAAAAAAAAGAGGTTATAACCACTGAGGTTCAAGTTACCAAACAAAGGAGTGGCGATGCCTGCTGCCCAGCTCAGGATACCTAAGTCACCAAACAGATCTTCTGAGGACCAACGTTTACTAATACAGCTGTTGTTTTCAAAACCAGTTGCAAGTATAGTTAAGTTGCTTGATAAAGCACAGTTACAACTTAAGCGTTAGTCTGCAATATAGATTTAGCTATAAATATGCACTTACTACGACTTCACCTAAGGACTTCCTACCCCACCTCTGCTGACAAACCAGAAGTGATTTTTTACACATATCTCTCAGTACAGTGAATCACCACATTACTCTCAAGATTAATCAGAATATTAAAACATACTCATCGTTAATAAAGGTGTCAGTATGCACACACAGATCCTAGGTGACTCTTTCCCATCAATGTAAAAATAAAGCAATGAACTCAGGAAATAATAAAAAAAGAAATAACTTTAAGAAATAACTCATAAAGCAAAGTGATTAACTGCCTAGCAGAGTTTTTGCACTTCTGCCAAAGAGTAAGATGTGGCAACATCAATCTCTAACAGCCTAACAGACAATTTCACAAAGTAAACGCGCATCCCATTATTTTGGCAGGACTAAGGGTATTTATGAAAGAGGCCATATACAATGTTCCTTCCACAAAATGTTTACTGAGCACCACAAGAAGACATAAGAATTAATGTTTAAGAAAATAAAACTCTAGATCATGGGAAGATGGTGGCATGAGTAGCTCAGAGGAAATCTCCTCCCTAAAACATATATATTTGTGAAAATACAATAAATACAACTATTCCTAAAAGAGACACCAGTGGATGCAGTACAACAGCCAGGATACATCTACATCTGCGAGACCTCAGCATCACACGAAGGGGGAAATATACAAGCCGCGGCGAGGCGGGACCCAAACGCTCCCCCACCCCAAAACCCGGCGGGAAGAAAGGAGTCAGAATGGAGAGGGAGTGAAAGCCCAGGACTGCTAAACAACCAGCTCTAGAAATCCGCACCCGGAACGTAGACACAAGGTGCACAGGGTGCTGGATATTAGAGAAATGGAAAAGCAAAACCTGTGGGCAGGTCCCTGCAACCGGTGCCCCAGGACATAAGAAAAGCGAGTGCTTTCTGCAAGACTTAAAGAGACAGGGACCCCATAGTTGGACGAAGTTGTCCAGGCAGCTGGGAATACCAGGGAAATTTAGACACCCTAAACTCTGGGAAGGCAGTGCAGCTCTGAAGCCTCTCACGGCACTAAGCAGCCTGCCAGTCATTTCTCCAACTGGCGCGGACCCCGACACACCGGCCCAGTAGCGAGAGAGTGGCAGCACGAAGGGACCGGGGGAAGATCCATGTGCCGCAGGAGAGGATTGTGCTAGCCCACAGTGGCGCGATCGAACAGCCTGTCGCAGCTCACGTGCACTGGCAGCAGTGAAGCCAGAGGAGCCCAGTAGAGGCCTGCGGGGAAGAGCCCCGCACGCACCTGCAGTGGAGCGAGAGGGAGCAGTTGCTCTCCCAGCAGCCCACTGGAATCCCAGCCCAACGCACAGATGCCTGAGCCAGACCCAAAGGCCGCTGTTGTCACAAACCTGCACGGCAGGGTCGCCGCTACCACGGAGGACCGCACCTGGCGTGCCTGCCACTCCCCATAGGGCTCCATGCTGCTCTGACGGACACCCTGCCCACAGCAGCTTAGGGGACTAACCCGGTGGCTGTTCCAGGGGTTCGGGTAACCGTCACAGGCAGCAAAGAAGGGCAAGGCATTCAGCAAACAGGATGACACACCTGCAACCTGCCTACAGCCACTGCTACCACCATGAAAAGGCAAAAAAATCTGGTCCAATCCAAGATACTTCAAACACCTGAGAAAGGAACAGAGGCAGACCGACCCAGTCTCCCTGAAAAAGAATTCAAAACAAAAATCATAAACATGCTGACAGAGCTCTAGAGAAATATGCAAGAGCTAAGGGATGAAGTCCGGAGGGAGATTACAGATATCCAGTCTAGAGGGAGATTACAGAGGTGAAACAAACTCTGGAAGGATTTAAAAGCAGAATGGGTAAGATGAGAGAGGCCACTGATGGAATAGAAACCAGAGAACAGGAACACACAGAAGCTGATGCAGAGAGAGATAAAAGGATCTCCAGGAATGAAACAATATTAAGAGAACTGTGTGACCAATCCAAAAAGAGCAATATCCACATTATAGAGGTACCAGAGGAAGAAGACAGAGAAAAAGGGATAGAAAGTGTCATTGAAGAAATAATTGCTGAGAACTTCCCCAAACTGGGGGAGGACATAGTTGCTCAGACTACGGAAGTACACACAACTCACAACAGAAAGGACCCAAAGAGGACAACACCAAGACACATAATAATTAAAATGGCAAAGATCAAGGACAAGGACAGAGTATTAAAGGCAGCCAGAGAGACAAAAAAGGTCACCTACAAAGGAAAACCCATCAGGTTATGATCAGACTTCTCAACAGAAACCTTACAGGCCAGAAGAGAATGGCATGATATACTTAACGCAATGAAACAGAAGGGCCTTGAACCAAGGATACTGTATCCAGCACGATTATCATTTAAATATGAAGAAGGGATTAAACAATTCCCAGACAAGCAAAAGTTGAGGGAATTTGCCTCCCACAAACCACCTCTACAGGGTATCTTAGAGGGACTGCTCTAGATGGGAGCACTCCTAAAAAGAGCACAGAACAAAACATCCAACACATGAAGAATGGAGGAGGAGGAATAAAAATGCAGAGAAATAATCATCAGCCTGCTTTTATAATAGCTCAATAAGTGACTTAAGTTACACAGTAAGGTAGTAGGAAAAAAAGCTAACCTTGAACTTTGGTAACCACGAATCTAAAACCTGCAGTGGCAATAAGTACATATCTTTCAATAATCACCCTAAATGTAAATGGACTGAATGCACCAATCAAAAGACACAGAGTAATAGAATGGATAAAAAAGCAAGACCCATATATATGCTGCTTACAAGAGACTCACCTCAAACCCAAAGACATGCACAGATTGAAAGTCAAGGGATGGAAAAAGATATTTCATGCAAACAACAGAGAGAAAAAAGCAGTTGTTGCAATACTAGTATCAGACAAAATAGACTTCAAAATAAAGAAAGTAACAAGAGATAAAGAAGGACATTACATAATGATAAAGGGCTAAGTCCCACAAGAGGATATAACCATTATAAACATATATGCACCCAATACAGCAGCACCAATATATGTAAAACAAATACTAACAGAATTAAAGGAGAAAATAGAATGCAATGCATTCATTTCGGGAGACATCAATACACTACTCACTCCAAAGGACAGATCCACCAGACAGAAAATAAGTAAGGACACAGAGGCACTAGAACAGATGGACCTAATAGACATCTATAGACCTCTACATCCAAAAGCAAAAGGATACACATTCTTCTCAAGTGCACATGGTACATTCTCCAGAATAGACCACATACTAGGCCACAAAAAGAGCCTCAGTAAATTCAAAAAGATTGAAATCCTGCCAACCAACTTTTCAGAACACAAAGGTATAAAGTAGAAATAAATTGAACAAAGAAAGCAAAAAGGCTCACAAACACATGGAGGCTTAACAACATGCTCCTAAATAATCAATGGATCAATGACCAAATTAAAATGGAGATCCAGCAATATATGGAAACAAATGGCAACAACAACACAAAGCCCCAACTTCTGTGGGACGCAGCAAAAGCAGTCTTAAGAGGAAAGTATATAGCAATCCAGGCATATTTAAGGAAGGAAGAACAATCCCAAATGAATAGGCTAATGTCACAATTATAGAAATTGGAAAAAGAAGAACAAATGAGGCCTAAAGTCAGCAGCAGGAGGGACATAATAAAGATCAGAGAAGAAATAAAAAAATTCAGAAGAATAAAACAATAGAAAAAATCAACGAAACTAAGAGCTGATTCTTCAAGAAAATAAACAAAATAGATAAGCCTCTAGACAGACTTATTAAGAGTAAAAGATAGTCAGCACAAATCAACAGAATCAGAAACAAGAAAGGAAAAATCAAGACAGACCCCACAGAAATACAATGAATTACTAGAGAATACGATGAAAACCTATATGCTAACAAGCTGGAAAACCTAGGAGAAATGGACAACTTCCTATAAAAATACAACCTTCCAAGACTGACCCAGAAAGAAACAGAAAATCTAAACAGATCAATTACCAGCAACAAAATTGAAGTGGTAATCAAAAAACAACCCAAGAACAAAACCCCCAGGCCAGATGGATTTACCTCAGAATTTTATCAGACATACAGAGAACACATAACACCCATTCCTCTAAAAACCAGGCAAAGACACCTCCAAAAAAGAAAACTACAGACCAATATCCCTGATGAACGTAGATGCAAAAATACTCAACAAAATATTAGCAAACTGAATTTAAAACTACATCAAGAGGATCATACACCATGACCAAGTGGGATTCATCCCAGGGATGCAAGGATGGTACAACATTCGAAAACCCATCAACGTCATCCACCACATCAACAAAAAGATGGACAAAAACCACATGATCATCTCGATAGATACAGAAAAAGCATTTGACAAAATTCAACATCCATTCATGATAAAAACTCTCAACAAAATGGCCATAGAGGGCAAGTACCTCAACATAATAAAGGCCATATATGATAAACCCATAGCCAACATCATACTGAACAGCGAGAAGCTGAAAGCTTTTCCTCTGAGATCAGGAACAAGACAGGGATGCCCACTCTCCCCACTGTTTTTCAACATAGTACTGGAGGTCCTAGCCACGGCAATCAGACAAAACAAAGAAATACAAGGAATCCAGAGTGGTAAAGAAGAAGTTAAACTGTCACTATTTGCAGATGACATGATATTGTACATAAAAACCCTGAAGACTCCACTGCAAAACTACTAGAACTAATATCAGAATTCTGCATAGTTTCAGGATACAAAATTAACACACAGAAATCTGTAGCTTTCCTATACACTAACAATGAACTAATAGAAAGAGAAATCAGGAAAACAATTCCATTCACAATAGCATTAAAAAGAATAAAATACCTAGGAATAAACCTAATCAAGGAAATGAAAGACCTATACCCTGAAAACTACAAGACACTCTTAAGAGAAATTAAAGAGGTCACTAACAAATGGAAACCCAGGAGCCATGGACATACAAAGGGGAAATGACAGTCTCTTCAACAGATGGTGCTGGCAAAACTGGACAGCTACATGTAAGAGAATGAAACTGGATCACTGTCTAACCCCATACACAAAAGTAAACTCTAAATGGATCAAAGACCTGAATTTAAGTCATGAAACCATAAAACTCTTAGAAAAAAACAGAGGCAAAAACTTCATGGACATAAATATGCGTGACTTCTTCATGAACATATCTCCCTGGGCAAGGGAAACAAAGGAAAAAATGAACAAGTGGGATTATAACAAGCTAAAAACCTTCTGTACAGCAAAGGACACCATCAATAGTACAAAATGGTATCCTCCAGTATGGGAGAACATATTCATAAATGACAGATCCGATAAAGGGCTGACATCCAAAATATATAAAGAGCTTACACGCCTCAACAAACAAAAAACAAATAATCCAATTAAAAAATGGGCAGAGGAGCTGAATAGACAGTTCTCCAAAGAAGAAATTCAGATGGCCAACAGGCACATGAAAAGATGCTCCACATCGCTAATCATCAGAGAAATGCAAACTAAAACCACAATGAGATATCACCTCACACCACTAAGGATCGCCATCATCGAAAAGACAAACAACAACAAATGTTGGCGAGGCTGTGGAGAAAGGGAAACCCTCCTACACTGCTGGTGGGAATGTAAATTAGTTCAACCATTGTGGAAAGCAGTATGTATGGAGGTTCCTCAGAATGCTCAAAATAGAAATACCATTTGAACCAGGAATTCCACTTCTAGGAATTTACCCTAAGAATGCAGTACTCCAGGTTGAAAAAGACAGATGCACCCCTATGTTTATCTCTGCACTATTTATAATAGCCAAGATATGGAAGCAACCTAAATGTCCATCAGTAGTTGAATGGATGAAGAAGATGTGGTACATATACACAATGGAATATTGCTCAGCCATAAGAAAAAAACAGATCCTACCATTTGCAACAACATGGATGGAGCTAGAGGGTATTATGTTCAGTGAAATAAGCCAAGCAGAGAAAGACAAGTACCAAATGATCTCACTCATACGTGGAGTATAAGAACAAAGGAAAACTGAAGGGACAAAACAGCAGCAGAATCACAGAACTCAAGAATGGACTAATAGTTACCAAAAGGGAAGGGACTGGGGAGGATGGGTGGGAATGGGAGGGATAAGGGCGGTGAAAAAGAACGAGGGCATTACGATTAGCATGTATAGTGCGTGGGGGACACGGGGAGGGCTGTGCAACACAGAGAAGACCAGTAGTGATTTTACAGCATCTTACTACACAGATGGACAGTGACTGTGAAGGGGTATTTTGGGGGGACTTGGTGAAGGGGGGACCCTAGTAAACATAATGTTCTTCAAAAAAAAAAAAAGAAAAAGCAAACTTAACCAGGTTGACTTTAAAATGTATTCCAATTTTCTTTAAAAAAGTAAATATAATCCCAGAAGCCAAGTTCATCATCTTCCTAATCAGAGAAAATTTATTTATTTATTTTTTGAGAGGGCATCTCTCATATTTATTGATCATATGGTTGTTAACAACAATAAAATTCTGTATAGGGGACTCAATGCACAATCATTAATCAACCCCAAGCCTAATTCTCAACAGTCTCCAATCTTCTGAAGCATAACGAACAAGCTTTTACATGGTGAACAAGTTCTTACATAGTGAATAAGTTCTTACATGGTGAGCAGTGCAAGGGCAGTCATCACAGAAACTTTCGGTTTTGTTCACGCATCATGAACTATAAACAATCAGGTCAATTATGATTATTCGTTTGATTTTTATACTTGATTTATATGTGAATCCCACATTTCTCCCTTATTATTATTATTATTATTTTTAATAAAATGCTGAAGTGGTAGGTAGATGCAAGATAAAGGTAGAAAACAGTTTAGTGCTCTAGGAGGGCAAATGTAGATGATCAGGTCTGTGCCTATAGACTAAGTATTAATCCAAGGTAGACAAGGGCAACAACACATCCACGGATGCAGAAGATTTCTCTCAAAACAGGCGGGGGTGAGCTTCTAAACTTCACCTCTGCTGATCCCAATTTCTCACCTGATGGCCCCCCTGCGACTGTGCCTTAGGTTGTTCCTCCCTTGAGGAATCTTACCCGTCTCTGGCTAACAGCCATCTTCTGGGGCCATACAGGGAAATGTAAAGTTGGTAAGTGAGAGAGAAGCAATATTGTTTTATAAGTTTGGCTTTTTACTTTTTTGCAGATTTATGCCCTGTGGCTTCTATGCCCAGCATTTGTCCTGAGGTATCTTTACCACTTGGAAGAATTATGATAATCGGTAATTTCGATATGAGGCACGAATTCTACTTAGGGGTTGTAATTATGAAGGAAGAAGAGAAGCTACAGAAGTAGCAGACGGAAGAAAACATGGGAAGATTTATTATTTCTTTGACATATCTTCTGGTAGTGTAACATAAGCGTGTATAGGTTTTAAATTACTAATTAAATTGCATGCACACATTAACATAATAGGAATACAGCTACATAACCAAAGCAGACCTACAATTATCAGCCATATCCAGTGAAACCAAGAAAACCAGTTAGGCACCCTAGGCATTTGTGAAAAATTATCAATGCTTTGATGGATATTGTCTAACTGAATTTGAATAGTTTGAGAAAAATCAGACAAATGAAAACAACACATTCCTGGGAACTGTTCACATCCCATATGTTCTTTTAACAGTAGATAGTCTATAGTCGCAAGATTCTGGCACTTCCCCTAATTCTTGGTTGAGTTCCGACAGTATAGATCCAGTCAAATCTGTTGTTTTGAATGTTTTAAATCATATTCCTGCAAATCACATCCTATAGTAAATTAGCTCAACAGTCATTGAACATAGTAAAGGCCACTGTAAGGAGTGCATTCCTGTAGAAAACTACATAGTATGATTTGTGCTGGCCAAATAAGAGTAAAAATTCATCACTAGGTGGTAAAAAACTTTAGACACACTTTAGACAAAGCAGATTGAAACCAATAGCCTAGAGTATTATTGTTAGATAAGGTTACCTACATCATAATCAAAGACATAACATGTGAAATGCGAAGCTTCACTTTCAAGACCATAATAAATTTAATAGTATGCAAAGCTTCTCCAGAAAAAAAAATACAAAGTGTGAAGTAGGTGCTACATAATGAAAGTAAGAAAAATTACATATGGACATCTTAAATAAGTAATTTATTCATGAAACCCTTTCCCATACAATCGTAGAGAATCATTTCTAAAAACAGACATGTTCAGTTATAATTGAGGGGGAGGAGAGTGGCGAGGATCTAAAGAAGTTCATAATCATTTTCAAAAAGGGTCCTTCAACCTTTGTTTTGCTTCAGCACATGTACACAGCAACTTTACACAGGCTGAATAACTGAAATAAGCAGCTCTCCAAATGACAGGCCAGTTTTACTTTACCAGTGACTCATATCTCGAAGAAAACAGAGAATTTCAATTGAGTACTTAGAAATGGACTTTAATGAAAACAACTAACTAAAATCTGTTTCTGATTTAGGATTTTTTAAAATGCTAACTCAGTCTAAAATCCCCAAAATTAAATTCAGTGATCTATTATTACTAAACTGAGAAAATACTCCTTTTCATAACCAGACTTTGGAAATGTCTCAAGACAAAACAAAAATCATAAGTAGATCTATTTAAACAGATGTACCACGATAATATTTTACATGTGAATTTTCTTAGCCAGAGAGAGGAAAAATGAACTCATTCTGAAAGACAACATAATCCTGAAAGCTAAAGTGTTGCATATCACCTTTCAAGAGAATAGTAGTAAGTCCGAAGGAATACAACTGCTAGCATGTAACTCAAGGCACTTGAGAAATGAGCTGTGAATCAGAAGTAACTTAACCCATCAGTGATCAAATTGGGCACTTAAACCTACTAAGTTTACATTAGCATTCAACTAAGGATTAAGAGGAATGGCTCTACCCATGAAGACAAGGACTTCTTCCCACCACAGGCAAAACCAGTAAGATGAAAAAGTAAAAGTCAAGTTTATTAAAAAATATGAACTAGAGCTTAATGATACTCAATTTCATGAGAATGTTTGGCCAAACATTGGCGCATAAAAGCTGGTATCTCAGCAAATGTTAACTGTCAATTACCAATTAGAATAAAAAATAGATGTTATTAAATAATTTTCTAGAGGCACAATCCTGAGTAAGGTGCACTTCGTCTTGTTAAAGTTTGGCAGCAACTGCGAGAATGAAACCCAAGCCTACACGCTGCCGGCTGGGAAACCCTTGCGGCCTGACTCTTCACCCTCTACCTGTTCCCGCATAACCTCTCCCGTCCCAGAGACGCTGGACTCAAACCTGCTTTGTAAAACTGCTGGGACTCCGACTGCAGCTTCGGCATAAACAACTACCGCTGTCCTGGGCCAGCAGGTGTGATTTCCTCCTTTGCTCGGGAGCACGCCAGCACTGGCCGCCCCCCGCCCCCCGCCCCCAGGCGAGCCGCAGGCCCCGAGCAGCCCCTGCCCCAGGCCTGACCGTCCCGCCCCGGCCCCAAGCCCCACCCAGTCCGCGGACGCGCCGACAGCCCGGCGGGGAAGGGCGCTGTCCCTCCACCCGCAGCGACGGCGCCCAGGGAGAACCTGCCTTTGCACCAGGGCTCAGTTCCCGGCGGCGTTACCAGCAAATGCGCGCAAACACAACTCCTTTCCTGGTGTTTACACTCACCCAAGCAACCCACAAGTTTTCACCCCTGAAGCAAAACACCGCCGGTCACGTGCTCGCCCTAGTGACAGAGGTCCGAGTCGGCCACAGCCAGGAGTGCCCGGAGCCGAGCCGCGGCCGGGCAGAGCGCGGGCCCGGCACGGCCGCCTCGCTCCGCACGGCCTCGCGGCGCAGACCCCTGCCCGCCGGCGCCTGCCCTTAGCCTCGCTCGCGGCCCCACCCCGGGCCGGGGATCCCGTCCGCAGCCACGCCCCGGGCCGGCCGGCGACCCAGACCCCGGGCGGCATAAGGCCACCGCCGGCGCTGGAAGCCCTGAAACCGGCCCGCACCTCACACACGGGCCCCCGTCTGCGCCACGGCCCGAGGCCGCACCCGGGCCCCTGCCCCCCCCACCCCCACAGGTAACCGCACGCCGCCCCGAAGTGCGTGGTCCGGAAGGCCCAACGCCGCGCTCACCTCGATGTGCTGGCTGGTCTCGAACAGGTCCGGCCGGCTGGCATTCCAGTGGTGAATGTCGACCAGCTTCCGCTGCTCCTCGTGGCGGCCGTCCGCCGACATCCCGGCCGCGCTCCTCAGCCCGCGCCGCCGCGGGGTCGGCCGCGTGTGGCGCCGCGCGCCTCAGGTCCGGGCCCGTCGCCGGCCGCGCTGCGGGCGCCCCTCCCGCTCCTGCTGCGGCCCCGGGCCCAACGCCCGCCCCGCGTCTGCCCCGCAGGCCGGTGTGCGCCCGCTGCACCTGGGCCGGCCTCCGCGAGGTGCGGCTGCGCCGGCGGGCGCGCGGGGGAAGGGGCCGGGCGCGCAGGGTCGGAGCAGGACCGGCAGGTGCGGACCGGCAGGTGCGGACGCCCCCGGGCGCACCGGGTCCTGTCCACGCGCGGGTGCCCGCCGCGCGGAGTCCTGCGGTCGCCCCGTGTGCGCCCCAGGGCCCTCGCAGCCGGCCTCGCCAGCGGCTCTCTCTCGAGTACCCGTTACCGTGCTCCTGGTTCCGGCCACGACGTCCGAGGTTCCCCAACGGGGCCTGGAGGCTCCGGCCTGCCGCCCGAGTCCCCGCACTGCCGTCCCAAATCTCTCATTCCGTGCGAACTTGCAGCGCCCCGCTCCCTTTGTGTGCCGCTGCTCAGAAACCGCATCTCACAAGTTTTGCCTACAAACGCTACAGACACGTAGATAAAGGATTTTACACGGTTAAAATAACAAGTAGCAGCAGCAGGAGAGTCGTCTGTGAGCCTCACTGCTGGGGGAAAAGGCTACGGGAAACACGATCTTAAGGCCTATGCGTCTCAGTCGTTGGGGAGACCTAAAATTAACTTAAAGAGCAAGTTTTGTAAATTTCAGGGATATTTGTTTAATTAAATGTTTTCTTTTTAATTGTGCCCCCCCCAAATTCTCGCTGCAGACTACGATGGAGGAGACTACTTTCCCCATGCAGTGCTAATCCAGTCCCACATTATCTGTGATTCTGTAATAAAAAGCCTTCATCTTTAAAATACCCAAGGTGAGTAATGAAAATAGTGAGCTCTATTTGACAATGCCTATTTATTTTTTGTCATCGCTTTGTCTTCTCCAGTGTGGAGATAATTTTCCTCTCTATCAATTGGATTCCTTCTTTTGTAGGGAAGAAAAGAATTCTGTCATCCCTGCTGGGCTGGCCTTCAGCTTCCTTCTCTGCAGCACTGGTGCAGGACAGCCTCATAAGGCTTGTCAGTAAAGAAGCCTAAGGTGTTGAACCAGTGCCATGAGGGAATGAATTCTTCAACATATCTCTAGTGTTCTTTCGCAGAATTAAAGTATGGTGACCTGCATAAAAGCGTGTGTATGAAAGGCATCTGCATGTTCTGGCACTGTGTTCCCTTATGCCTTCAAGTTCCCGTGCTGCTTTGTAGACTCAAGATGGGGTTTTTTTTTTTTGTTGTGGTGGTGGTGGTGGTGGTGGCGTGAGAATCACGGTGTCCATACAGCAGGAAACTGCCTAGCTAGGGTCCACACACGTCATGTGGGACATCAGCCACAGTGTCAGCTGAATTCTAACACTAAGAGCTTTATTCCTGATGATGCTATTACCAATAATGACTTGGCTTGTGGAGTAAAGAATTAGTTTGCAAACCTGGCAATTAAGATTGCTGGTGTCAAAGTAGTTATATGTAGTATTGCTAATGAGAAAATTCAGAAAAGAAGTATGGGCTCCCTGCAGTGCATTTTTTTTGTAATAATAAAAATATATGGCATATGTAAAATGTCTACAGTACAATGCAGGACACATAGGGGGTTCTAAATCAGTGTAATTATTATTGTTTTTCTAACTCTTATTAAATATCCCCATTTTTATGGGGTGAGTAGTATACTAATATCCAAACTATGATTCATAGACTGTACCAACCAACATTAGTTTGTTGACAAAGGTTTCAGAGCAACCAGAAATCCATAGAATACCTATAATTCTCAAATAATGAAGACTCTTGGAAGTAGTATGTATTTAGGCCATGAATATTTTCAGGCCAAATCCTCCCACTAACTGTCATTGTTCAAGACCCCAACATAATATGCAGAGTCATATGTTAATTTTGATAATACATTATAAGACTAATAAGTAGACATAATATCCATTTTCTATTCTCAGTGTACTGCAGAGCTCTGATCAATTTAAGAAATAGTATTTAAGTCCTATTCAAGAAATGCTGTTCGGAAGTACAATCATGTGGGATTCATTATTAACCACACCTATAGCACAGAAACTGAGATGTAGCATGAAAGATGACATTGAAGCTAAACAAAGCTACAGAGGGTGAGGTTGAAAAACTTTTTGCATCATCTGTGAGCCCATTGTTTCAAATTTATTTTCCACTTGATATTTAATTTTTAGTTTTTTTTAAGGATTATTTTTAGCTATACATTTAAAAAGTAAGGGCTCCTATTTAAATATGCACTGATATACAAATGGCTCTAAATATTTCTTTCTAAAACTTAAATCTAACTGAAATCTTAAAGTATAATGTAATGGGAATAAATATATGAGAACAAATAAATAAGATTTTTAAATTTCTAATTAAGCTTTGAGCATTAAAAAAATTGTTTTGAAATATGAAAACCAGGTTTTAACCAAATATAATAAACCTATTCCTGGCTCTGGGCAATAGAAAATAACAGGAAAAAGATTAAGAGCTTAACCCATCACAGAAGAACAAATGAGACAAAGATATCAACTATATTTAACTATATCAACTATATTTAATAACCTATAGGTCATTTAATTTTCTAGCAACCAATAAATTTTACATTGCAATAAATTAATCAAATTTTGAAATATTTAAATCAATAATTGTACAAATCATAAGCCCTTTTACAGAGATACCAATTTAAAGGATGGTCTTCAAACAAAAATTAAAGTAAAGAGATATAATAAACTCACAAATGGCAATATTTCTGGGGTAGATTACCTCCCATGGTAGCCCTTGCATATGAAAATTAATCTAGTTAATTAACCTAGAAAGCTAAATAACCAACCTTTCCCTTAGCCTAGCCCATGGCTAGCTAGGTCAGTGTTGTTAATTTAGTTTTAAAAAGAGAGAGAGGGACGGATCACATGTTAGCCCACAAAAAGAAGTTTTAAAAAACTTCAGAAGTTAAAATCATAGGAAACATCTTTTCTGACCACAATAGTATAAATCTGGAAGTCAATTACTGGAAAAAACACACACATGTGGAGCCTAAGCAGCATGCTGCTACACAACAATGAATGGGTCAGTGAAGAAATCAAAGAGGAAATAAACAGTACTTGGAGAATAATGAAAATAAAAACAACAATTCAAAATCTATGAATGTGGCAGAAGCAGTTCTAAGTGAAAAGTTTATAGAGTTGGAGGCCTACCAAAAAAAGAGAGAGAAAAATCTCAAATAAGCAAACTAACCCCACACCTAAAGGAACTAGAAAAAGAAAAGGCCCAAAGTTAGTAGAAGGAAGGGAATATAGAGATCAGAAAAAAGTAAATGAAATAGAGATGAAAAATCAACTCAAAAGGTGACTAAAACTAACAGCTGGTTCTTTGAAAAAATTGATAAACCTTTAGCTAGATTCACTAGAAAAAAAGAGGACTCACATAAATAAACTCAGAAATGAAAGAAGTTACAACTGACAATACAGAAATACAAGTATAAGATATTAGTATGAAAAATAATATGCCGACAAATTGAACAACCACGAAGAAATGGACAAATTCCTATCAACGTGCAATCTCCCAAGACTACAACAAGGAAGAAATAGAAAATCTTAATAGACCAATTACTACTAATGAAATTGAAATGGTAATCAAAACATTCCCAACAAATCAAAGTCTAGGATTGGAAGGCTTCAAGGGAAAATTTAGTAAACATTTAAAGAAGAGTTAATACCTATATTTCTCAAGCTATTCCAAACAATTGCAGAGGAAAGAAAGCTTCTAAGTTCATTTTATAAGGCCAGCATCACCGTAGCACCAAAATCAGACAAAGACACTGCAAAAAATAAAACTACAGACCAATATCCCTGATGAACATACATAAAAATTCCTTAACAAAATATCTGCGAGCCAAATTAAAAATTACATTAAACGAATCATGCATGTTCACCATCACCAAGTGGGATTTATTCCAGGGATGCAAGGATGATTTGATATCCACACATCAATCAGTGTGATATACCACATTAACAAAAGAAAGGATTAAAACCATATGATCATCTCAATAGATGCTGAAAAAATGTTTGGCAAAATTTAACATCCATTCATGATAAAAACTCTCAACAAAGTGAGAATAGAAGGAAAATACCTCAACATAATAAAGGGTATATATGACAAGCTCACAGCTAATATCATACTCAATGGCAAAATTATGAAAACTCTTCCTCTATGATCAAGAATAAGACAAAGAGGCCCACTCTTAACACTCTATTCAACATAGTACTAGAAGTCCTAGCCAGAGCAATCAAGCAAGAAAAACAAAGAAAAGGCATTAATATTAGTAAGGAAGAAGTAAAATAGTCACTATCTGCAGATGACATGATACTAGATATAGAAGATGCTAAAGACCACCAAAAAACTATTATAACTGATGAGTGAATTCAGTGAAGTTGCAGGGTACAAAATCAATATATAGAAATCTGTTGCATTTCTACATATAAATAATGAACTAACAGAAAGAGAAATTAAGAAATCAATCACATTTATAATTGCATCAAAAAAAATAAAATACCTAGGGATCAAGTTAACTAAGGAGGTGAAAGATCCATATCTGAAAACTATAAGACACTGATGAAAGAAATTGAAGAAGACACTAGTAAAGGGGAAGCTACTCTATGCTCATGGATAGGAAGAATTAATATTGTTGAAATGATTGTGCTCTCCAAAGCAATCTAGAGTTTCAATGCAAAATCTCTATCAAAATACAAATGGCGGGAGCCAGGATGGCGGAATGAGTAGAGCAGTGGAAATCTCCTCGCAAAAACACATAGATCTATGAAAATATAACAAAGAAAACTCTTCCTAAATAGAGACCAGAGGACACAGGACAACATCCACACCACATCCACACCTGCAAGAACCCATCGCCTTGCGAAGGGGGAGAGGAAGGCCACAAACCAACAAGAAGGCAACCTCTTCCAGCGGTCACTCGTACTAGGTCTGCAAACTATCTCTATCACCATGAAAAGGCAAAACTACAGGCAAACAAAGATCACAGAGACAACAGCTGAGAAGGAGAGAGACCTAACCAGTCCTCCTGAAAAAGAATTCAAAATAAAAATCATGAACATGCTGACAGAGATGCAGAGAAAAATGAAAGAGCAATGGGATGAGATGCAGAGAAAACTGCAAGAGCAATGGGATGAAATCCGGAGGGAGATCACAGATGTCAGGAAGGAGATCACAGAAGTAAAACAATCCCTGGAAGGATTTATAAGCAGAATGGATAAGATGCAAGAGGCCATTGAAGGAATAGAAGCCAGAGAACAGGAACGTATAGAAGCTGACATAGAGATAAAAGGATCTCCAGGAAAGACACAACACTAAGAACTATGTGACCAATCCAAAAGGAATAATATTCGTATTATAGGGGTACGAGAAGAAGAAGAAAGAGGAAAAGGGATAGAAAGTCTCTTTGAAGAAATAATTGCTGAAAAGTTCCCCAAACTGGGGGAGGAAATAATCGAACAGACCACGGAAATACACAAAACCCCCAACAGAAAGGATCCAAGGAGGACAACACCAAGACACATAGTAATTAAAATGGCAAAGATCAAGGACAAGGAAAGAGTTTTAAAGGCAGCTAGAGAGAAAAAGGTCACCTATAAAGGAAAACCCATCAGGCTAACATCAGACTTCTCGACAGAAACCCTACAGGCCAGAAGAGAATGGCATGATATACTTAATGCAATGAAACAGAAGGGCCTTGAACCAAGAATACTGTATCCAGCACGACTATCATTTAAATATGATGGTGGGATTAAACAATTCCCAGACAAGCAAAAGCTGAGGGAATTTGCCTCCCACAAACCACCTCTACAGGGCATCCTACAGGGACTGCTCTAGATGAGAGCACTTCTAAAAAGAGCACAGAACAAAATACACAACATATGAAGAATGGAGGAGGAGGAATAAGAAGGGAGAGCAGAAAGGAATCTCCAGACAGTGTATATAACAGCTCAATAAGTGAGCTAAGTTAGGCAGTGAGATACTAAAGAAGCTAACCTTGAACATTTGGTAACCACAGATCTAAAGCCTGCAATGGCAATAAGTACATATCTCTCAATAGTCACCCTAAATGTAAATACTTAATGCACCAATCAAAAGCACAGAGTAATAGAATGGATAAAAAAGCAAGACCCATCTATATGCTGCTTAAAAGAAACTCACCTTAAACCCAAAGAAAAGCATAGACTAAAAGTCAAGGGATGGAAAAACATATTTCAGGCAAACAACAGTGAGAAGAAAGCAGGGGTTGCAATACTAATATCAGACAAAATAGGATTCAAAACAAAGAAAGTAACAAGAGATAAAGAAGGACACTACATAATGATAACGGGCTCAGTCCAACAAGAGGATATAACCATTCTAAATATATATGCACCCAATACAGGAGCACCAGCATATGTGAAGCAAATACTAACAGAACTAAAGAGGGAAATGGACTGCAATGCATTCATTTTAGGAGACTTCCACACACCACTCACCCCGAAGGATAGATCCACCGGGCAGAAAATAAGTAAGGACACAGAGGCACTGAACAACACCCTAGAACAGATGGACCTAATAGACATCTATAGAACTCTACATCCAAAAGCAACAGGATATACATTCTTCTCAAGTGCACATGGAACATTCTCCAGAATAGACCACATACTAGCTCACAAAAAGAGCCTCAGTAAACTCGAAAATACTGAAATTCTACCAACCAATTTTTCATACCACAAAGGTATAAAAGTAGAAATAAATTCTACAAAGAAAACAAAAAGACTCACAAACACATGGAGGCTTAACAACATGCTACTAAATAATCAATGGATCAATGAACAAATCAAAATAGAGATCAAGGAATATATAGAAACAAATGACAACAACAACACTAAGCCCCAACTTCTGTAGAACACAGCGAAAGCAGTCTTAAGAGGAAAGTATATAGCAATCCAGGCACACTTGAAGAAGGTAGAACAATCCCAAATGAATAGTCTAACATCACAATTATCAAACCTGGAAAAAGAAGAACAAATGAGGCCTAAAGTCAGCAGAAGGAAGGACATAATAAAAATCAGAGAAGAAATAAACAAAATGGAGAAGAATAAAACAATAGCAAAAATCAACGAAACCAAGAGCTGGTTCTTTGAGAAAATAAACAAAATAGATAAGCCTCTAGCCCAACTTATTAAGAGAAAAAGAGAATCAACACAAATCAACAGAATCAGAAATGAGAATAGAAAAATCACGACAGACTCCACAGAAATACAAAGAATTATTAAAGACTACTATGAAAACCTATATGCCAACAAGCTGGAAAACCTAGAAGAAATAGACAACTTCCTAGAAAAATACAACATCCCAAGACTGACCAAGGAAAAAACACAAAAGTTAAACAAACCAATTACGACCAAAGAGATTGAAACGGTAATAAAAAAACTACCCAAGAACAAAACCCCGGGGCCGGACGGATTTACCTCGGAATTTTATCAGACACACAGAGAAGACATAATACCCATTCTCCCTAAAGTGTTCCAAAAAATAAAAGAAGAGGGAATACTCCCAAACTCTTTCTATGAAGCCAACATCACCCTAATACCAAAACCAGGCAAAGACCCCACCAAAAAAGAAAATTACAGACCAATATCCCTGATGAATGTAGATGCAAAAATACTCAATAAAATATTAGCAAACAGAATTCAACAGTATATCAAAAGGATCATACAGCATGACCAAGTGGGATTCATCCCAGGGATGCAAGGATGGTACAACATTCGAAAATCCATCAACATCATCCACCACATCAACAAAAAGAAAGACAAAAACCACATGATCATCTCCATAGATGCTGAAAAAGCATTTGACAAAATTCAACATCCATTCATGATAAAAACTCTCAGCAAAATGGGAATAGAGGGCAAGTACCTCAACATAATAAAGGCCATATATGATAAACCCACAGCCAGCATTATACTGAACAGCGAGAAGCTGAAAGCATTTCCTCTGAGATCGGGAACCAGACAGGGATGCCCACTCTCCCCACTGTTATTTAACATAGTACTGGAGGTCCTAGCCACGGCAATCAGACAAAACAAAGAAATACAAGGAATCCAGATTGGTAAAGAAGAAGTTAAACTGTCACTATTTGCAGATGATATGATACTGTACATTAAAAACCCTAAAGACTCCACTCCAAAACTACTAGAACTGATATCGGAATACAGCAAAGTTGCAGGATACAAAATTAACACACAGAAATCTGTAGCTTTCCTATACACTAACAATGAATCAATAGAAAGAGAAATCAGGAAAACAATTCCATTCACCATTGCATCAAAAAGAATAAAATACCTAGGAATAAACCTAACCAAAGAAGTGAAAGACTTATACTCTGAAAACTACAAGTCACTCTTAAGAGAAATTAAAGGGGACACTAATAAATGGAAACTCATCCCATGCTCATGGCTAGGAAGAATTAATATCGTCAAAATGGCCATCCTGCTCAAAGCAATATACAGATTTGATGCAATCCCTCTCAAATTACCAGCAACATTCTTCAATGAATTGGAACAAATAATTCAAAAATTCATATGGAAACACCAAAGACCCCGAATAGCCAAAGCAATCCTGAAAAAGAAGAATAAAGTAGGGGGGATCTCACTCCCCAACTTCAAGCTCTACTAGAAAGCCATACTAATCAAGACAATTTGGTACTGGCACAAGAACAGAGCCACAGACCAGTGGAACAGATTAGAGACTCCAGACATTAACCCAAACATATATGGTCAATTAATATTTGATAAAGGAGCCATGGACATACAATGACAAAATGACAGTCTCCTCAACAGATGGTGCTGGCAAAACTGGACAGCTACATGTAGGAGAATGAAACTGGACCATTGTCTAACCCCATATACAAAGGTAAACTCAAAATGCATCAAAGACCTAAATGTAAGTCATGAAACCATTAAACTATTGGAAAAAAACATAGGCAAAAACCTCTTAGACATAAACATGAGTGACCTCTTCTTGAACACATATCCCCGGGCAAGGAAAACAACAGCAAAAATGAGCAAGTGGGACTACATTAAGCTGAAAACCTTCTGTACAGCGAAAGACACCATCAATAGAACAAAAAGGAACCCTACAGTATGGGAGAATATATTTGAAAATGACAGATCCAATAAAGGCTTGACGTCCAGAATATATAAAGAGCTCACACGCCTCAACAAACAAAAAACAAATAACCCAATTAAAAAATGGACAGAGGAACTGAACAGACAGTTCTCTAAAAAAGAAATACAGATGGCCAAGAGACACATGAAAAGATGCTCCACATCGCTAATTATCAGAGAAATGCAAATTAAAACTACAATGAGGTATCACCTCACACCAGTAAGGATAGCTGCCATCCGAAAGACAAAAAACAAGAAATGTTGGCGAGGCTGTGGAGAAAGGGGAACGCTCCTACACTGCTGGTGGCAATCTAAATTAGTTTAACCATTGTGGAAAGCAGTATGGAGGTTCATCAAAATGCTCAAAACAGACCTACCATTTGACCCAGGAATTCCACTCCTAGGAATTAACCCTAAGAACGCAGCAATCAAGTTTGAGAAAGACAGATGCACCCCTATGTTTATCGCAGCACTATTTATAATAGCCAAGAATTGGAAGCAACCTAAATGTCCATCGGTAGATGAATGGATAAAGAAAATGTGGTACATATACACAATGGAATACTACTCAGCCATAAGAAGTGGAAAAATCCAACCATTTGCAGCAACATGGATGGAGCTGGAGAGTATTATGCTCAGTGAAATAAGCCAAGCAGAGAAAGAGAAATACCAAATGATTTCACTCATCTGAGGAGTATAGGAACAAAGGAAAAACTGAAGGAACAAAACAGCAGCAGAATTACAGAACCCAAAAATGGACTAACAGGTACCAAAGGGAAAGGAACTGGGGAGGATGGGTGGGCAGGGAGGGATAAGGGGGGGGTGAAGAAGGGGGGTATTAAGATTAGCATGCATGGGGGGAGGGAGAAAGGGGAGGGTGGGCTGCACAACACAGAGAGGACAAGTAGTGACTCTACAACATTTTGCTAAGCTGATGGACAGTAACTGTAATGTGGTTGTTAGGGGGGACCTGATATAGGGGAGAGCATAGTAAACATAGTATTCTTCATGTAAGTATAGATTGAAAATTTTTTAAAAAAAATGAAAGAAAGAAAGAAAAGGGGGATTACTCCTTGATAGGATAAAACTATTGGTAAATCAAAGATCAACGCATGCTTTAAATATCCTTAATGTTGATCACTGAAAGGGTGTCAGATGATCAGCTATGGAGGTACTCTTTTCTGATAATATTCCTTTCTCTTAATAAAAAAAAAAAAAAGCAGTTACTGTGTGCTGACCTCCAATGAGTTCTGCACAGTGGTATACAGGGCATGTCAAAGTGTGGGCAAAGGGTCTGTTTGTTTCTATGCAGGAGATCAAGGCCTAGCTTGGATACCCAGAAAATGAACTAAGATACGATATGAGGAGGAGCTTCCGGCATCAGCAGTCTCTGGAGGACTTGTGCCGGGGGATGATCATCAAAAAGCCTCCACAGGGATCCGGACGATGCTGCAGTTGTGGCTGCATCCAGCCCACTGTCTCCTGGACTTGCCATAGGAATGAGGAGGGAGATGTCTAGGTTGGCATGTGCATAGAGTGAGACAATGAATTTGACCGGATCTGTACTGTTGGAGCTCAACCAGGAGTTGGGAGGGTTGCAAGTTGTAGCACTTCAAAATCTTATGACTGTAGACTATCTACGGTTAAAAGAACACATGGGATGTGAACAGATCCCAGAAATGTGCTGCTTTAATTTGTCTGATTTCTCTCAGACTGTTCAAGTACAGTTGGACAATATCCATCATATCATAAACAAATTTTCACAAATGCCTAGGGTGCCTAAATGGTTTTCTTGGCTTCACTGGAGATGGATGGCAATTATAGATTTGCTTTGTTTATGTCACCGTATTCCTATTATGTTAATATGTGTGTGCAAGTTAGTTAGTAGTTTAAAACCTATACATACTTAAGGTACTCTACAAGAAGATATGTCAAAGAAATAATCAATCCTCCCATGTTTCCTTCCATATGCTATATCTGTAGCTTTTCTTCTTTCTTCCTAATTACAACCCTTAAATAGAATTCATGCCTCATATCGAATTTACCGAGTATCATAATTCCTCCAGGTGGTAAAGATACCTCGAGACAAGTGCTGGGCATAGAAGCCACAGGGCATAAATCTGCAAAGAGGTAAAAAGCTAACCTTTTCTAACAATATGGCTTCTCTCTCACTTACCAACTTTACATTTCCCTGTATGGCCCCGGAAGATGACTGGTTAGCCAGAGACAGGTAAAATTCCTCAAGGGAGGAACAACCTAAGACTGGCACAGTCGCAGGGGGGCCATCAGGTGAGAATTTGGGGATCAACAGAGGTGAGGCTCAGAACCTCACCCCCCCTGCTTTGAGAGAAATCTTCTGCATCCGTGGATGTTTTGCTGCCCTTGTCTATCCTGGATTAATACTTAGTCCATAGGTACACACCTGATCATCTGATCATCTACATTTGCCCTCTTACAGCACTAAAGTATGTTTTCTACCTTTATCTTGCATCTACCTACCACTTCAGCATTTTATTAAAAATAAAAATAATAATAATAATAAAGGGAGAAATGTGGGATCAACATATAAATCAAGTACAAAAATCAAACGAATATTTATATTTGACCTGATTGTTTATAGGTCATAATGCGTGATCAAAACCGAAAGTTTCGGTGATGAATGCCCTTGTACTGTTCACCATGTAAGAATTTATTCACTATGTACGAATTTGTTCACCATGTAAGAACTTGTTCGTTATGCTTCAGAAGATTGGAGACTGATGAGAATTAGACTTGAGATGGATTAATAATTGTACATTGAGCATTGACCCCCATATACTAATTTTATTGTTGTTAACAACCATTTGATCAATAAATATGAGATGCCCTCTCAAAAAAAAAAACAAAAATTGCACTATTTCCAGAATCTCTCACCTGGCCTTAGTACATCTCTGTATCAATAGGTGTTTCAAAGGGGGCAGAGAAGCAGTCCATCTCCATATCAATAGGTAATTATGAGAGTGAGCATGGGACATATCTGGACTGGAAGGGGGGGGTCTCTTCTGCAGCCAGTTGTGAGAGACTCGGGATGCCTGCTTTTAAGAAATGAATGGGTATCTCCCACTTTTTTCCTCCTTTTGACTGATTTTGGTTTCAAACGTACTTTGCTCTGGGATTATCTCCCTGGAGTTAGAGGTCCTCCAGGGAGAACACAGCAGGGGCTGGTGAGGCCCAAGAGGCCCCTGGACTGAGGACACCTTCCCGGCTGACCTCCGCTGTATCCGGGTCAGCTCCCCACCCGGGCAGGCTCCGGACGGGTTGCCAGCCTGCTTCCTGGGCTGTTCGGAGCCCCTCTGGGGGTGGTGGTGGCAGCAGGGTGGCCGTGAGTCCCACCTCTCCCTAGCCACTCCCTGCTCTTGCTGCCCCGAGTCACTCCTCCGCCCTCCCTGGTCTCCTTTCCCTCTCTCTGCCAGAAGCTTTCTCCAAATGGAAAGCAGAGCAAAGTCATTGCATTCCTGCCAGGAGGCCCGCTGCTGGGCCTGCTGCTGGGCCCGCTCCTAGCCGGCCAGCCCAGAGCCCGAGCCGGAGCCGGAGGTGGATCTGAAGAAGCCCCCTGCCCTGCTAGGGCAACAGAGGCAAAGACCCCGGCATCTACTGTAAGAATAGAAATCGGTTAGCATAAGCATAGCCATCTTAAAGGCCTAGAAGCCATTTTCTGAGTATGTGACTTAGAAAGAAAAACTAGAACTGGGTAAGGCCTTGAAAAACAAGTTAATCATGAGCACCGGGTGGTGGGCAGCTGTGACCCTTGGTCAGCTAACCTTGGTCAGCTAATCCTACATACCAAGCTTATCGTGCAGAACCTCCCTAACCATTGAGGAGTAGTCTTATCCTGCCCTTGCTTAACCCCAGGATGTATGTCTTGCAAGAATAATGTATAGTTGTGGAAAATTACTATGAGTTAAGTTCTTTGAAAATGCTATATAAACCCTTGGCTCTGAGTGCTCAGGATCCTTGTGGAGACCCGCTGCGTCGGGCTGACACTTGGACCCCAGCTAACTGGCTGAATAAAGACTTTGCTTGAATTTACATCTCTATGCCTGTGTAGTTTGTTCTCTGGAGAAGCCTCGGAAGCCCGGACCCTAACATTTGGGGGCTCATCCGGGATACGAGCGGCTTCCCTGAGAACAAAGGACAGCTAGAGGCAAGGTCTAATTGTCCAGACGGGGCAGTGTAATTCGAGGTTTGCCCCCTCGTGTCTGCATAAATCCATTATAAAGCAGGAGTCGCCATCCCGTGTATAGTCTCAGGTTAGTGGTCCCGAGTGAGGAAGTCCAGGCTGGTAGTCCCAGCCCCCAGGTTAGCGACCCTGGGTAAAAGCCCAGGTAACCAATCCTGGCCCTAGGGTCCGAGTGACTTGGCCTTAGGACGGCAAATCTGATCAGCAGAAAACTGGCAATTGAAGAGGAAAAGATCGAGCTCGTTACCCTGCGGCAGTCCGAGTGGACGCCCTTCAGGAGAATTACGAGAGTTTTTGAGGACCCTGAAAGCGGTGAGCGTGGTGCGCACCAGAGTGAGAGAAGGACCGGTCCGAACAAGTGCGATCAGATGTAGTGTGTGTGCTTGGTGTTATCATTGATTGTTTTACTGTGTTTTGGTTTCGGTTTATATTTTTATTGCGCTTCTCATTTTAAGTTTCCTTGTTCTAAGGTTCTCCTGCTCTCTCCGTTCCTCCTTTCTGCCACTACATCATTCCCCGCGGGCACGGGTCGGGCAATTAAGAGCCATTAGGGTGCCCACCGCTAGAAGACTCCCGTGACAGGATAAAGGGGTCACAGCCGCGAATCCCAGATAAATTCGTGTCCCCCGTGGAAAGAAAACTGCAACGAAAGGCACTCGTTCACAAGCACATACAACAGTCATCTTGTTTGAAGTGGCATCTTCATCCTTCGCCTGTGTCTCCCTCATATTCTTTTTCCTTCTTTCTCACCATGGGACAGACTCAGACGACCCCCTAAGTGTGTAAATGAACATATCTTTCTACCTCCAGATAGTATTAATGAAATTGATTTAAAGACAAGCGCTTGTGAAAATTAAGTATTCTAAAACTTCCAGAAAACCTGATAAAAAGTGTTAAGCATTAATGCTAATTTGAGTTTGCCTGAGGCGGGCATGTCCTTGTAGTTATCAGCTGCCTAAATTTACCTGAGGTTATTTAAGTCATGTTATCTGCTAAATCTTTTAAGAATAAAATGCTTAAAGGCTTGGCTTTGTCTAATATTCAGTAAAGGTCTTGTAAGTAATCTAGAATAGTTGTTACGAATGAGTGAACTAAATGAGTTTGACAAGTGAACACCTTTTTAATTGTGTGTTACAGTGTGTATACCTACCTACTGCCTGAGAATCTTTGTAGTAACCTAAAACCTTAAAGTTTTGCTAAGTTAAGAAGATATACTCTATGTTTAGTGAGAGATTGTACTGTAAAGCTCATAGTTATAGAAATTATAAAACGTGTTCATAAATTTGTAAATCTAAAGAATGTTAGTTTAACAATTTACAATAGCCTACTTCTCAGTGTTCACTGGAAATTAAAGTTTCTAATAGTTTTAAGTTTTAATTAAAACTACTTAAAGTAATAAAGAAAACATTTCTCTATGCTAAAAGATGTATGTTTTAATAAGAAAAAGTATAAAGAATGAAAAGTCTTCTGCATGCTAAAGAATGTGTTTTGTGATAAAAGAAAGTAACTTTGTTCTAAAGTACAGCTATTTATTTAAAGAAAGAAAACAGCGTGGTGCCTTTTGTTGTGGAAGATCTGCTCAGCCTGTTGCTTTGGGGGGAGGGTCAAGATGTTTAGAGATAAAGTGAGATAAACCCAGTCAAGCCGCAGGCAAGCCCAGGCATAATTCTCACCAGCTTATGTGCTTGAGACCATGGAGCAAATGAAGAATAAATTACTATATTCTTACAGATATAGTCGTGCCTAGTGAAATTAAAGCAAGTGAGTCTTGATATCAAGTGCACAGCAAAATTAGAATCTCGTTTCCAGTTAAACAGTTTTCTTTAACTGTTAGTCTGCTCTTAATGTTAAAAGATCAAAGCAGTTTCTCATGCTTAAAGTCTCAGTGAGTTGCCAGAATATTAAAAAAAAAAAAATGAAATCATAATATTAAAAAGACTAAAAGCTAAAGTTTGTTAACAACTGTATAACCTTTATTTGCCTTTGAAATATTTTGTTATTGAAAACAATTGCATGGCCTGAGAAATTGAATTATTTATTCCATATATTTTTGTAAGTAGAAAAATCTCTAACCAACAAATGATTAAAGTTGTTACTAATTATTTGTTTTCTTAATTTATCCTCCTAAGCAGAATAGTAACAAAGCTTTTTTCAGCTGATTAAATGCACTTAGTTAACAAACCGAAATTTATTCTTAAAAATTAAACTGTAGAATCTGAACAAGATTATGTTTCTCCCAGAAAAACAAGTTTCACTGTAAAAGTTTAAATAGACAAACGTGTGACCACTTTTGAGAAAGGTTGTAATAGATTTTTTTTGACAACCACCAGGTCTTCTTGTTTAATTTATATACTGTATGTTTTAAAAAACATGGGGGACTCTCCGTATTTTTTAATGCAAATGATCTTAGAGCTTTTAATAGAATTTGCATACCAGCTTATATCTACTATTAAAGAGTAAAACATTCTTAAAGCTTTCAGAGAAGACCTGTAGACTTAAGCACTTTCTCTGCTTTTTTTTGTATCTAGTCTTGGACACTTATGCTAAGTTCAAAAAAGTGCTTTTACCTCTAGTTAACTCTGATATTTTCCAGAGGGCCCCTAGAACATGTCAGAAGAATTTTTTCTCATTAGATAAAGTATTTGACTAATTTAGCTTATTTATCTGATATATATATTTACCAGGAAAGCACTCAAAGAGAATGATGCTAAACTTTGTTACTGAATGTTTTGTATTACAGAAATATCAGAATTTCCTTATGTCAACTGTCTTACAGTAAGCTCTCATCAGATCTTTAACCATTGTCATTTGTAAGTCTTTTGTCATTTATAGTATTATCCCTAAACTAGTAAAGAACTAGATTTCAGCAGAACAAGTATTAATTACATAAGATTACATAAACTAAAGAAAATGATTTTGTGTCTTTTTGTTTCAAATGTTGCTGATAAAGTGTTTTAACCTTGTTCTCTTAAACTGACAACAGTTTAGTAAATGACTATCTTTATGAGCAGAATTGAAACATCCTTCTCTCCTGATCCCTCCAGAGTTTAAAAACTTTCAGTGACTGTTTTTGTATTCCATGGCAGTATGTTTATTTGCACGAGTTCAATAAAAATCTGCTTTCCTTGTGAGAAGACTACTTAAGAACACTAGTTATACTGCCAGGGCTTTGACTAAAATGTCATACCTGAGAGACATGTGCATAGACTCAGATGTGAACAACTTTAAAGAACTAAAATTGACTTTATAAAGCCAACAAAGCCCCTTGGAAGAACTGGCCTAGTACCTTGCTTACAGAGTTCCCAGCAGCCTTACCAGGTGAGTAAAAAAGGTCACTTCCTGGCAGGTGCAAAGACCTCGAGAAGAGAAAAATTCATCCAAATCTACAAGTACTGCAGGCAAAGCCTGATGGCAAGTCTAGCTTAGCTGTCTGGCCTCAAGAGGCCTTTAAAAGCTCAATCTGAAATTCCTTACAAAAAGTTCCAGCAAAGCATATTTAAAAGAGCCTGTGTAATCAATTGCTCTTCTTGCTGCACTTGTGCAAATGATCAAGCCAGCTGTTAATTATTTTCTTAACCTGGTTACTTCTAATAAAAATGAGAGTGATTTTAGAGAAAAGTATTGTTTCAATAACAGCAGCCTCCTTCCAGAATAGAAAATCCAACTCCAGATGTTGCTACATAACCTAATAACACAATTTGTTTTATCTTGCCTAGAAGCCACAAAACTGCAAATAGTAATAGAAATGAAATGCAGAATAAAAGCGCCAGCCTTCTGAGGCCCTCTCAACTGACCAGTGATAGAGACCGAGGTGCACCCTTTACTGCGCCCCCTTCTCAGCACGAAGCAGCCAGAGCGGTCATCACCCCTTTTCCCTAGCAGCAGCTAGAGTCCCTATCTGTAGAAGAGAGAATGAGACAAAGACCAAGACTCACTTTATCCTCTGTAAGTAGGCAAAGAACCTGCATTGAGAGAGTTCCTAAAACTTACACCTCCCTCTGCAACAGGACAGAAGTAATCAGCACCACCCCAGCTTATTCTAACAAGTAGTAGGCCTGCCAAACCAGAGTCACTCCATGTGTTACCTTTATCAAAGAACCTATTAGCACCATGCAAATCATAGTGTTGAGACAGAACTATCAGAGTGTTAACCAAACAGATGACCCCTAATTTCATGATTGAAATAGATACAAGAAGAAGAGGGGAATGTAAGAATAGAAATAGGTTAGCATAAGCATAGCCATCTTAAAGGCCTAGAAGCCATTTTCTGAGTATGTGACTTAGAAAGAAAAAATAGAACTGGGTAAGGCCTTGAAAAACAAGTTAATCATGAGCACCGGGTGGTGGGCAGCTGTAACCCTTGGTCAGGGTGCAGAACCTCCCTAACCTGTAACCCCAGGATAACAAGAATAATGTATAGTTATAGAAAATTGCCTTGAGTCATCGGGCTGACTTGGACCCCAACTAGTTGGCTAACCTTGGTCAGCTAATCCTACATACCAAGCTTATCGTGCAGAGCCTCCCTAACCATTGAGGAGTAGTCTTATCCTGCCCTTGCTTAACCCCAGGATGTATGTCTTGCAAGAATAATGTATAGTTGTGGAAAATTACTATGAGTTAAGTGCTTTGAAAATGCTATATAAACCCTTGGCTCTGAGTGCTTGGGGTCCTTGTTGAGACCCGCTGCATCGGGCTGACACTTGGACCCCAGCTAACTGGCTGAATAAAGACTTTGCTTGAATTTACATCTCTATGCCTGTGTAGTTTGTTCTCTGGAGAAGCCTCGGAAGCCCAGACCCTAACACTACTGGTTCATCATCTGGCACACACGACACAAGGGAGCCACAGCATGTGTGATGAGCAGTTTTTCTGAGAGTACAAAACAGCTTGAGGAAGAGAATAAACCACTGAATCTCGGGCAGTGGTTACCTCCACATGTACTGATGGGGAATGTAACAGATTCTCATGGGGACTCATTTCTGTCATGTTTTTAATTTGTTTAAGCATTAACATGAGAACAGTGAACTGAGTATCCTATCCATATGGAATCTTGTTCAGAAATTTATCAACGATCTGAAAAACAGAAAAACCATTTCCCTACTTGGAAGCCTGTGTCTGGAATTCAGAGGTCTTGGAGCTTTCTTAGGGTCACCATGCCTGCAATGGAAGTCAATGGAAAAGTCCAAGAAAACCATCCAGGCAGGCTGACAGAGAGCCAGACCCTTCAGGAATGCAGGGTCAGGGTGCCCAACCAGGCGGAGGACCATGAGCAGCTAAGGTGCCTGCTGAGAGCAAAGGGCGCAGGAAATGGACAAAGGCGGCCAGTGATCAGCACCTCAGCCCTGGGAAGGGGACCTGCAAACACAGGCGCTTGACTGATTTCTTTTTGTTATGAATAAGTTTCACCGTGTGAGGACTTAGTAGTTAAATTTACATGAATCTAAAACAAAATCTCCCAGGAGGTATAGTTCCAGGAGGAGAGGTTCCCCACCCGGGGCAAAGTTTCCTATGAATTCCACGAGAACAAAGGAAGGCAAGGGCAAGAAGTTGGGAACTGAAAAGTTTATTCTCACAGCTCAGCCTTTCCCAGATCACAGCAGCGGCTCTCCGAGCCCCCTCCCCATCCTCACAGCTCCGAACCCCTGCCGTCCTGCCCTCTGCCATCCCGCCCTCTCCGGGCCGCTGCTCAGAAGCTCCTGTGGTAGCCCTGGAGTTCTCCCTCCAGGGCGCTGCTCAGCTGCCACCCCACAGCCCGGAGGCACTCTGTAGGTGGTCCCTGGTGACTAGCAGGAGCCTGACCAATTACATACCAGGTCAAGGAGAGGAGAATAGGTGTTTCCTCTCCCCTACCCTGCACAGGCAATCCCATGACTGACTGGCCACTCTGCACCCAGTAAAAAACACCCCATAGATGTGCAAATAGGATACCTATTCGGCGAGGCAGGAATCCTGCTCATAAAGTTCCATTTTCCCCACCACATGGGACCCTTCCTGCAAGCATGGGTCTCTTTGGAGTGACTCATTATGGTGAAACTTGTTCAGTTAATTAACACCCAAAGATGCAACTGTCACTTCCTGACATTGCATGGGCACAAGACTTACTATTCCCAGAGGCTGGGTCTGCTGTCAGGAGCCGCAGCCCAGCAGGCGACACCCCTCTGCCCTGGGTGCCCTCCTCCCGGCCCTGGATTAATGCTGGGCCCTGGCACTTTTCTTTCTCACTGGAGGGAAAGCAGATACCCACCAGACTTTTCTTTCCTGGAAAAATCACTCTCCTGGATGCTGGGCCACCAGGAAGGGCCTGAGCTGCTGGAACCAGGATTTATCCTGAGTGCTGACTGTCCTTAAAAGCACTCCCAGCAGAGGCCAGCCTGCAGTGTGTCCCTTTCAGTCATCACAAGATGCAGTTACCTCAGAAGCACCACCAGTTCATCAGAAGGCCCTCGCTCTTAGCCACTTTTTCCAGGGGACAATGTTCACACTACCAGGTGAGCCATTACCTACGGATCACAAGGTGGACACTTGGGGTGAGCTCAGAGCATCGTGTGTTTACCACCCAGATAGAAGCGTTTCTGTATTTTACTGGAAAGGCTATGTCCATGCATGTCCACAGAGCATCAGTTTGGTGGCCTTGCCCTGTTGGACCCCCTGTCTATATGACCCTCTAATTCCACATCTTTCAAACCTCCCAACAGGAAAGCTTCACACTCCAAAGATATGACCACAGCCCAAGACCATGGAAGAGAACACAGCCATCCCCGGGCTGCACAGTGTACAGGCTCACACCCAACTGCTCCTTTAGGACATGGCAACAATACAGCTGAGCACTGAAACTGGTGATCGTTGAGACCATGGACCCCAGAACCATATGGGCCTGAGGTCACCCTGGGCAACATTCGCTGATGAGGACGATGGTCCCTTAACCTGGCACCGGCGCTCACTCCATGCTCTATCAGGCCTCAGCCATGGAGGAGGGGCCACAACACACCTGATGGAGAAGCTGTGAGGCAGAAAAACAGATACAAGCGGGGTGGAGAGAGAATAAGGCCAGTAAATCCCACTAGAAGGGACACAAAGAGTTAACCAGTTAAAAACAGAGAGCCAGAAAAGACTCAGAGTTAATGAGTTAATCAGTTAAAGCTCCAAAGGCCAGGAATAACTTGGGATGTCCAAATATTCCCCAGATCAAGGAAAGTATCCCAGCATAGCCCATGTCTTCACTGTGTCAATTATATTATGCCATTGTAAGATTTACTTTATCCTGCTAGAAGGCCCAGCTTATTCTTTAACTTAACCTATATGTTGTTTTTCCTCCTCCAGCCCCTAATCAAGTAATTTGCAAGCTGGGCAGGAGGCAAGCATCATGATTAATTTAGCAAACAAGCCCAGATATAAACAGCATAGCAAAAACAGGAAAGATTCCATCTTAAAGCTAAGATTGCATTTTAAAACCCAGGTTGTTAAGAAGTAAGATTCTTCACATATGCAAATAAACAATAACTTGGTCCACCTCTGGGGTAGGGCAGGTGATAAGTTGCCAGAGGGAAGCTGCTATCCTGGGGAGGAACTGGATCATTAAATTTCTTGTGTTAAGTTAATTTTGCAAAATGACCTGGAAGACTGATAATAGAAGAGAAGAGAATAATGTCTTTCATCAAAGATAAACACTTTGAGACCACTTAAGTCAACATTCCCTAGCCCATTGTCACATTCCTAAAAAAAATCCTTAAAAGGGGGAACCCCCAATCTTTCAAGGCCTGCCTCCTCTCTGAGGTCACCTGCTCTTTTTCTCAGCCTTTCAGGGCGCCCCTCCTCTCTGAGGATGCCTTTCTGTACTTTACTGTTTCTAAGGGTACGGGGGTCACTTTCTAAGTACGTAACTTTGAACTTTTACTCTGCTTCACTGCTGTCTGCCCTTCTTTATTGCAGCTGGGTCAAGGACCAAGGGAAATGAACCCCACCCCCCCCAACAAAGTCAGGGGCCTTCTGTGGAATTTCTGCCCTAAGACCAATTAGGTATGCAGGGAGACCAGAAGCCCTAGGTCACCGGGAGCAGTGGGGTTGAAGGACTGAGGCCTCGTCGTAGCCCTAAAGACCACCTCACACATCTTTCCCTGGTAGGAAACACACAGGAAAGGGAACTTGGAGTCAAGGACAGGATTCCAGGAAGATTCAGATCTGGGAGAAGGGTGATCATGGGGGCCCTAAGGGGACCTGAGGACGGAAACTGCCACTGCCCCGAGCCCTTCTCTACAAATGCTCTTCCTCTGGCCTTATGCTTTCCACAGGCACATTTGGGTCTTTGTACATTATTTTCCCCCTTTATTGCTGATGCAGTTTCAAGTACTGAGCTAGAAAACTACAAGTTTCTAACATTTGCTCCAAAGGAACCTCAGTGAGAAAAGCAGGAAATGTTCTTGCAGTCTCCAAAGTGCAGACAGGCAGCACTACTCTGGGTCAGGACATGGCCCCGGCAGGTCCTGCGGAAAAGAACCCACGCCAACCCACCAGGAGCACTGAGGGGCTGCTCTGCCACTGACCCAGGCGAAAGCTGGAATGGACCTGTTCCCTGAGGAAAGGGGACCAGAGGGGGTCCTTCAGGAGCCAGGGAGGGGACTGGCCCTTCTCCCTTCTCAAATGTGTACTGAGCTGACTGCCCAGGGCATTTCTTCAAGGAGGAACATGACATTCAGTATGTTTTTAAAATGAGCCCAGGACCAAAAAGAGCCCCATGCCACAGCTCCAGGCTGTGAAGAAACATGACTTTAATGTGCTATGATTCCAACATTATTATCACATAAATATCACCATCAGGGGGAGTAAATCGGGGTAAGGTAGGGAGGTCAGGGGGTTGGGGAGGGGCATCCCCTCTCAAGAAGTTTACTTCTAGCATTTTCTGGGTCCTCTGAAGCCCATTAGAGTGGGTAGAGCTAGCCCAATGCACCCCCAGTGTCACCTTTGTGTCCTCCAACTGAGAAGAGGCCTCACATAAGCTGCTTTCAGAGTTTCATCCTCCAGTGAAGTGGGGCTCCAACTTGGGGCCCAGGATGCTGAACAAAAGAGTCAGCTTAGCTTGGGGAGCTACCCCACAGTATCCTGCCGCTCCACCCGTCCCCACTGCCCTCTGTGCCCTGGCCCTGTGCTGAGCACTCTGCCAATCAGCAGCACCCACAGCTCCCTGCAACGGGAGGGGTCATGAGCACCACCCACTCACAGAGGAGGAAACTGAGTCCCAGAGAGGGAGGGGAATCACAGTACTGAGTGGACTAGTTAGCACTGAAGCTGGGATCCAAGCCCTGCCTTTAGGGACGCCCTGCACCCAGGGAGAAGCCCCCAACCCCCACACCCATGGCCAGAAACTCATTAGCCCTGAGCAGAACAATAGCCAGTTTTTCTGGGTCCTGAAGAACAGTGTCTTTCTGCCAGCCCTCTGGCGGGACTGGATGTAGCTTCAGGACAGAGGGGCACCCCTGAGCTCCAGGAGCTGCAGCTCAGAGAGCCCTCTCAACTCCTGCCGGCAGCTGTAGCCCACACCAGACTCCTGCCTGGCTCCACCTCTTCTCATCATCGAGGGACTCAGTGGTTTGGAACCAGGACACAAACTGCTTCTTGGGCTCCAGGTTATCCACACTGGCAACCTCCTGAAGCAACAGGATCTCACCCACTGTTCAAAATTCCTGGGGCAGTGGAAGGCTAGGATGCATACGGGGCCTGGCCGGGGACCCTGTAGAGAGGCCTTTGTGGAGGTGAGAAGCAGGGAAGAGGTGTCCAGGGTCCCTGCTCATGTGGGAACCCTCCTTCCATCCAATGCCATCCAGCCCGGCCTGTTCTCACAACTGGGTTTCTAGCTCCTCCTTCAGGAAGGTGGCCTTGATGCCACACCCTTCCCCCACCTACCAAAGCCTTGAGTGTCCCCAGCTCTGGGTGTCTAACCCTCCCAAGACATGTTAGACTCATGGATGGGCCACAGGGGTGGTCCCATCCAGGGGGTCTGTGATTCCACATCCCATGCTGACCCCAGAGGTAAGCCAGTTACCTCTTTTTCTGGAAGTTAATCATGTCTCCTTGGAAGACAGACAGCCAATGTCTATCAGAAGCAGTACCCTGAGTCCAAAACAAGTCCCCATTCCATCCTTTCTTGAGTTGCACTGCCACTAGAGCCCACCAAGGGGCAGGCCTGCCCATAAATAGCACCTGGGCCAGGCTCTGGGCTCTTAGAAGCGCGGACAGGGGAGCTGACGCCAACCCTCTCAGGACAGACAGATTGACTGAGGCCTCAGGCAGGAAGACACCGCCTGTCCCCTGAAGAAGTGCTTCCTGCCATTAAGGGGCAACATCCCACCCCCTGGACAGGGCCTGAGGGAGAGGCCAGTCCTGCTCAGATATGGCCTCCTGCAGCCCTGAGCTCCACCCGTCCTGGGGCCAGTGGAACCTGACACCTGGAACTGAGGCTTAGGTGGACCCACCGGGCCAATCCTCTGTAAGAGGACCAACTCCTGCAGTGGCTGGGAGGCTCTCAGGAGGGGAGGTGGCCAGGCGCTGAGACCTCTGGCCTAAGTGGGGGCTCTCTCCTCTGTGCCTCGGGGTCCTGGTCCCTCTGTGCCCCTCTGAGCTCACTCACCTCTAGATAACCATCCAGCAGGTTACCCAGCAGCAGCAGCAGGTGAGAGAGGAACAAGCTCAGGAAGGGACCCATGCCCTGTGCCATTGGGATGGGGTGGTGATTAGCCCTCACCTGTCCCAGGGGCGCCCATGGACACTCCCCTAAAGCCCTCCCCGCCCAGCCGTCCAGGGCTCTGACATGAACTAGTCCCACATGACGAGCTGCCTCCTTCCCTCCCATCCATTCCCTTCCTGGTCCCTCCCACAGCTGCATTTTAGCAATCCCAGGGTCTGAGGTCCCTGCCCCTCCCCAGCACCCAGCTTTTCCAGCCCTCCTAGACACTCCAGTGCAGGAAGTTCAGGGCCTCTGGCACCAGGAGCAGGTGCTGGGGGCACCCCCACACCCCTGAAACTGGCCCCTCTCTTCTTATCTGCTGCTGCCTGACCTGTAACCCCTGGGCCCCCTTCCAGTTTGGCCAAAATGGAGGTCACATCCTGCAGGGTCAAGAACATGTCAGGGAAGTCATATTCTCCTCCCATGTGTCCCCTGCAAAAACCCAGACCTTGGTTCCTGGACATCTGGCCCGAGTCACCTGGTACTCTGCAGACCCCTCCTCCGGCAGGCTCTCGCTCCGGGGCGACACCGGCCCTGGCAGGCTCTCGCTCTGGGGCGACCCCAGCCCCCACCTCCGGCAGGCTTTCGCTCCGGGGTGACACCAGCCCCCTCCTCCAGCAGGCTCTCGCTCTGGGGCGACCCCAGCCCCCACCTCCAGCAGGCTCTCGCTCCGGGGTGACCCGGCCCCAGCACACACTCATACTCAGAGGCATCCTTGTGCTGCGCGACCTGCCAAGGCACTTCCTCATCTGCAGTGTGAAGGGAGCGCCCTCTGCCTCCCAGGGTTCCCTGGGGAGCTCAGTGTCACCTAACTGTCCCCATGGCTGCCCTCCGCATCCAGGCGGAGTGAGCACAAAGCCCCAGCACATCCTCTGACCCCTGGGAGGCAGGGTGGTCACCCCCGTGCCCAGAAGAGAAGCCAAGGCCACAGCGGGGCAGGGACTGGCTCAGGAGCCCCAAAGGAGAGGCAAGCCCTGCCCAGTCAGGGGCCCTATCCCCACTGCTGTCCCCACACCAGCCCAGCCCTGACAAGGGGCCTGTCCTCTGGGTTCTCACTGGGTGTCAGGTCTCCAGCCAGATGGAGCTGCAGAGGGTGAGAAACAGGACATCTCATGGGCCTGCTAGAGCCAACCCTGCCCTCCAGAGCCCCCCAAGAGTCTGCCCCCAGGACAGGCTGGACTGTAGCCAAGACCTTGCCCCTGGAATCCCCTCAGAGCCCTCCCTACCTGTCCTCCCTCCTTTCAGACCTCCAGCCTCTACTTACCTTGAGAAGCCACTTCCTGCTCACCCCCTTGTCTTCGTCAGTTACAGTCTTGTACTTTCTGGAGCCCTTCCTGAGGAGAGGGGAAAGGAAGCGGAAAGGAGGCAATAAGGTAGCGGGTCAGGGGGGCAGATCCCTTTTACTATGAACCCAGAAGATCCAACAGCCTGGACGAGGCTTTCCGCCAGGGCCCTGTGGCTTGGGGTCTCCGTGGCCTGGGGAGGGGGCTGCATGTTGTCACTCGGGGCCTCTGTTCCCATTTCTCCCAAGTGGATCTGCTTTGGCCTCTGAGACCTAGTGCTGCAGAATGCTGTTATCTCCAGTGTGATTCAACCCAAATCTGACATTTAAGGAAACTGATTCCTGCAGAGGAACTGCTGGTCTCATCCCAGGGGGGCTCCAAGAGCCTGCCATCCAGGTCATTCCCTGTCCTCAGCCTCTGCCACCTCCCAGGATGTCCCAGCTGACTGTGGGGACACTGCCAGTTCTGAGGTGGGTGTCCTGGTCCATTTGGGTGCCCTCCTGGGGACAGACCTAGCCCCCAGGAATCTTCTATCCAGATGTTTTTAAGCTGAGTGATGGAAGGGCTCTGCAGAGTTGAGAGTGGGACCTGCTTTGCTGCTTCTGTCTCCTCCATGGATGTCTGTCCTTAAGGAGACAGACACCCAGGGAGCCCAGCACACTTGGGCCCTGGTGAGCAGTGCTCCTGGGAGGAGGATTGTACCTCAACCCAAGGAATGAGCCAGGTAGTGAGCATTCCACCCATGGGACCTGCAGGTCCAGGTCAGCATGCCCCTGGCAGGAGAGGCCCAGGGACTGTGCATGGTCAGACCCCAGGCATCAGTACTGAGAGCTGGGAAAAGAGAGAGGCAGACCCCAAGATGCACTTGTGGGTCCTTCCACAGGACACCTTGGCCACCCAGATTCAGACTCCACTACCCTGGCCCTGTCCTAGGTCATCATCTAGGTATCTCTAAAGCAAGTGTTGGTGATGCAGTCAGCTACAGTGTCAGTCTGTGACAATGGTGTAGATGGCAGGTGCCAGGTGCTCACTGTCCCCCTTATGTGGCTGGTACCAGATGGAGGCCAGGCAGCTGTAGGTCTCCACTTCCATGAACAGCTCCTGGGGAGGACAGGGAGTGTCACCTGGCCCTGCCACAGCCCAGCTCTGTCCATGGTCCCCACAGTCCCTGGCAGGGTCACTGTTTAGAGCTAGAGCTCAGGAAGCTGAGGATGTGGTTAAGCCTTGTGCGAATCAAAGGTTTCGTACCCATTCACTGAGGCACCCAATACAGGATGCACAGGACCTGGTATTGGTGGTGAAGGCGGCAAGGCATTTGCTCCCAGTCACCCTCACCTTCTCTTGCAGAAGAAGGTGGCTCACCTTGGCTATCCTGGGCATCTGACACCCATCTGCCATCCCTTGGGTTCTGCTCTAAATTCAGATGAAGATTACCCAAAGGGAACTACAACCAGGGCTTTTGTCTGCTTGTCTCCCATGGAGTCAGTTACAAAGCAGAGCCCTAATTGCTAAGACTATGGAGGCCTCCTGGTTAAATGGAAGAAGGACCTAAGGCTCTGGCTCCCTTCCCAGCACCCCTAGCCAGGCTCCACCTGCCTTCCCTCTGGTCCTCAGACCTTCCTTATTGGTCTGCAAGGCCACCTGTGCAGCAGGTCCCATGCCAGCCCTTCTGTCCCTGTGTGGACAGTGAAGCCTTGGGGGTTAAAAGTTCCTAGGTCACATGGTGAGAAAGTTGGGAAGCTGGGACTTGAGCCCAGATCACAAGAATTCACATCAGGGAAGGGCAGGTCTGGGACAGCTGATGACACAGAGAAGGCCTGCCACCCACTGGGGGGGGAACACCAGGATGGTGGGCTCCTCCTCCCTTGGCAGGTCCTGGGTGGTCACACACAGGGGCTAGCGGGCTCTGAGGGCAGCTCCGGCTCTGCCGTGATTAGTGAGGCTGAGGCTGCTGCTGGGCTTTCCTCCAGCTCTGCAGGGGCTGACACAGGTGACACCGGCCCCAGATTCAGCACAGGGAGCACAGGGAGCACCAGAGCTGGCTCAAAAGAGCCGACCCTTCCTGTGTCTCTGGGGCCAGGTGGGGCTGCTCATGTGGTTCTGGAGCAGGACACAGAGAAGGGGTCACTCAGGGAACTCATTCCCCATGACTTCCCAGTGACTGGAGAGACCTCACTGCCTTTTAGGGAACCCCAGAGAGTCTCTCCTGGCTGCAGCCCGTACCCTTCCGGTTCTGGCACAGTGGGCCCTCGCTGCTCCAGCTGGACCTGCAGGAGGTGGACCTGGTCCTCCAGGTCTAACCCAGGAAGGCTGCCCTGCATTAAGGCCAGCTGGAGCTTAAAGTCGGGAACATGCTGGGGCTCCCAGAAATGGTGCACATCCTGTCCCAGCCAGAGGCTCTTGATGGAAGAGACAGCCACAGGGGAGGCCGTTGGGCAGCAGAATGAGAGGCCTGGCCTTTCCTGCCATGCTGCTCTCCCACAGCACCCTTGTGTGACCCTGCCTGTCCATAGGTCAGTCCCTCCCCACTCCTGACCCATGTGTGTCTGTCTTGAGACCCCATCCTTCCCTGTCCTCCTGAATAGGAAGCTCCCAGACCTCAGCTGACATATGGAAATTAAAAGATACATGAGATGCTGATTTTGCTGGTCCCTCCCCCCACACAAACCCCCTTCTGTGCAGATGGATGGCCCTCCTGCGGGACTCACTGGCACTCAATTTTCAGTTGCTCCTCTGGCACCTCATCCTGTCCCCTGTAACCTGTAACACACGTGGCCATAAGGGCATCACATACAATGTACAGTGCCCAGGCGAGACTGCCTGACTCCGATGAGGACGCAGGCACGGGGTAGTGTCTGCTTCATTCACGGTGGTGCTGTGTCTCACAAAGAGCCTGCATGTATTGTTGCTGAAGGAAGTCCTACCAGAATCTTTCTGGAAGCCCCTCTGCCACACTCAGAGATCCCTAATGTGGCCCCAACGAGGACAAGGATCAGGACCAGCTAGATGGAATCTCAAGCCTCCTTTAAAAAGGCTGCTTTCCATGTGCTTCCCAACTCGGCAAGGCGTCAGGCAAGGGAGGGGTGAGGCAGATGGCTTCTCATAAGAAGAAAGAAGTTAATAGCCTGGAAAGGCACAGCATGTCCTGCAACCCTTCCTGCAGAGACAGACACCAGGTGTACCCCTCCAATGACTCATCCCATTTTCCCTATGAGCACCCTAGGAGGCTGATCATCTGCCACCCCCTTTCAGAGGAGCAAACTGAGGCTCAGAGACATGTGGAGACATCCAAGACACACAGCTGGCCATGGGCAGACCCCAAATTCTGCCCCCAAGATCAGGCACAGAGGGGCATCTGCATAAACCTCCTGCCAGGGAGAAGAGGGCAGGTCACCCTGTGGGCAGAGATACTTGGTCCCTGGCACTCACATTCTCATCCTGTCTTCTGTGACTGGGGTTTTAAACATGACCTCTCTGCCAAGTGTCCAACACCTAACCATCTGCTGTCAACCAGCAAGGTTCCCCCTCCTCCCCTGCCTTCTGTCACCTCCCCTCCCCACCCTACCCCAACATACACAGGGGGAGAGGCCAGGGGTGGCGGTGCGGCCCGGAGTGATCTCCTCCAGAGGTTAACACAGCAAGGACAGGGAGAGAGGAGTTCACAGAGAGAAACTGACACCCAGTCCCACAGCCCAGAGGCCCAGGAGGGCACCAACCATGCTAGGCATCTTCAGAGCCAGTGCCCTGGGTATGAAGTAGTAAGAACAGCACTTTTTCTCCCAAGGCCCTGCTCCCCAGACACAGAGCCCAAGTCTCATCCTGAGAAAACCACCAGGCCTACCCAAACCGTGAAACAGTCCACAAAGAATCTATGGAGCACTCCTCAAAAATTCCAAGGTTATTAAAATCAAAGTTAAGCTTAGAAACCATCAGTCAAGGGCAGCGTATGGACATGACAAGGAAATGCAAAATATCCTGGATCAAACTGTGGGACAGAAAAGGTAAAACTGAGGAATCTGGGTGAAGGATCTACTTTAGATAAAAATGTATCAGTATTGTGACCATACAAGCCTATAATGAAAGAAGGGACCCTCCATATGGGCTACAAGGCAAATCTCTGCAATACCTTCACAGTTTTTCTCTAAATGTAAAATAGCTCTAAAGACAAATGTTTACTTTAAAATCCTATATTTTTTCTAAGACCTCTTACTAATTTAGTTCTAATATATTCGTAGCAATACCACTTTTGCTAATAGATTATAGAAAACAATGTCCTATCATATCAATATATATCTCACACATTTTATGTTAAGGTAACAAAGATATGTGTACAATTTTTGGATAATGTCTTAATATGCCTGGGTGGCTATAATAAAATACAACAGACTGGGTGGCTTAAAGTGGAGGGACTTATTTCTCACAGTTCTGGAGGCTGAAGGAGTGTCAGCCAGTCCGGCACCTAGTGAGAGCTTTCCACCTGCTTGCATGCAGCTGCCCTCCCCAGATGTTCTGGCCTGGCCTTTCTATGGTGCCTGTGCACAGCCAGAGGGAAAGCAAGCTCTCTAGCAGCTCCTCTTATAAGGATGCTAATCTTTTGGAACAGAGCCCCACCTTTACAACTTCATTTAATCTTAATTATTTCCTCACAACCGCTGGATTGATTTAGGGCAGGGAGAATACTGGCCTTGGTGTGAAAGTTTGATCAGGAGGTGGCTGAAGCTGTAGTTTGCACATGAACCTGAGCTCCTAAGCAAGTTGCTGCTACCTTTTAAGAGTTCGCTTGCCCTGGGACAGGCAATCTCTCCCCATACCTTTATGGCCCCCAATACCAGAGCATCAGGAACACAAAAATAAAAAAATACAGTTAGTTTAATAAGCCCTGTGAGGACTAGATACCAAGTAGATGAGTGTGGAATTGATGCAAACACAGAACAGATGCAAACACTCGGTTCATCCCATACAGATTACATTATTATATTATTATTGTTTAGCATGACTGTGTACTTGGTTTGCTCTGTAAACATCTGGCAGGGAAAGATACAGATTGTACAAAATCAGGTGTGTTCAATGAATATAAAACTTTAACAAAATATGTGGATATACCCTCAGAATTTAAAAATAAACCGTAAGAAAGGGAAAAAAATGAGAAATTGATGAATCACCAGATGAAAGGACTTGGGGGAAATGGGCCTCTAACAAAATAAGGACATGGAAGATATCCTAATGGCACCTTTGAAATGGAAAGGTTTACAAAATTAGACAAAGTGATTTGAGATTTTGAATTTCTAAGAAATTTTAAATTATTTTAAATAATTTATCCAATATTCAAAAATCAGCCACTGATTTGGTTCTTGAATATTTGGATGATTCAGATTCTATGGAAATGTTATCTTAAATGATGTTAAGAAAAATGTGCTACTAATAGTAGTTATTTTCAGAATTACTATTGTGTTTCAATCTTCTAAAAGATATTCATGAATTTTGCTTACTAAAATGGCCAAGTTTGGAAGTCCCCTTAATATACATTTATCTAAGGAATACTACTCATAGTGGGGTACTAGGAATTAAACATATATATAAAACATTTTTATATAAAATATGTATTATGGAAAATTTCATATAAAATAGACTATATTATAAATATACATATTATACATATTTTTAGATAGCCACTGAGTCATGAAATATTGTCAAATATGGCAACACTTTCCATTGCAAGCCAGCTATGTTCAGAATTATATTTTTTAAATTATTACTGATTGGTTTGCTCCCATTAAAGCTGGGAAATTAAAGATAAAAAATTATGGTTTGGATGTAAATAACATTTAGCTTACACAATATTGTGAATTTTTGTTCACTACTGTAAATATTTCCAATTATCATTTCAACTGCTTATGCAAGAGCTCACACATGCATGCATGTGTGCACACACACACACACAACAAATCGTGGGGCTCCAGGGTCTATGAACTATAATGACAGCTGTAGACCCTATCATCATATTTCTGCCTTAATTCTGTGCTGGCCTCTACAGGAGCCACTGCAAAACTCAACACAGTAGTCTACAAAATGCCCACATATTCATACCACTCTTCTTTCCGCTCAATTCCACTGTCTTTAGGGACCTGTCATCCTTTCCTAACACCTGATAAATAATTCACTTCCTTCCTAGAGCTAAAAGCAGGTAGGACTGTTGTAGGAATCTGCTGAGCACAAGCCTCCGGTCTATACTGAAGGATGGGAGAAGGTAGTGACAGCTCTGTGCTGTCATTCAACACTTCCCCTGAGCACCTATGATGGATCCAGCCCAGCAGCCAGAAAAAGGCACTCACCATTAGACCAGCAGATTCTGGCAGGGGGCAGTGGCAGGAAAGACTTGGAGTGTGGTCTCTACTGTTTACCAGGTGAGGAAACCGAGGCCAGGATGAGCAGGTACCAGGGCTCAGGGCCACAGACTCCCAGCCTCAAGTATATGTCACTGGGCCAGCAGGCGTGGCCATCTCCAGCACAGGAGTCCCCACATGCCCATAATATAGATGAGAACCTCTGTCTCTCTGAGAGGAGGCATGGAGCTCCACAATCCCACCCTGATTTCCTTCCTAATCATGACATTGATCTGAGCCAAAGAGGATCCCTTTCAAGAAGATGGAATTGAAGGCTTCCAGCATATGCCAAGGCAGAGGTGGCACTCCTCTCTAGGGACATGTGGCAGAGAGGTGGGATAAAGGGATTTCAGGAGTCTGTTTTCAGATCAGCCCCTCTCCATCCCCCAGCAAAGAAAGGGAAAAGCCACCACCATGACTACCCAGTCTGACACACAGGGGCCCACAGAGAACTAAATTCCTGGAGTCAGCACAGCTTAACAGCTGCAGTGTGATCTCCACTGCCTCAGCTCCACAAGGGACTCAGCCCGCGCCTCTCAGTTTGGAGAAACCCTTGCCAGGGAAGAAGGGACTGGACCAAAAAGTCTCTCAATCACCACATTTCTGCGGCAATGGGAGCTCCACTTCCAGAGAACTCACTTCCTGTCTGTCTTACTGTTTTGGATGTAGGACGATAATTCTGCATTTAGGGGAAATTTTTCCAAATCTTGAAATTTAACAAGCAGACTGCTGGCTGCTCTGATAACATTGAAAAACAAAAGGATTTTCTAAGTAACCTTTCCCATTTTCCAAATAACAAACTCATGTAATCCATTCTCCGCTGCTTCTGGTGACCAAGATGAGAACTAGTTTGAAGTCATTGGTAATTTTTGACTTTTAAATTCAAGTGCTGTAGTTTTGAGGACACTTTCTTCATTCACAGCTCCTCAGCTGCTGCTGTACAGGAGCCAGACCCACGCGGCTCTGTCCCACACCCATGGCCATGTTCCTGGAAGGGCAGGTGAGGCCAGTGTTCCCTTCCTAACCTGGGGCCTCTGGGGCTCCTGCATTCTCTCCACTTCCCCATTTCCCTTCTCTGGGCAAAATCTGCACGACTTCCTCTTCATGAAGTGCCCCAGTCCCCTGGTTCTCTCCAGAAGCCCCTTCCAGACTTCTCTCCCTCCAAGTTTTCCCCAGGACACTACCAGGCAGGGGGCTCATGGGGCCCTCCCTCCTGTTGGCCCAGAAGCACCGTCCCTCATGTCTTTCTGGCACAAATGACAAGGGACAGAGTGCCCTCCTACAGGAAAGGACTAAGTGGGTAGACAGACCTCTCTAGAGAGAGCAGGACAGACACCCATTTGCTAAAGCCCAATTACACCGCACTAGTAAAAGGTGAGTTTCTCCAGGGACGCATTTAGAACCATACATGTAGAAAATGTTCCTTAGCCATGTCAGATACATTTGCCCACGACAACGCAAGGGAATCTCAGGAGCAGGGGGGGCTCTCAGAGTCCAACAGGACCCGCATTTCCCCAACGAGGCCCCACCCCCGCCAGGTACACCCACCCTTTTGTTCAATGAGGTTTGTCCAGGAGTATGTGGGAAGGGGCTGGCTCATCTGCAGGGCCTGGGTGAGCGCCAAAGGCTGTGGGCGCGCACGGGCGCTCCTTCCCAGTGGCCCCACTTCCTGAGTGGAGGAGATTCTCTGCCAGCGAGGAGGGGCAGGGGCCTGTCATTTCTAAGCAAAAACACACCTTGGCCTACTTGCCGGCGGCATCTGCACAAGTGGCCCTGGCAAGCTGGACCCAACTCAGCACCGTCCAGGCCCAGTGGGGGCCGCTCCTCTCATCAGGGGGCACCCAGCCGCCACCATCTGATTCATTCCCACCCCAGTCTGCCCACACCTTCCTGCTTTTCGAGTTCGCGGGCAGGTGCAGAACCTTGGCGTGCCCTGCCCGCGCAATGGCTCCATCCGTCCAGCGCACCCGCGCAGCTCGCCGTCTGGTGGCCCCACCACCATCGGGCTCAGACCCCCCATCACAGGCCACGCAGCGCGGAGTGGGGCGCCGAACCGGACGCGCGCACCCAGGGCGCCTGAGGAGAGCAGGACCCCAGTCTGGGCGCCCGCCCGAGGATCTGGGGGTGGGACTGGGGGTGGCGGCCGGGCGGCCGGGCGGAGGATGGGCACTGGGGCCGGCGAAGCCGCGAAGGACGCAAGCTGGTACCAGAGGGTCGCTGGATCAGTACAGCATCTCGCCTCACCTGTACAGTTGGGGTCCCACCGCCTAGTCGCGCGTCGCCCTCTGACGAGGAGCTATCGGGTCGGCCGCCCAAGCGGCCCTGAAGGTTGCGGCCCGAGCTCCTTGGGCCGGCGGCCCGGCGGGTGCTGGGGGCCGTTGGGGGCCGTACTTGGGCTCAGAGCCCGGCCAGCGGCGACGAACGGGCTCCGCAGCGGGTCGCAGAGGGCGCGGCCCCGACCAGAGCTGCTGCCATTGCTGGCGCGCGCTCCTAAGGGCCACTGGGTGAGGGAAGTGGCGGGTGAGGGGAGTCAGAGTTCCCATGGCAACAGGTCTGTCGGCGGCTCGCGGCACACCCGCGGAGCGGGAAAACTGGATGGGATGCCACCTGGGTCCTCCGTCCCCGTCCCGGCCGCGCCCACCCTGGAACTGCGGAGGGTAACAGGAAGGGAAGCGCCAGCTGCGCCTGCGCCTTCCCGCTCCCCGTTCGCTGTCTCGCTGGATCCCCCATGCGGAGCGGCGAACTTGGAAAGTGTATGTTCTTGTGTCCTGCGCACCGTCGAAACTGCTTCGTCCAAGGCGTGCAGCCTCTGTGGCTCCTACAAGGACCAGCTCGGGGACACCTCCGCCACTCCCCTGCCGCCCCAGGCCCAGCCCTGGACAAGTGCTCACCTCGGGGGAGGTGCCTCTGTCTGAGGGAGTCTGACCCAGAAACTGGGGTCTTAAGAGAGCCCGTGCACTCCTTAGCCTGCACCACCACCCCCCGCACTGCCCTGTGCGCAATGGAAATCTCAGTACATTGTTTCTGGATGGAAATAATCATTCCTTCCGTGGGTTCTCATACTGAATGAAGGATGACATTCCCTTTGGTATGCTATTATCGGTATAACAGGAAATTTTGAGTGGTAGTTCTTTATAGTTTTTTATAGCCAGAAACATGATATGGAAAAGAGGGTCAGTAGAGGTTTTGCTGCCAGGGTTGAACAGTGTAGGGAAAGCACAAAATGACCAGATGCCTGTAAATGTGGGCCTGGTGCTATCCAGGGAGAACCTGGGTTACCAAAGAAAGGGTAACTGGGCTGCGAGACCATCAAGGGCAATCCAGAGGGCTCTGCTGGAGACATGGTGGCCTTGGACCTCAGGCAAGGACTTGAAATGCATGAGCTCTGTGCTGTGATTAAGGCAGATCTTTAAAACTAAAGCCTGGGTGTAAGTCCCGGGAGAAGAAATCCCGAGGCAAAATACCTCTAAAAACCGAAATCAGTCAAAGGGAGAAATAAAGTTTAAAATCTGTTTATTGCTAGGATGGCGGTGTGAGTAGAGCAGTGGAAATCTCCTCCCAAAAACACATAGAGCTATGAAAATATAACAAAGAAAAATCTTCCTAAAATAGAGACCACAGGACACAGGACAACATCCAGACCACATCCACACCTGCAAGGAACCAGCGCCTTGCGAAGGGGGTAAGATACAAGCCCCGGCCCGGCGGGACCCGAGCGCCCCTCCCCCCGGCTCCCGGCGGGTGGAGAGAAACCGGAGCGGTTTTTTTTTTTTTTTTTTGGCGAGCGCTTTTTGGAAGCCTTAGAGGGACAGGCCCCCGTTGCTGGGGAGGTAGGGTGGCGGGACCGGTGAGCAGGTGCCTGGGAACGGCGCTGGAGGACAAAGAACACCCCGCGTTTCTCCCTGCGGGACCGGTGGGCGGGTGCCTGAGACCGGCACTTGAGGACAGAGGAAATCGCGCGTTTTTCCCCTTTTTTTTTCTCTTTTCTGCGAGTGCTTTTTGGAAGCCTAAAAGGGACAGGGACCCCGGTGCTAGGGAGGCAGGGCGGCAGGACTGGTGAGCGGGTGCCTGGGACCGGCACCTGAGGACAAAGAATATCCCGCGTTTTTCCCTGTGGGACCGGTGGGTGGGTGCCTGAGACCGGCACCTGAGGACGGAAGAAATCGCGCGTTTTTCCCCTTTTTTTCTCTCTTTTTGGCGAGTGCTTTTTGGAAGCCTTGAAGGGACAGGGACCCCGGTGCTAGGGAGGCAGGGCGGCGGGACTGGTGAGCGGGTGCCTGGGACCAGTGCCTGAGGACAAAGAATATCGAGCATTCCTTCCCTGCGGGACCGGTGGGTGGGTGCTTTTTGGAAGCCTTGAAAGGACAGGGACCCTGGTGCTAGGGAGACAGGGCAGCAGGACCAGTGAGCGGGTGCCTGGGAAGGGCACCTGAGGACAAAAAAAAAAATCGCTTGTTTTTTCCTTTTTTTTTTCCATTCTTTCTGTTCCGTCTCTCATTGTTGCTGTTGTTGTTTTGGTTTGGAGAGTGCTTTTTGGAAGTCTTAAAGGGGCAGGACAGGTCACTTAGACCAGAGGCAGGGAATCTGGGGATCTCTGGGCACTCTAACCCCCTGGGCAGCAGGGAGCACAGAGGCCCCTTACGGAGATAAATAGTCTCCTGGCTGCTCCCCCTCCAACGGGGCTCCACCATTTTGGAGGAACAGCCCCAGCCAGGCCAAGCCCACAGCAACAGCGGAGATAAACCCCAAAGCAACTGGGCAGGAAGCAGAAGCCCTGTCTGCGCACAGCTGCCCAGAACAAGCCACTAGAGGTCGCTATTCTCCCAGGAAAAGGCTACAAACCAACAAGAAGGGAAGCTCTTCCAGCGGTCACTTGTACCAGCTCTGCAAACTATCTCTATCACCATGAAAAGGCAAAACTACAGGCAGACAAAGATCACAGAGACAACACCTGAGAAGGAGACAGACCTAACTAGTCCTCCTGAAAAAGAATTCAAAATAAAAATCATGAACATGCTGACAGAGATGCAGAAAAAAATGCAAGAGCAATGGGATGAGATGCAGAGAAAAATGCAAGAGCAGTGGGATGAAGTCCGGAAGGAGATCACAGATGTCAGGAAAGAGATCACAGAAGTGAAACAATCCCTGGAAGGATTTATAAGCAGAATGGATAAGATGCAAGAGGCCATTGAAGGAATAGAAGCCAGAGAACAGGAACATATAGAAGCTGACATAGAGAGAGATAAAAGGATCTCCAGGAATGAAACAACGCTAAGAGAAATATGTGACCAATACAAAAGGAAAAACATTCGTATTATAGGGATACCAGAAGAGGAAGAAAGAGGAAAAGGGATAGAAAGTGTCTTTGAAGAAATAATTGCTGAAAACTTCCCCAAACTGGGGGAGGAAATAATCGAACAGACCATGGAATTATACAGAACCCCCAACAGAAAGGATCCAAGGAGGACAACACCAAGACACATAATAATTAAAATGGCAAGGATCAAGGACAAGGAAAGAGTTTTAAAGGCAGCTAGAGAGAAAAAGGTCACCTATAAAGGAAAACCAATCAGGCTAACATCAGACTTCTCAACAGAAACCCTACAGGCCAGAAGAGAATGGCATGATATACTTAATGCAATGAAACAGATGGGCCTTGAACCAAGGATACTGTATCCAGCACGACTATCATTTAAATATGATGGTGGGATCAAACAATTCCCAGACAAGCAAAAGCTGAGGGAATTTGCTTCCCACAAACCACCTCTACAGGGCATCCTACAGGGACTGCTCTAGATGGGAGCACCCCTAAAAAGAGCACAGAACAAAACACACAACATATGAAGAAGGGAGGAGGAGGAATAAGAAGGGAGAGAAGAAAAGAATCTCCAGACAGTGTATATAACAGCTCAATAAGCGAGCTAAGTTAGGCAGTAAGATACTAAAGAAGCTAACCTTGAACCTTTGGTAACCACGAATCTAAAGCCTGCAATGGCAATAAATACATATCTTTCAATAGTCACCCTAAATGTAAATGGACTTAATGCACCAATCAAAAGACATAGAGTAATAGAATGGATAAAAAAGCAAGACCCATCTATATGCTGCTTACAAGAAACTCACCTTAAACCCAAAGATAAGCATAGACTAAAAGTCAAGGGATGGAAAAACATATTTCAGGCAAACAACAGTGAGAAGAAAGCAGGGGTTGCAGTACTAATATCAGACAAAATAGACTTCAAAACAAAGAAAGTAACAAGAAATAAAGAAGGCCACTACATAATGATAAAGGGCTCAGTCCAACAAGAGGATATAACCATTCTAAATATATATGCACCCAATACAGGAGCACCAGCATATGTGAAGCAAATACTAACAGAACTAAAGAGGGAAATAGACTGCAATGCATTCATTGTAGGAGACTTCAACACACCACTCACCCCAAAGGATAGATCCACCGGGCAGAAAATAAGTAAAGACACACAGGCACTGAACAACACACTAGAACAGATGGACCTAATAGACATCTATAGAACTTTACATCCAAAAGCAACAGGATATACATTCTTCTCAAGTGCACATGGAACATTCTCCAGAATAGACCACATACTAGCTCACAAAAAGAGCCTCAGTAAATTCCACAATATTGAAATTCTACCAACCAATTTTTCAGACCACAAAGGTATGAAAGTAGAAATAAATTCTACAAAGAAAACAAAAAGGCTCACAAACACATGGAGGCTTAACAACATGCTACTAAATAATCAATGGATCAATGAACAAATCAAAATAGAGATCAAGGAATATATAGAAACAAATGACAACAACAACACTAAGCCCCAACTTCTGTGGGATGCAGCGAAAGCAGTCTTAAGAGGAAAGTATATAGCAATCCAGGCACACTTGAAGAAGGAAGAACAATCCCAAATGAATAGTCTAACATCACAATTATTAAAACTGGAAAAAGAAGAACAAAGGAGGCCTAAAGTCAGCAGAAGAAGGGACATAATAAAGATCAGAGAAGAAATAAACAAAATTGAGAAGAATAAAACAATAGCAAAAATCAACGAAACCAAGAGCTGGTTCTTTGAGAAAATAAACAAAATAGATAAGCCTCTAGCCCAACTTATTAAGAGAAAAAGAGAGTCAACACAAATCAACATAATCAGAAATGAGAATGGAAAAATCACGACAGACTCCACAGAAATACAAAGAATTATTAAAGACTACTATGAAAACCTATATGCCAACAAGCTGGAAAACCTAGAAGAAATGGACAACTTCCTAGAAAAATACAACCTCCCAAGACTGACCAAGGAAGAAACACAAAAGTTAAACAAACCAATTACAAGCAAAGAAATTGAAACAGTAATCAAAAAACTACCCAAGAACAAAACCCCGGGGCCGGACGGATTTACCTCGGAATTTTATCAGACACACAGAGAAGACATAATACCCATTCTCCTTAAAGTGTTCCACAAAATAGAAGAAGAGGGAATACTCCCAAACTCATTCTATGAAGCCAACATCACCCTAATACCAAAACCAGGAAAAGACCCCACCAAAAAAGAAAATTACAGACCAATATCCCTGATGAATGTAGATGGAAAAATACTCAATAAAATATTAGCAAACAGAATTCAACAGTATATCAAAAGGATCATACACCATGACCAAGTGGGGTTCATCCCAGGGATGCAAGGATGGTACAACATTCGAAAATCCATCAACATCATCCACCACATCAACAAAAAGAAAGACAAAAACCACATGATCATCTCCATAGATGCTGAAAAAGCATTTGACAAAATTCAACATCCATTCATGATAAAAACTCTCAGCAAAATGGGAATAGAGGGCAAGTACCTCAACATAATAAAGGCCATATATGATAAACCCACAGCCAGCATTATACTGAACAGCGAGAAGCTGAAAGCATTTCCACTGAGATCGGGAACCAGACAGGGATGCCCACTCTCCCCACTGTTATTTAACATAGTACTGGAGGTCCTAGCCACGGCAATCAGACAAAACAAAGAAATACAAGGAATCCAGATTGGTAAAGAAGAAGTTAAACTGTCACTATTTGCAGATGATATGATACTGTACATAAAAAACCCTAAAGACTCCACTCCAAAACTACTAGAACTGATATCGGAATACAGCAAAGTTGCAGGATACAAAATCAACACACAGAAATCTGTAGCTTTCCTATACACTAACAACGAATCAATAGAAAGAGAAATCAGGAAAACAATTCCATTCACCATTGCATCAAAAAGAAGAAAATACCTAGGAATAAACCTAACCAAGGAAGTGAAAGACTTATACTCTGAAAACTACAAGTCACTCTTAAGAGAAATTAAAGGGGACACTAATAAATGGAAACTCATCCCATGCTCATGGCTAGGAAGAATTAATATCGTGAAAATGGCCATCCTGCCCAAAGCAATATACAGATTTGATGCAATCCCTCTCAAATTACCAGCATCATTCTTCAATGAATTGGAACAAATAATTCAAAAATTCATATGGAAACACCAAAGACCCCGAATAGCCAAAGCAATCCTGAAAAAGAAGAATAAAGTAGGGGGGATCTCACTCCCCAACTTCAAGCTCTACTACAAAGCCATAGTAATCAAGACAATTTGGTACTGGCACAAGAACAGAGCCACAGACCAGTGGAACAGATTAGAGACCCCAGAAATTAACCCAAACATATATGGTCAATTAATATTTGATAAAGGAGCCATGGACATACAATGGCAAAATGACAGTCTCTTCAACAGATGGTGCTGGCAAAACTGGACAGCTACATGTAGGAGAATGAAACTGGACCATTGTCTAACCCCATATACAAAGGTAAACTCAAAATGGATCAAAGACCTGAATGTAAGGCATGAAACCATTAAACTCTTGGAAAAAAACATAGGCAAAAACCTCTTAGACATAAACATGAGTGATCTCTTCTTGAACATATCTCCCCGGGCAAGGAAAACAACAGCAAAAATGAGCAAGTGGGACTACATTAAGCTGAAAAGCTTCTGTACAGCGAAAGACACCATCAATAGAACAAAAAGGAACCCTACAGTATGGGAGAATATATTTGAAAATGACAGATCCGATAAAGGCTTGATGTCCAGAATATATAAAGAGCTCACACGCCTCAACAAACAAAAAACAAATAACCCACTTAAAAAATGGACAGAGGAACTGAACAGACAGTTCTCCAAAAAAGAAATACAGATGGCCAAGAGACACATGAAAAGATGCTCCACATCGCTAATTATAAGAGAAATGCAAATTAAAACTACAATGAGGTATCACCTCACACCAGTAAGGATAGCTGCCATCCAAAAGACAAACAACAACAAATGTTGGCGAGGCTGTGGAGAAAGGGGAACCCTTCTACACTGCTGGTGGGAATGTAAATTAGTTCAACCATTGTGGAAAGCAGTTTGGAGGTTCATCAAAATGCTCAAAACAGACCTACCTTTTGACCTAGGAATCCCACTCCTAGGAATTTACCCTAAGAACGCAGCAATCAAGTTTGAGAAAGACAGATGCACCCCTATGTTTATCGCAGCACTATTTACAATAGCCAAGAATTGGAAGCAACCTAAATGTCCATCGGTAGATGAATGGATAAAGAAGATGTGGTACATATACACAATGGAATACTACTCAGCCATAAGAAGTGGAAAAATCCAACCATTTGCAGCAACATGGATGGAGCTGGAGAGTATTATGCTCAGTGAAATAAGCCAAGCGGAGAAAGAGAAATACCAAATGATGTCACTCATCTGAGGAGTATAGGAACAAAGGAAAAACTGAAGGAACAAAACAGCAGTGAAGTTACAGAACCCAAAAATGGACTAACAGGTACCAAAGGGAAAGGAACTGGGGAGGATGGGTGGGCAGGGAGGGATAAGGGGGGGGAAGAAAAAGGGGGTTATTAAGATTAGCATGCATGGGGGGGAGGGAGCAAGGGGAGGGTGGGCTGCACAACACAGAGAGGACAAGTAGTGACTCTACAACATTTTGCTAAGCTGATGGACAGTAACCATAATGTGGTTGTTAGGGGGGACCTGATATAGGGGAGAGCATAGTAAACATAGTATTCTTCATGTAAGTGTAGATTAAAAATTTTAAAAAAAAAAAAAAAGAAACAAAGAAAGAAAGAAGGAAAAGGGGGATTACTCCTTAACAGGATAAAACTATTGGTAAATCAAAGATCAACGCATGCTTTAAATATCCTTAATGTTGATCACTTAAAGGGTGTCAGATGATCAGCTATGGAGGTACTCTTTTCTGATAATATTCCTTTCTCTTAATTAAAAAAAAAAAAAAAAAAGCAGTTACTGTGTGCTGACCTCCAATGAGTTCTGCACAGTGGTATAGAGGGCATGTCAAAGTGTGGGCAAAGGGTCTGTTTGTTTCTATGCAGGAGATCAAGGCCTAGCTTGGATACCCAGAAAATGAACTAAGATACGATATGAGGAGGAGCTTCCGGCATCAGCACTCTCTGGAGGACTTGTGCCGGGGGATGATCATCAAAAAGCCTCCACAGGGATTCGGACGATGCTGCGGTTGTGGCTGCATCCAGCCCACCATCTCCTGGACTTGCCATAAGAATGAGGAGGGAGATGTCTAGGCTGGCATGTGCATACAGTGAGACAACGAATTCAGTGAGTACAGAATGAGTTCTGTACTGTTGGAACTCAACCAGGAGTTGGGAGGGGTGCAAGTTGTAGCACTCCAAAATCTCATGACTATAGACTATCTATGGTTAAAAGAACATATGGGATGTGAACAGATCCCAGAAATGGGCTGCTTTAATTTGTCTGATGGTTCAAGTACAGTTGGACAATATCCATCATATCATAGATAAATTTTCACAAATGCCTAGGGTGCCTAAATGGTTTTCTTGGCTTCACTGGAGATGGATGGTAATTATAGATTTGCTTTGTTTATGTCACCGTATTCCTATTATGTTAATATATGTGTGCAAATTAGTTAGTAGTTTAAAACCTATACATACTTAAGGTACTATACAAGAAGATATGTCAAAGAAATAATCAATCCTCCCAAGTTTCCTTCGTATGCTACATCTATAGCTTTTCTTCTTCCTTCCTAATTACAGTCCTTAAATAGAATTCGTGCCTCATATCGAATTTACCGAGTATCATAATTCCTCCAGGTGGTAAAGATACCTTGAGACAAGTGCTGGGCATAGAAGCCACAGGGCATAAATCTGCAAAGAAGTAAAAAGCTAACCTTTGCAAACAATATGGCTTCTCTCTCACTTACCAACTTTACATTTCCCTGTATGGCCCCGGAAGATGACTGGTTAGCCAGAGACGGGTAAGATTCCTCAAGGGAGGAACAACCTAAGACAGGCACAGTCGCAGGGGGCCATCAGGTGAGAATTTGGGGATCAGCAGAGGTGAGGCTCAGAACCTCACCCCCCCTGCTTTGAGAGAAATCTTCTGCATCCGTGGATGTCTTGATGCCCTTGTCTAGCCTGGATTAATACTTAGTCCATAGGCACACACCTGATCATCTGATCATCTACATTTGCCTTCTTACAGCACTAAACTATGTTTTCTACCTTTATCTTGCATCTACCTACCACTTCAGCATTTTATTAAAAATAAAAATAATAATAATAGTAGGAGAAATGGGGGATCAACATATAGATCAAGTACAAAAATCAAACGAATATTCATATTTGACCTGATTGTCTATAGGTCATATTGCATGATCAAAACCGAAAGTTTCTGTGATGACTGCCCTTGTACTGTTCACCGTGTAAGAATTTATTCACTATGTAAGAATTCGTTCACCATGTAAGAACTTGTTCGTTATGCTTCAGAAGATTGGAGACTGACGAGAATTAGGCTTGAGATGGATTAATGATTGTACATTGAGCGTTGACCCCCCTATACTGAATTTTATTGTTGTTAACAACCATTTGATCAATAAATATGAGAGATGCCCTCTCAAAAAAAAAAAAAAATCTGTTTATTGCTCACAAGGTGCAGTCCTGCCCCGTCTCTCTTTCCTGCTCCAGCAGCAGCAAAACCGACCCTTCCCTCACTTCTCAAGTACCCATTGATATGGAGATGAACTTCTCTCCACACCTGAGGAATGATGCAAATGCACTAAAGCCACACTTCTTTCCACGCCTGAATGCCTATTGATAAACAGATGTACTAAAGCCCGGCAAGATATTCTGGAAATGTTACAATTTTACCCACAGGCCACCCCTCCAGAAATCTCACCTTACAGTTTACTCCCTACCCCTCTTTGACCAAACTAATGACATACAATAGCAACAGCAATAATATCATGATAATCCTCAAGCCAGAGGATTCAGCCTGTGCAGATTAAGTAAACGCACTTTACAGCACAATCTCTCACTAAGCACAAAATGTTTCTACACTTGTTTACTCATTCCTAACAACCATGCTAGATTACTCACAAAACTTTCACCAAACATTGTCGTGTGCCCCGTCCTCGCCGGCAAGAACAGCACGCAACAACAGCAGGATTCTTCTGCAGAAAGCTTTATTCTTCAGCTCTTTGTGAAACAAATGAGTTGGGCAGGACTTAGAGGGGAAGGAGAGGCTTGCTTATATAGTTCTCATGCTCTGACCTGGTTGGTGCAGCTCCATATGCCTTATTAGCATAACATAACAATTTGGTGGGTCTCATTGGTCCTTATGCCAAGGCGCAATTAGCATGTAGTTTAGTGGTATGGGATGATTTGTCATTAGGAAGTTCGGGGCCTTCCGGCTGCCCTGCATTGGGCGCTATTTTCTGAGCGCGGCTGCCAACATCTCCCCCTTTTTTGTCTAACAGAAGCTCAAGGCGGAACTTGCCAGCAGAGGCGGAGACAGAGGCCTGACCTCCATCATACTTCTTGATGCCCCCTTTTTGGAGAGGGTTTCTGGGCATCTACCCCTATGCAGTCAGGCATGCCTCTCAGAGGGGTCCAAGACCTCTTGCAGTGCTTTGCCTCGCATCCTCTGGCTGGCGTTGGGACCGCTTGGTACAAAGGGTTTGGACCTTTTTTCTCAACCCTCTTGCACCATGAGCTTCTTAAAGAAAGCTGTGATTAAGCATTGAGGTACTCGGGCCTGGTGCAGTGCCACATGGGCTCAGGGTGCAAGAGCTACCTCAAGCTAAAGCTGAGCTTCCTTCTTAAGCATATTGAGCCACACTTGGGGAGAGGCGCCAACGTCTATTGCCATTAGGGCTTGAGCAAGGATCACCTTGTCCTGCTTATGTTGGTTGCGGAGTCTGCATAACAACCAGAGTAAGAGCATGAGACCTCCAAGCAGGAACACGCCCATCCCAGCCATGCCCGCCCATCCTTGACGTGGGAGAGAGCTCTGAGGAACCAGGAAGAGAGTCCTTCCGCTACGGAGATATCTAGACGGGTGGAGTTGATGTGGATAATTTCTCGCCGCAGCTCTTCTAGTGTCCCATCGAAGTCTTGGGACCAGTTTCCTGAAAGATACTGGGACAGGTCTCGTGACAGATTAGCTGCCCGTGTAAAATTTTCATATTGAATGCTAGTGATGCAGAGGGCACGATATTTCCGCTCACATCCCAATTGGGCCATTTGCCAGAGCACTTCCATTTGTTCCTCCACGAGATCTATGCATTGATTGAGGATCATTATTCCTCCTTTCAGTTTGCCATCAAGTGTGGACTGTTGGTCCAGGGCAGAAGCTACTGAGGCTGCAAGGTTATTGAGCTCTGTAGCTGATTTGATGGAGGTATCTAAAGCTATACCAGCGGCGGTGGCTGCGACCGCGGTCGCGGAGATCAGGAGCACTATGGCGGCTGTAACGCCGAAATCGCGCCTTTCTCGAAACAGAGTCATGGTGTTAGCGGCGTCTACGGGAACAGGGACCCAACGGGGGATGCGGACTACCAAAGCATTGGTAAAGTTACGCGCATCCCAACACTGAGACAGAAAGCAGGTTTCATTGGAGCAGGAGTCAAAGCTACTATTGGATAAGATAAACAGAAATGGGGGGTATACGCATACTGGAGAAGGTGGAAAAAGGGAATTAGGTGACTCTGGACCTGATTTTGCTGAACACGTGTAGTTCTCGTTGTTATGGGTCATGGTCATGTTCCAGTGTGCGCGCGTGTGGTTGTTCTCGCACCAAAAGGTGATATTTTTTACACCGATTCCCCCACCCTGGAGGGCGGAAAAGGGGGAGAGGTCGGTACACGAGCCATTGACTCCACACAGCATCCATTTATGGAAGGGGTTCATGCTCAGCTGCTGACGAAACTCGCCTTCGAGCACCTTTACTGGCCACCAAGCCTCATTGGCTGGCCGTCCCTCCATATCTGGGGAGATGGTAAACTCCTGCCTCTCAGTTGCCCACGTTACTACAGTTGACTGACAGTCAGTCCAGGGCCACAGCTCTCCCTCATAGTCGCCCACACAATGGGAGGCATATTTGGGTTGACGAGGCCTGTCGGTGGAATTGTTCCTGGGAGAGTGTACAAATGTGCCATTGATCCAGAGAACCATCTGGTGGATAGTCATGTTCTTATAGGGCGGGCTCCCTTCCTTATTAGGCCCTTCAAATTTAGCTGACATAACGGGGAGGCCACTGGCCTCTAGAATTATGTCACTGAACCATCCGTATTTCCTCCGTTTCAGGGAGATACAGCCAGCTAGATTCTGAGTGGTGAAGCATAATGACCCATTAGTTACGAAGGATCGGTTTTCTCCCAACGGGGCTGTTAGGGTGTCCTTTTCTAGGTAGGGCAAGTTCATACTAGAGTTGGTGGTGAAAAGCGGGGAAAAACGGCTGCATTGAAACGGACAGGCATAGGCTTAGGAAAGGCAGACAGGATTCCCCATCTCAATACTCCCTGAGTCGGGGTCTCCACTGTCAGGAGCAGGGTCAGGAGGTACAGCGAAGTCATCTCCTTTGTTTAGGACTTTCCTCGTTAGGCGCTCCGGGATCCAGAAGGGATTTCCTTCACCCTGGGGGAAAACACACACAGCTCCCCTGGATCTGATTATGATTGGATCCGGGCCCTTCCATTGGTTAGATAACACGTCCTTCCATTTTACTAGTTCTTGTGGGTCTTTTGGCCACTGATTATGGCGATCCGCTGCTGTATGGCCTTGAGCATCCAGATTCAAAAAATTTATAGTGAAAAGTACTAGGGCTGTGGCAGTTTTTGGTGTGGGGGGTATATCCTCAATTCCCCCTTTTTGTTTAAGTAAATAGGATTTGAGCGTGCGGTTCGCGCGTTCCACAATCCCTTGACCCTGTGGGTTGTAGGGAAGGCCAGTGATGTGTTTGATCCCCATACGTTGACAAAATTGAGCAAATTTTGTAGAGGTATAGGCTGGGCCATTATCTGTTTTCAGGATTTGTGGTAAGCCCCATGCGCTCCAAGCTTCAAGACAGTGCTGGATGACATGGGAAGCTCTCTCTCCTGACAATGGGGAGGCAAAGATGACTCCTGAACAAGTATCCACGGATACGTGTACGTATTTAAGTTTCCCAAAAGGTGAAAAATGCGTCACATCCATTTGCCAAACTTGTAAAGGCCTAATACCTCTGGGGTTGATCCCAACATGAGGTGCGGGAAGGAAGCTGCAGCAATGTTGGCAGCTAAGGACAATGTTCCTAGCTTCAGCCCTGGTTATGCTAAACCGCTTGCGCAGCGTTTCGGCAGTGACATGAAATTGTGTGTGGAATTTTGAAGCTGTGGTGATAGGGTCTAGCAGGGGAAAAGCTATATTTCTGGTTGCGAGGTCTGCCAGGTGGTTGCCTTGAGTCATAGGCCCGGGAAGGCCTGAATGTGCTCTGATATGAGTTATATACAAAGGAGATTGTCTATGAAGTAGTGCTGATTGTATCTGTTTGAACAAAGTGGCTACTGGGCTGGACGCTTTGATTAGCCCGGCCACTTCTAGAGATTTGACTGCATTAACTACATAACAGGAGTCAGACACAATATTTAAAGGTTCAGGAAAGATTTGTAGGACCTCTAAGACTATGCGACATTCCACTATTTGTGGAGTGTCAGGCGTGTAGCCTTTTGTCACAACTTTGCCATCATGGACATAGGCACCTGTGCCTGTCTTAGACCCGTCCGTGTAAACTGTTTTTCCATGAGGCAGTGGGGTTAGGCTAGTGACCCGAGGGAATACTAGGAGATGATTTTTGGTGAAGTTGATGAGGGGATGTTTAGGGAAATGATTATCAAAGGTTCCTGAGAAACTGTAAGCAAGTATGGCCCAATCATCGTTCATAGCACATAATACTTGTATCTGTTCTACGCTGTAAGGGGTTATAATTTTAGCTGGAGCCTCTCCGAAATGTGTCATGGAGGTTTTTACTCCTCTCAAAGCAAGTTTGGCCACGTCTGCCGGATAGTACTCTATTGTCCTAGCCTGAGAGGCTTGGGGATGAATCCAGATCAGTGGGCCGTGCTGCCATAAGACTGCTGTTGGCAGCTCTGGGGTGGGAAGGACACACAACTCAAAGGGTTCATTCAATTGAACCCTATTTAGCTGTGCTGTCATCAAAGCCTGTTCCACTTTGCGAATGGCTTGTAATGCCTCAGGTGTGAGGGAGCGCGGTGACGTTAGTTGTGGGTCTCCTTCTAGGATTTTAAATAGTGGAGTCAATTCAGTGGTGGGTATCTTTAAGTATGGCCGCAACCAATTAATATCCCCTAGGAGTTTTTGGAAGTCATTCAAATTTCGCAACTGATTATGTCTTATCTCAAGCTTTTGGGGGCAAATTACATCTGTGTAAATGGTTGCTCCTAGGAATTTGCTAACACTAGATTTTTGGACCTTCTCGCTTGCTATATTCAGTCTCCAATTTTCTAGGGATCTAGGGAGATCTATATATGCTTCTTCTATTTCCGCTGGTTGTGGGGAGCAAAGAAGGATGTCATCCATGTAATGGATGATCTTTAGCGTGGGATAGGTCTTACGAATTGGGTCTAGCACTCGCTGAACGTACAGTTGACATATGGTGGGACTATTTGCCATTCCTTGAGGGAGAACCTTCCACTGAAATCTGGCATCGGGTTGTTCATGGTTAATAGCTGGCAAAGTAAAAGCAAATCTTTCCCTGTCCTTGGAGCTTAGAGGTATAGAAAAGAAACAATCTTTAATATCTATTATGAGCACTTTCCATTCTTTGGGTAAGGCAGAGAGGAGTGGCAGTCCCCATTGTACGGGTCCAAGCATTCTCATTTGAGCATTTACTGCTCTCAGATCATGAAGCAACCTCCATGATCCTGACTTTTTCCTGATTACAAATATGGGTGTGTTCCATGGGGACACAGAGGGTTTTAGGTGTCCCACTTGGAGCTGCTCTTGCACTAAGCAATGAGCTGCTTCTAATTTTTCAGAGGATAGGGGCCACTGAGGAACCCATATGGCCTCCTCTGTGAGCCAAGGTATGGGCATGGCATCTTCAATGGCCCCTATGAAAAACCCAGGCCGTGACGGTCATTCTTTACTTTGGGCAGGATGGGCTCTATGCGTCCCTGTTGGTGTTTCCCCAGCCCCTTGCCAGGGATGTATCCCATGTCCATCATCATGCCTTGGGCGGGGGTGGAGTATTCATTAATGAGTTTGAGGCCTAAGTCTCTCATGACATCCCTCCCCCATAAATTGACCGGTAGAGGGAGTACATAAGGGGTGACTGTACCCTCTTGTCCTTCAGGGGCTCGCCATTTCAATGGTTTGGCACTAATTGAAGGGCTTGACTCATATCCTAAACCTTGTAATGAATGTGAGGATTGGGTCACAGGCCACTTGGAGGGCCACCAGGTTGCAGAGATAATACTTTTATCTGCTCCAGTGTCTAGGATTCCCTCAAAGCTCTTTCCCTCTATTTGAAGAGTTAATTTTGGTCTGTCTGCTAAATCTAATACTATGAAGGCTGAATCCCAGTCAGAGGAGCCGAAGCCCCTTTCTCCCCTCTCCGTGTTGGTAGCAGGATAATTGGCGTGGAGACTAGGTAAAACTAAGAGCTGGGCTATGCGGTCTCCCAGAGATATAGGGTAGATTCCTCTAGGGGCCGAACACATGATTTTTACCTGTCCTTCATAATCTTGATCTATGACTCCGGGATGAACTACCAGGCCTTTCAATGCAACAGAAGAGCGCCCTAGGAGTAACCCAATGGTATTTGGTGGTAGGGGCCTTTAAAGTCTGAAGGGATAGGCTGAACTCCCATCTGTGGAGTCAACACTATTCTGGTGGTGGCACGGATGTCCAATCCCGCGGAACCTGAAGTGGCTCTCCTTGGGGGGCCTGGTTGTTCCCGAATGACACTTGCATGCTGGTTGCCCCATATATTTGCAGGCCCTGGTGACGGGGGCCCCTCTGGGCGTTTTTTGGCAGTTCTAAGGGTTTCCCTTCTATATCTTTAATAGACCGGCACTCATTGGCCCAATGCCTGCCTTTCTTACACTTAGGGCACAACCCAGGGGTCTTTTGGGTTGTTTGTTCTGAAGCTGGGCTCCTACACTCTCTCTTTATATGTCCTAATTTCCCGCATTGAAAGCATTTGATACTTCTGTTAGTGATCCTGGCTTGTTTGTGGCTCTGTAATATGGCCGCGGCTAGGCCTGCATTGGTGAGTGGCCCTCCTATTTCTCTACAGGCTTTCAACCAGGCGTGTATCCCTTTTTGTTTCCAGGGTGTTATCGCCTGTCTGCATTCCTTGGTACATTGTTCAAATACTAATTGCTCCACTAGGGGCATTGCTTGTTCCTGATCTCCAAATATTCTGCCTGCGGCCTCCATCATACGAGCGACAAAGTCAGAAAATGGCTCGCTCAGCCCCTGAATAATTTTTGTCAAATTGCCTGATACTTCTCCTTTGTTGGTGAGGGCTTTCCATGCCTTGGCGGCGCACGTGTTTATTTGTGCGTATACCTGTAAGGGGAAGGCGGTCTGGTTGGCTACCCACTGTCCTTGGCCCATCAGCATATCATATGACCACGCAGGCTGTCCTTCGGCCGCGTTTGCGCGTGCCTGGGTCATACTGATATCATGCCACAATGCCTTCCATTCTATGTATTGCCCCATACTAGAAAGGCATGCCTTAGTTACATATTGCCAGTCTGCGGGTGTCATGGCTGTCTCTGTTAATCTCTCAACTTGTGCTATGGTATAGTTGGCACTGACCCCATACGCTCGGACGGATTCCGCTAAGTCTTTAACTTGTTTATGACTCAGGGGTTGGTGAGAGCGTACACCATTATCCTCAAATACAGGAAACATTTGTCTAATTGCCTGAAGAGTATCTGGGTGGCAAAAGGAGAGTGCGCCACTCACATAAGGTGGCGGGGCAACGGGCGTCGGGGGACACCCTGCTTTCATTTTTTCCTTGGTCCGCTTTTCAACTTTGCTGGTTCCCTTACTTCTGCACTCTGTGGTTTTATTTTCTTCCCCTTCCTCTGCGGACGTTAATTCCTCCTCAGATTCCCTATTGGAGAGTTGGAGGTCCCTCAACTCTTTCCAGGGGTATTTACTATTTTCTCCGAGGCGATCGTCACTCGCTTCTCGGGGCTCTTTCGCTTTTGCCCTAGGCGGGCTTTCTCCCTCACTCTGGGGTTTCTTTACTTTCGTTTTTGTGGCCTTTTTTCGGCCGCGCGCGCTCTCTGTTTCCCGTTCCGTTTCTGACATGCTCTCTTGGATATCTGTCAATGCTCTCTGACCTTCTTTTATTACCTTTTCACGTCTCTCATCTTGCAGACAAGCTCTAATCAGTTTCCAGAGGGGCCTGGTGCCTCCCCTCAGGCTACCCTCCTCCTCCTCTCTATCAAGATCTTTCCCCAGTTTGTCCCAGCTCGGGATTGAGAGGGACCCTGAACAAATGAACCAGGGGGCCACACGGTCTATCTCCTTCACAAAAGATCCTAAGACTTTGCTGGAGACCTTCAAGTTTCGCTCTTTGAGAGCTGTCTGCAGCGCCGTGACTAATGACGGTGCATTCCCCATGGTGCCTCCTTATTTACAGAGAACCATCAACCATCATCCTAAAAAGCAGGGGCCTCTCGGAACTTACCCCTCCGGGCTTTCTTCTGACCTGCAGTTCTGAATCCTCTCCAGATGTCTGAAGGGTCCTCCCTGTGCCGGTGATGTTCTGGTCCCCGGGTTTCGGCACCACTTGTCGCGTGCCCCGTCCTCGCCGGCAAGAACAGCACGCAACAACAGCAGGATTCTTCTGCAGAAAGCTTTATTCTTCAGCTCTTTGTGAAACAAATGAGTTGGGCAGGACTTAGAGGGGAAGGAGAGGCTTGCTTATATAGTTCTCATGCTCTGACCTGGTTGGTGCCGCTCCATATGCCTTATTAGCATAACAATTTGGTGGGTCTCATTGGTCCTTATGCCAAGGCGCAATTAGCATGTAGTTTAGTGGTATGGGATGATTTGTCATTAGGAAGTTCGGGGCCTTCCGGCTGCCCTGCATTGGGCGCTATTTTCTGAGCGCGGCTGCCAACAAAACATTAGACAAAGTCAAGCCTCTCTTTAAGAATTTTTTTACAACAACAGCAACACAATTATAATTCTCAAGCCAGAGGATTCAGCTAGGTTCAAAGTCCCAAGCAGATTAAGTCGAAAGCTGGTCCACTCCAGCCATCATGCGGCAGCTGCAGCCAAAGGGCACATCCAGGACACAAGGACTGTAGAAGCAAATAACCGTGACAGTGGGAGCCACTTTGCTGTTATTCCAGGAATACACACTAGGCCAGCTTCCAGGACTTTTCCCCAAGGTGCCAGAAGAGCCAGCCATCACCGGTCCATGTGTCAAAATGTCCAGGGCCACATCCATTTTATTCCTAATGACTGCACCCATCCTTTCAATGCATGTCCAATAAAGTGGGTGCCTTGATCACTCTCAATCACCAGCAATGGACCATAGGCTGCAAAGAGATGCTCTAGGTCCCTCTTGGTGGTTTGCTGATCTGCACAACGTGCAGGGCGCTGATGGTAGCCATTGGGCCACATCAGAGGCAGGCTTTCCTTCTAGCCAGCACACCTGGGCCAATGCATCAGCTTCATTATTCCCTGGGGATGCCAAAGGCAAATGGCCAGTCACATGATATACGGTAGGTGTCTGTGCCATGCCACTCCATGGCCTTTGGGTCCAATCTCTCATCCACCCCACAGTGGGATAAGTGGTTATTACCTTGGTCGGAGCTTTTCCGGGGATGGCCTCCGTAGCCAGCAAGGAATGGTACACAGCAGCCAGTTGCTTCTCTATTAAGATGTACCAGACCTCTGCTCCTTTCCATAGTTGTGGCCAAGCTCCATCTGGCAGCAGAAGTAGCAGCAGTGGCAGAAGCAGTAACCTTAGGCTTGAGCCACAGGCCAGGGTTGGCACAGCCAGCAGAGGTGGTGATGCCTCCATGACCACATGAGTGTAGACATGGGTCCCTCAGCATGACGCCACTTCTCCCCATCATTTCTTGGGGCGGCCCTCCCAAAGGTTGCACCCATTATGACAGATTTCGGGTTCAGCAGAATCCTGCTGACTGTGCCAGATGTAAGCCCAAGGAGCAAAATACCTCTAAAAACTGAAATCAGTCAAAGGGAGAAATAAAGTTTAAAATCTGTTTATTGCTCGCAAGCTGCAGTCCCGGGCCAACTCTCTCTCCTGCTCCAGCAGAAGTGAAACCTGCCCTCCCCTCACCTCTCAGGCACAGATAAGCCCTCCTTGCCCAGGTAATTATCCATTGATATGGAGATGAAGTTCTCTCCACCCCTGAGGAATGAAGCAAATGCACTAAAGCCACACTTCTTTCCAGGCCTGAATGCCTATTGATATGCAGATGTACTAAAGCCAGGTGAGACATTATGGAAATGTTACAGTTTTTCCCACACTGGGTAATCCTAATGGAAACTGGAAATAAGACTATAAACCCCAAAACAATATTTAAAAATCATATGAATATAAGAATTGTTAATATAAGACTACCAGAAGAAATACAAGCTATTCAAACTCTAAAAAACTTTATTTACCAGCACCAATTATGTGGCAAGCACTATTTTACATGTTTCCCATACATTCTTTGTTTCTCACAACCCTATAGTGTAGTACTTAGAAATTTCAAAAACTTTTTTCATCAGTGACACTCACTTCATTTTAACACTGCTTTCCCCATTAGTAGGTTTAATTCCAGGGGGGAAAATCCCAGAGTAAAGTACTTTTGAAACCGAAATGAACAAAGGGAGAAATAAAGTGAAAGGAACCCGTTTATATCTTACAAGCAGCCATCCCACATCTCTCACCACCAGGCTGCAGAAGAAGAGGCCCCACCCACCCTCTCTGGTCCAGATATGCCTTGCTCACCCTTGTAATTACCTATTGATATGGAGATGGCCTACTTCACTCTTTGGAAACACTGGTTATGGAAATGCACTAAGGCCAGGCAAGAGATACTGTGAAATACTGCAATTTTACCCATAGCCCACACCCCTTGGCAGAAATCTCACCTTAAAATCTACTCATTCACCATCTTTCACAATGGCAGCTGTGCAAGGAAACTGTAGGATTGCAACCACACTAATGACATGCAATAACAACAGCAATAAAATCATGATAATCCTCAGTGGGAGGATTCAGCTAGGTTCAGAGTCCAAATTAGATTAAGACCATAGCTCCCCCAGTAAACAAGTAGTCAGTAGCTGAACAGGTAGGGAGTTCAGAGCAAACATCACTCAGCAACTGCAGCCAGGGGTGGGTTCAGGCCACAGGGACTGTAGGAGGAAATAACCTCAAGAGTGATAAGATACATGTTTTAATGACACCAGCATAGGTATATCTTATCCATCAGGTAGGATGCATGCAAGAGAGTGATCCTGTGATAGGACAGTGGCAGGAACGGAATCTCTCCTGGTCTAGTATACCAGTACTTCACCCCCCTCCCTGTGTAAGTGACAGATGGGTCAGTATAAAGGGATACAGCAGGTACATGCACTGGCCATAAAGATAAAACAAAACTTCCCTGTAAGGTGTTCTTACCTCCTGATGTTTTGGGTACACTACCATGATCTTTGGGGGCCACTCTGCTGTTACTCCAGGAATGCACATGAGGGTACCTTCCAGGCCTTTTCCCCAAGGTGCCAGAAGAGACAGCCATCACTGGTCCATGTGTGAAATGTCCAGGGCCACATCTACTCAACAGAGTCTCCAGAGTTAAATGCAGTAGGGGCTGGCAGCAGGATGTTGTTCTGCTGGCCAAATCCTGGCTTCAATAACTCCTCTTTGGTTTTCATATACAGTTGTACAGGAAAGGTAGCAATGTGTGTTAGCATATCCACAGGGCTCAAGGTTTGAAGGGCCCCCACCAGTAAGATGGCAAACTTCTGGCTTCTCTTCGGGGTCCTCGGTTCCCACCGGCGCCACCTGAAGCCCAATTACCTCTCACTCTCCTCCCAATCCCAGCACCTAGCCAACAGCCACCAGCCCCGTAGAAGTGACACCTCAATCAATTCATGCCCCTTCCTATATAACCCAGCACCTTTCCCTAATAAAGCGGAACTCTCCGGTGAATTGCTGCTATGTGTCGCTCCTTTCCTTTCATTGATGCCGAAACCCGGGAGACGGGACACCCCAACTGGGCCCCGTCTTCCCCCCGACACCAGCAGCACCTTGCCCTCATCCTCTTTTTCCGGCGCTGGCTCATCACACTCACCACTCCTCTCTGGCCTTTAGGTAAGTTTTCCCCCCGGAGTGGGCCACTCTTCCACAAGCTATCGCAGTGCCATTGACTGTGATCGTCTGGCAAGTCCCTGACACTCGGGGATGAGGAGGGAACTCTCCCCGCCTCAGGCCTTCACGGCTGCGGCGGACCCTCAGGCCCCTCCTCCAACAGCCATAAATCCCCGCCTCAAGCCTTTATGGCTGCGGTGGACGCTCAGGCCCCTCCTCTGACAGTCATAAACGCATTCACCATCCCTTCCATCAGTGCTGAAACTTTTTAAGCAAAATTGACCCGGGGTGGGCCACTCTTCTCCAAGCTATCGCAGTGCCATTGACCATGATTGTCCGGCAAGGCCCTGACGCTCGGGGACGAGGAGGGAACTCTCCCCGCCTCAGGCCTTCACGGCTGCGGCGGACCCTCAGGCCCCTCCTCCGACAGCCATAAATCCCCGCCTCAGGCCTTCACGGCTGCGGCAGACTCTCAGGCCCCCCCTCCAACAGCCATAAACGAGGTGACTCCTTTGCGGATGAGAACGCTCCCTTTCCCCCCCCCTCCTCCTTCTGCTCTGTCCGCCGAAAACGCCTAGCGCTAGGTACCTTGTGACTCTGGCACTCTGCCTTCTTAGGGAAGTCTGGGTGACGACCCACACTTCCTAAGAAATTCCGACTCATATACGAGTTTCCGCAGACCACCAAGGATCATCGGGGACGCCCTTTGTCTCCTTGTGGACTGCTTCCAGTCCGAGGATCTCCATTCGTCTTCCCCTGTTTGTCTCCTTCTCTGTCCTTTAGCCATGGGAGCCTCCTCATCCCTCCCTGAAAGTTCACCTCTTGAATGCCTGCTTAAGCATCTGGCTACCCTCTCCCTGACGCCTGATATAAAACCAAAACTTCTCCGTAAATATTGCTCCCAAGATTGGCAGACATACCCCCTAGACAATAACAACCAATGGCCTGCAGGGGGAACTCTTGATCCTAACATCACTCACGATCTTTTTAACTACTGCCAGCGCCTGAAAAAATGGAAGGAGATTCCCTATATCGAAGCTTTCCGCCTCCTCCTCTCCCCGCCCCCTCCCAAGTTCTCCTAGCCTGCAAGCCGCTGCCCCCACAGAAGCCTCCCGTTCACTCCCTTCCCCTTCTTCTCCTACAACAGCCCTTGTCCCTTCCTCCCCCACCATCTCCTCCCCCATCTCACCTCCTCTGCCTTCGTCCCCTGCAGATTAAGCCTGAGCCTTTCAGCCCCCCTTTAACTAGATCCCAGGGGCCTCGTCCGTCTTTGCCCTCATCACCTGTTTCTCCCCTGTTAGGGACCGCCTTTGTCTTCTCACATGTTTGTAGGGAGAATGAGAAAGCACCTTCCCCCATGTCTGAATGCAGCATGAGAAAGCACAAGCTAGAGAACTGGTGAAGTCCTTGGAAGTTATCTGTCCACAAAAACATATCTTGTCCTCGAAGACGAGCCAAGACTCCTCACTCTGAAAATAGGGAGACCTTGAAGATGTGTAGAAACACTGCCCCTGCTTCTAGCTATGCCCTTCCCCCACTTGCCGATGTGGCAGGAATAGAGAACAACACATTCCATAAGCAATTAACTGGAGCCCTGCTGTAGCTCAGTTAGTAGAGCATGGGACTCATAACCTTAGAGTCATGAGTTCAAGCCCAACTAAAGCAGCAGAGGCAAGCAGCTGGGCTGCAGGCTGGCAACACGTGGGTCTGATTCTTCCGCACTTCAGGACCTGCTTGAATAGGCGCAGCTAGACCACGTCACTCACCCACAGACTGAGCCAGAACCCTTCAGTCCCCCTCAGTCTTAGTCCCGAATTATCGCCCCCTTCCTGGAGGTAGCAGGATCCAAAGGCATTTAAGAGATTTAGCCCAACTAGAGAAATGCCTAAGTTCCTTTTCCACTGATCCCATGACATACATCAGGGAGTTTCAATAGACCCTCCAGTCTTACAGCCTCACGCATCATGACATTTTCATGCTCCTGGCCAATACTCTCCTCCCTGAAGAGCATAGACGAGTTTGGGACTTCGTCCAAATGCACGCTGAAACCCACAGGACTGACCCCACCTATCCCCCTGGCCCCACTGCTGTCCCCGAACAAGACCCACACTGGAATTATAACACTGCCGTAAGTCTCCGCTCTCGAGATATTTTTGCCTCCTGCTTAATAGCAGGTCTGAAAAAGGCAGCTTGTAAAGTAGTCAGTTTTCAAAAGCTCCAAGACATAATTCAAAAGAGAGATGAAACGCCCTCCGAGGTCTTAGACAGACTCACTCAAGCCCTATTACAGTATACCAGCCTGGACCCAGAAACACCTGAAGGAAGACATGTCCTTATGACATACTTTCTAGCTCAAGGCTACCCCGACATTAAAGCTAAACTCAAAAAGTTAGAACAGGGCCCCACTACCCCACAGACTGAGATCCTAACAGTGGCCTTTAAAGTCTTCCATAACCGGGAGGAGGAGAAAGAACGCTGTAAACAAAAGGCTGATCAGGCCAATTTCCAGATGTTGGCCCAGCTGATAAAACCACAACCTGGGCGCCCCTCTACAAACAAGCCCCCCCAGGAGCTTGTTTCAAGTGCGGAAAAGAGGGACATTGGTCAAGGGCGTGCCCCTCCCCCAGATCTCCTACCACCCCATGCCCCAGATGCCACAAAAAGGTTCACTGGGGGTCTGATTGCCCAACCACCCGAAGGGGAGGCTGGACGAACAACCCCCATCCTAAGCCCGCCGTAGTGGGGCTGGCAGAAGAAGATTGATGGGGCCCGGGGGCTTCTCGCCCGACCATTTCCATCACCAAACAGGAGCCCAGGGTTACTTTAACAGTAGACGGTCGCCCCATCTCCTTCCTCCTAAATACAGGAGCCACCTTCTCAGTCTTGCGAGAATACTGGGGCCCTACCACGCCAGCCATTACTCCTATAGTCGGGGTAGGAAGTAAACAGATTTTCCCATTAAACCCCCCCCTTTTATGCACAATCCAAGACAATCCCATACCTTTCTCCCACTCCTTCCTGGTTATGCCCCAGTGTCCCATCCCTTTACTAGGACGAGACATCCTTTCCCTCCTCCACGTTTCCATAACTATATCCACTCCCACAGCCCCCAGTACTTCCTTTCTGATGGCCCTCATAGCTGACGACACCCCTCTACCCAATGAAAGCTCCGGTTCTGCCCTCATATACAAGCCCCTCTGTGGCCCTATGTCCCCCTGCCTCTATCAAATTATGTGACCCGTCTCAGTATATCTGTCAGGCCCAATACCCCCTAACCACTTCAGCCCTCATAGGCCTCCAACCCATCATTCAAGATCTCTTAAACATAAATTACCTCAGACCCACTCACTGCCCATTTAATACCCCCATATTAGCTGTTAAAAAAACCAACAGATCTTTCCGCCTTGTCCAAGACCTTCGCCTCATCAACATAGCCATTGTCCCTATCTATCCCTTAGTTCCAAATCCATACAGCCTTAGCATCCCACTTCTCAGTCCTAGATCTCAAGGACCTATTTTTCTATCCCTCTAGACCCCTGCTCCCAAGATTTTTTCATCTTCACCTGGACGGACCCATACACAAGACATTCTGAACAACTCACTTGGACAGTTTTGCCACAAAGCTTCCAAGATAGTCCCCATATTTTTAGACAGGTCCTAGCTCAGGACCTCAAACAGTTTCATCATGATCACTCCAAGTCCACCTTATTATAATACATAGACAATCTTCTACTCTGCAGTCTCTCGTGGGAACAGTCTAAACTTGACACTGCCTCCCTACTTAACCTTCTAGCTTCCAAAAGTTACCGAGTATCCCCCATCAAAGCTCAAATCTCTTCCCCTTCTGTCACTTACCTCAGATTCCTTCTATCTCAACAAAGAAAGTCCATTACCTTAGACAGAAAATGGCTCCTCTCTGACCTGCCCATTCCCAAAACCAAGACAGAAATCCTTTCCTTTCTAGGCCTGGCTAGATATTTTAGAGCGTAGATCCCTAACTTCTCCCTGCTCCCTGTTGGCAAGACCCCTATACGACCTCAGCAAGAGCCCCCCCTAAAAAACCATTATCCTCCTCACCCCGACACTCCTTCATTAACCTCCATCAAGCCCTTGTGGAAGCCCCAGCTCTCCATCTTCCTGATTTGTCAAAGCCCTTCTCATTATACATTCATGAGAGGTCCAGTCAAGCTCTAGGAGTCCTAGGCCAATATTATGGCCCATCCTTTGCCCCAGTAGCTTATCTCTCCAAGCAATTAGACCCCACAGTTCAGAGATGGGCCCCCTGCCTACGAGCATTAGCCGCTAGACAGCTCTTGCAGAAGGCAGCTCATAGACTGACATTCAGGGCACCCCTTACCATTCTGTCCCCACATCACCTAAAAGATCTCTTAACCTACAAAAGTTTACAGACCCTCCCTCCCTCCAGACTCCTGACCTTACTGTCCTCTTTCCTCCAAAATCCCATTCACCCCCTTTGCCATCCATACCCAAATCATGACTTTTTCCTCCTTTACTGCTCTCTTGCTTTTTTCCCTCATTCCTATTGTCTTCCCTGCCACCCCAGCCTCCTTTGTATGGCGATTCAAAGTCAGACAGACTTACACACAGCATCAAACAAAAGTTACTGCCCTCATTGCCACACCAGACTGCCCTCTGAAAAGCTGCTCTGAGCCTTTATACCTCCACTTTCCTCCCTCCACGGAAGTGTTCACTAGCAGCTACCCTTATTCTCCCTACCTCTGCTTCCTCTATGACCAAAAACAAGCCTATTGCAGGTGATGGCCACACACCTACAGGAGATGTCCCTACTGGTCTTGCACCATTCACTACATGAGTGACTTCCAGTACCCACAGTATTACTCCTCCAACCATTTCATGAAATATCCCAACGGCTCATTCTCCTTATCAATCCCAGATCCCTGGGACTCTCGATGGGCTCCCAGAGTCACAGCCTCAGTTTACTATGGGGGGTTCCTCGACCCCCCACGGTACCCTTCATATCTCTTAAAAGTATGTTCCCTCTCATTCCCAGATCTCTCAAGTTGCATCAGATATCAGACATTCCAAAAAAGTCATTATCCAAACTCTTGACTGCGCCTCTTCATCTTCTTATCCCCGCCCCTCTTCCCATTTCTCCTACTCTTCATTACAGCTCATTCAGGACACCACCATCTTTCTCAACCACACCCTTAACACAGCCAGTTGTTTCTTGTGTGCATCACTACAGTGCCCACTGCTGGCCGCTGTGCCCCTTAATATTTCCAACTACTCCTTCCATGCAGAAAGACAACCCCTCTGCCCTCTGGCAGGCATACCCCTATGGGAACCAGAATACGCAGATAATCTCACCATCCACCACTGTACCACTGTGTAAGCCCAACTCCACCCCCCTCCAGCGCACTTCACTGCCTCTCTATCTACACCCCTACCTCCGGCTCTAAGAGTTTTACACAACTGGGACACTTCTTTTAGTGTAATGGCAGTCTTTTCAACTCACTGCCTCTCAACTCCAATACACCCTGCATTCTTGTCATCCTAATCCCACAGTTAACACTTTACAGCATGGCAGAATTTCTTGAGCTCCAACCTCCCTTGCCCTCACGCACAAAAAGAGCTGCATTCCTTCCCATCATGGTCAGTAGCTCTTTGATCACCTCAGCCACTGGGGCAGGGTTTTTGGGAGAAGCCTTGGGTCACTCTCTATGGGCAGTTAGAGATCTCAACGCCAAACTTGAGGGAGCCCTGACATCCACTGCCGATTCTCTAGCCTCTCTCCAAAGACAGGTCACTTCGCTAGCTAAAGTCACCCTTCAAAACCAGCGGGCCCTAGATCTGCTTACAGCCGAGAAGGGCGGCACCTGCGTCTTCCTCTGGGAAGAGTGCTGCTATTACATCAACAAATCTGGCATTGTAGAAACTGACATTACCAAACTCACCGACCTTGCCTCCAGTCTCCACTCTGCTTCCAATTCCAACCCATTCTCATCAATACTAACAAACCCCCTCCTCACCTGGCTCTGGCCCATTGCAGGCCCCATAATAATCATTCTTCTCGCCTGTCTCTTCTTACCCTGTATAATAAAGTTCATCAAATCCCAAGTCGGAAAAATCTCTAATCAAGCTTTCAACCAGCTTTTACTCAGGAACTACCAGCTTCTGGCCACAGAAGATCCCTCACCCTCACGTGACCTCCTCACCACACGCTGAGATGGACCCCTCTCTCCACTGGAAACTGTTCCTGGAAACAATAGCCGCAGACGCCTGGCTCCTGACACCCATATCCTCTTGGCCAACCTATGGTTACAGGGAACCTTCATTGATTTCCAAACCTGAAGAAGTCCACATCTACTCATCCTTACTGTGGAGAGTCCTATCAACCCTTTCCTCCCAATCCTCAAGCCCTCACTCCCTTCTCCGCCCCTGTTCAGCAGGAAGCAGCCAGAGAGAAAGCAACGTCCACAAACCCATAGAGGAGAAAGGGGGGAATGAAGGGTCCCCACCAGTAAGATGGCAAACTTCCGGCTTCTTTTCAGGGTCCTTGGTTCCCCCCGGCACCACCTGAAGCCCAATCACCTCTCGCCCCCCTCCCAATCCCAGCACCTAGCCAACAGCCAACAGCCACCAGCCCCGTAGAAGTGACACCTCAATCAATCCATGCCCCTTCCTATATAACCCAGCACCTTTCTCTAATAAAGCGGAACTCTCCGGTGAATTGCTGCTGTGTGTCGCTCCTTTCCTTTCAAAAACTAAAACTGTCTGTTTGCTGCCTTTCAACATTTATTTTATGATTTGACAAGATTTATGATTATATTTTCCAACTAAACAATGAATAGTACCAAAATTATTCATTTATTGGAATACTGTCCGTGGGTAAAACTGTAACATTTCCAGAATATCTCACCTGGCTTTAGTATATCTGCATATCAATAGGCATTCAGAGGTGGAAAGAAGTATGGCTTTAGTGCATTTGCATCTTTCCTCAGGGGTGGAGAAGTTCATCTCCATATCAGTGGGTAATTATGGAGGCAACAGAGGGCTTATCTGTACCTGAGAGGTGAGGGGGAAGGCCGGTGTTGTGGCTGCTTGAGCAAGAGTGAGAGATGGGCTGGACTGCAGTTTTGTAAGCAATAAACGGGTTTTAAACTTTATTTCTCCCTTTGACTGATTTTGGTTTTTAGAGGTATTTTGCCCCGGGATTTCCTTTCCCCAGACTTACACTGTCTTAAAATTAATTTTGAATCTAGGAGACTTTGATAGTCACAGAAATAGGGGGGTCAGATTGAAGTGCTGATCTGAGATAAAAGATCAAATTTGGTGTGAAAGTGAGTGTTCAAGCTGCTGAATACGTCAGGATGCAGTTAAAATATGGCCTGGAACTCAAGCGAGGCATTATGGCTCGAGATGTTGATTCAGAAATCATGACCTCCAGAGGAGGCTCTTGAAACCTGGGCACACTAATTGAGTTCAGAGATCATACTGAGGCCTGGGTCTGCATTTAGAGGTCTTCAACCAGCTGAGGAGGCAGGTAGTACATCATTAATCTTTGTTCATAGCCTCAAGAGATACATGATAGTTTTCTAATTTTACAGACAAGTCAATTGAGGCTGAGAGAGATGACTTCTATACAAAGTTGTCTACTTAATAGTTGGTGAGCTGGTACATGAGACCCTGTCTTTATGACTCCAAAGCCTGTAGTGACCCATTTTATCTCCCTGCTTACAGGAGGTAAACGCGCATTTCACTAAGGAGGAAGTCCTTGCAATTTTAGAGTGCCTGGTGGCTTGTGGATGGCCGGGTTTTAGTTCTGCTGCCATCAGGATGGCGGTGGGAAGCGCCGTGCTGGGGGCTGGGTGTCTGCGAGGAAGAGCAGTGATGGAGTGCAGTCACTCTGGAGTCCCACTTCATTAAAAGGAAGACAGGAGGAGCTTAAAGGACCAAAAATTTTATTTCTCTGGTTTTGGGGCAATGGTGCACAAAGGCCTAAGTAAATTTCAGGAAAAGAAGGATGGGAGGACAGGGTCATGAGAGTGAAATTGCATCAGGAGCACCAGGGAGGGTGATGCCTGTTAAGAGCTAGAATGCTGCATGAAAGACAGAGTGGATGCACTATTTTAAAGAGAAAAGTAACATTAGGGATGCTAAGCAGTTTGGCTGACTCCTGAGAAGGTGTGTGTGAGGTGTTGGAGGTTGGAATCTTGAGGATAATCTATAAAGGCAGTGGAGTCAATGTGGTGAATTATTAAGCTTTTTTAATGGCTAATAATTAGAGAGAGTATTTATCATTTTAAAGTAATGGTAATTTCAATTTGTAAGAGTAAGGTTGGAGGCACCAGAGGGAGGGGTGAGCAAGTCAGACACTGATGACCTGCCACCAAAGTCCCCGGCTGCTGCCCCCTCCCAACCTGAAAAATGTGCCTTAGGCTAGCCAATCCTCGCCGCTGTAAATCTAAGCTCTGCCTCTCTCTACCTTCTTTAAAAACTCAGTGCCTGCCCTGCTGAGCATGACTTCTCTGGCCTGTGATAACCAGACGAGAGAATATCACCCAGGAATTGCACTCAAACTGCCTGGCCCTTTGTTACCTCTCCACGCCTGCTTATTTCGGCTAGAATTTATCTTACAGTAAGTTGTGAAGAAACTTTTTTTAATGAGTCACATTGAAATACATTTCTATAGATGAAATGCTATAATCCTGAAAATAAGGTTATTACTAATAATAAGTTATACTAAGATGAAACGTCTGAGTCAGTTTAAGTTGGTGCAATGTGTTCTTGCATATACAACAATAGTATTATACAAGGCAGTAAGAGTAGTATGACTCTGTTCTGGCCTCCTGGACCTGATTCCAGTGTGTGCATGTGTGCGCACACACAACACCAAGCAATTCTTGAACACAAGCAAGGTGTGGGAGAACTCAATTCTGATACTGTCTGCCTGGAGAAGGCACCAGATTCCCCACGTTAAGGGCTTCATCCTACAAAAGTGCCCTCCACCCCCAACGCCAGACCCTGGTTGCAAGCCCCAGGCTGTTCCCTGTGCTTCTGACCTTCTGGCTACAGATTGGAGGTTCCCACAACCTCGCCCTTAGTCAATTAATTTGCTAGAGCTGCTCATAGAACTCAGGAAAACACTTCTTTTACCAGAGGATGTGGTAAAGGATACAAGGTAACAGCCACATGAAGAGATACATAGGGCAAGGGTCAAATAAAGAAGCTTCTATCTTTGTGGAGCTCGTGGCCTGGCTTGGTGGCACATGAAGGTGTTCGGGTTCCCCAAGCATAGAAGGTCTTTGCAACAGAACAGCAGAATCCAAGACAGTGATAAGCTCTTCTCAGGGGGTTTTGTGAGGGCTTTGCACAGACTGAATGGACTAAATTATTGGCCATTGGCTGATTAGGCCTCCAGCCCCTACCCTTGGATGGGGCCCAAAAGTCTCACTAACATAACAAAGACCCCATTAATCTTTAAGACTGAAGTGTTTTCAGGAACTATGAAGACCAAATATTCCTGGGAAATATATATTTGGTCATACAAATGACCAAATATGTATTTCTTATGAATCATATCACAGTAAAGAACAGGGAAAGTATGTTGTGTTTCACTTATTTCAATTATCATTTTGCAATGGAGAATAAATATAAATAATGCCATTAACTATGTATATAAGCTTTTCCCATATTAGTGAAGTATTGCTATTTTTTATTTTATTGTCATTGTTTTATCCATTTTCCTTTGCAGCATGGCTTTATACATAACTTCACCAGTGATATAAATGCAAAAATGACTTTTTATATTCTCTTATTTACTATTAAGCAGAAATCAAAGAACAATCTGCAGAAGAGGGTGCTGAAGCAGAAGTGGACAGCTGCAAACAACCAGCTCCCATTCTTCAGCATTCTGTGTCTGCGGAATCTGCAAGCTTCCTGGTCTCTGTTGGTGTACAAGCCAAAATCAGGTTACAGAACATTTGAGTGCAGCTGGATTGAAGACTAGTAACTAGGGGAATGGCAATTGACTGTAAATAAAATTCGGAGAGCTTAGCACAAAACTCTGGATGTTATCTTGCTATTCAGTAGTTTTAAATTTAAAGTGATACCTCTGTGTGTACTTGGGGTAAAGTGTGTCTGGGGGCTTAGGTGGTTGTAGGACAGAGTAATAATCTAACACATTTCTCTCCTCTCCTCAGACAAGAACAGAACTATTACCAGTATGTTATTCTAGCAGAAGAAATAACTAAGCTTTTACCATAAGGATTGATTTTTATATATTTATCTGTAAAATTAAGTCTATAGTCTTGTTCCTACTAAATGGGTTCTGGACCTCATTCCGAAGTTGGGTGTTGGAGGCCCCACCCCCTTCTCCAACACCAAGCAATTCTTGGACATCAGCACGATATCCAAGAAGTCAGTTCAATTCTGACATCATCTATCCAGAGGTAGCATCAGATTCCACAGGTTAAGGTTCCTACAAGACTGCTCCCCCTTCCCTGCCCCAACTTCAGACACCAGTTTAAAACCCAATTTCTTTCCTATGTTTCTGACAAACTGGCTATGAATCAGAGGTTCCCAGGACTCCCTCCTCAGGTTTGATTAATTTGCTACAGCAGTTCACAGAACTCAGAGAAAAATTTTACTCACTAGATTACAAATTTATTATAAAAGGTATGATAAAAGATACAAATTAACAGCCACATGTATAGATACAAAGGACAAGGTCCTGAAGGAAGGAGGTTCTGTCCTCATTGAGCTTGTCCTCTAGTTCCCCAGGCGTGGAAGCTTTCTGGAGAAGGATTGCCCTCTTGGGTGTTTAAGGAGGCTTCATTACATAATCATGATCTACTAAGCCATTGGCCATGGGATTTAACCTCTAACCCCTCTACCCTCTGGGGGAGGGGAGGGTGCGGTATGGGGGTGGGACGGAAAGTTCCAACCCTTTAATCATACTTTGGGTTCTATGATGACCAGCCCCCACACCCCCTCTCTAATCTACCTCATTAACATAACAAAAGATGCCCCCCATCACTCACAACACTTAGGAAATTCCCAGGGTCTGGGGAGCTGTGAACCAAGAACTGTGGACAAGGACCAAATATATATGAGAAATATTTTTTTGGTTATCTGAGTGAGCAAAAATATATTTCTTAAAAATCACAATATTACTTACCCTTTCTTCACTCTTTAAAAAAAGAAGTACAGGACATTGTAACCTATCTTTACATAATTCAGCTTTTGAAGTCTTGAATTTTTTAGACCTTATTTAAAAGACAGAAATTAACTATAAAGTGATCCATTAGTTGAAGTCTCCTATTTTTTGAAATGCTGTCTTTCTTTTGCTTTGGGCACATCTCCCTCCTCATTTGTCTTTCGCTGGCTTCTGTAGATACTTTCCCACCTTTGTAATTTGGGTCCTCAGGTCCCAGTTGTCAGTGTGTCCACTTTTTTCTCTGCTCACTCCTGGGGGTGCTCATCACTCTGACGGCTGGGTCCTGTCTGTGCTAAGGAACCCCACGTTCATATTCCCAGGACTTACCTTTCTCAGAACTCTGGACTTGCCTGTCCATCTGTCTGCTCTACATCTCCATTTGGAAGTACACTAGACACCCGTCACCCCCACATCCTGTCCCCGTTTGAAAGATTTGAAAATTTTCAACATAGAAGAGTAGGATGAGAAGTAAAACAGCATTTCCCACCACATTTTGCCCACTAACCCTGCTTTCTTCTTTGTAGCACAGATCGTTTCCTGGCAGTTCATTTGGTGGTTTCCCTCCCCATCACATGAGCTCCGTAAAGGCAGCACTGTTTTCTTTTTTTCTGCTTTCTTTGGATTGATGATATTTTCCTACTAATTATAATTATTTTGTTTTTAAGATATTTTCCCCTAAGATTCAGACCACATATTTACTCTATTGAACTTAATTTTGAAAGAAGTCAATGAACAGTTCTAATTGTGCTGGGTAAATGTTTTGGGATTTGCTCAGGGATTAGTGTTGGGATTCATGTCTGAGGCTCACAATCAGGGGTGTGACCCAGGCTTGGGTCTGGTGGTCGTAGTTCTTACGTTGTGGTTTTCCTCAGGGCTTTGTGGTGTGTCATCAGGTTTTCAGGCTCAGGCTTTCTGGGCTAGGGTTATGGTGACAGGGTGCAGGCTGGGGGTTAGTTAATAATCTTGAGCCTGGGCCCGGCCCCCTGGAGGTTGGCCGGGCCAGGCTGCACCGCAAGAAGGGTGCCAGTGGGCGAGGAGGATGCAGGGTGCTGCGGCGGGGGAAGTGACAAGCTGCCCTTTGCCATCTGCCAGGCATGGGCAAGCAGCCACCCTCCTCCGGCTGCCCACCATTGCTCAGTGGCCAAGATGTCAACTGCTGGTGCCCATGGCCTGCGGGCCACCTACCACCGGGTCCTCGATAAAGTGGAGCTTATGCTGCTGGAGAAATTGAGGCCATTGTACAATCACCCTCAGGTCCCAGGACATTTTTCTTCTGGGCTCCAACTATGAAACGGATGCAAAAATCCACAGCAGAGTGTTAGCAAACCAGATCCAAAAATACATCAAGAAGGTCATCCATCATGATCAAGTGGGATTTATTCCATGGATGCAAGGATGGTACAATACTTGTAAATCATCAATATCATACCCCACATGAAAAAAAAGAATAATAAAAACCACATTATTACCTCAATAGATGCTGAAAAAGCATTTGACAAAATTCAACATCCATTCATGATAAAAACTCTCAACAGAATGGGCAGAGAGGGTACGTACCTCAACATAATAAAAGCCATATACAACAAACCCACAGCCAACATCATACTTAACAGCAAAAAGCTGAAAGCTTTTCCTCTAAGATGGGGAACAAGACAAGGATGTCCACTCTCACCATTTTTATTCAACAGTACTCAAGTTCAGAGTCACAGCAGTCAGACAACACAGAGATAAAAGGAATCCAAATTGGTAAGGAAGAAGTTACACTCTCACTATTTGCAGTTGACATGATATACATAGAAAACCCTAAAGACTCCACCAAAAACTACTAGAACTAATAACTGAATTCAGAAAAGTTGCAGGATACAACATTAATACACAGAAATCTGTTGGGTTACTATGAATGAACAACTAGCAGAAAGAGAAATCAGGAAGACAACTCCATTTTTAATTGCATAGAAAACAGTAAAATACCTTAGGAATAAACATAACCAAGGAGGTGAAAGACTGTACTCTGGAAAGTATAAGATGATCATGAGACAAATTAAAGAAGACACCTAAAAATGGAAATCTATCCCACACTCATAGATGGGAAGTATTAATATTGTCAAAATGGCCATCCTGTGCAAACAGTTTACAGATTCAGTGCAATCCCTATCAAAATACCAACAGCATTCTTTAATAAACTAGAACAAATCATTCTAAAATTCATATGGAACCACAAAAGACCCCAAATAGCCAAAGCAATCCTGAGAAGGAAGAATAAAGCTGGGGGAAGGGGGAATCACGCTCCCTGACTTCAAGGTCTGCTTCAAAGCTACAGTAATCAAAACAATTTGGTACTGGCACAAAAGCAGACCCATAGATCAATGAATGGAACAGAATAGTGAGCACAGATATAAACCCACACATACATGGTCAATTAATATATGATAAAGGAGCCATGAATATACAATGGGGAAATGGCAGCCTCAGAAACAACTGGTGTTGGCAAAACTGGACACCTACATGTAAGAGAGTGAAACTGGATTACTGTCTAACTCCATACACAAAAGTAAACTCAAAATGGATCAAAGACCTGAATGTAAGTCATGAAACCATAAAACTTATAGAAAACATAGACAAAAAATCTCTTGAATATAAACATGGGCAACTCCAAGAATGGACTAGTGGTTACCAAAGGGGAGTGGTGTGGGAGGGCAGGTGGAGAGAGAGGGAGAAGGGGATTGAGGGGTATTATGTTTAGTACATGGTGTGGGGGATCATGGGGAGAACAGTGCGGCACAGAGAAGGCACATGGTGGATCTGTGGCATCTTGCTGCACTGATGGACCATGACTGCATTGGGGCATGGGGGTGGACTTGATAATATGGGTAAATGTAGTAACCATGTTGTTTTTTCATGTGAAGCCTTCATAAGAGTGTGTATCAACCATACCTTAATAAAAAATTTTTTTAAATATGATTGACAAGTTCACCTAAACCAGTGACTACCAGACTGACTACCAGAATCATTCAGGAGACATCAAATATGCAGATTCCTGGACTCGCCCAGGATTCTGATTCTGTGTCTGTGGTTGGGTTGAGGGAACCTATAAGTTAAAAAACCCTCTGGAATGTGAACAGATTTGATACTTGATGACTTTAAGGAGTAATTACTCATTTTCAAAGTATGATGATTTTAGGAAAATATATGTTTCTAAGAGTCCTGACCTTCTAAAGATACATCTGAAACACAAATGATATGTCTGATTTTTGTTTTACAATGATGTGGGGACAAGGGAGGAGGGAGAGGATGTGTGAAGCAGACCTGTGATCACCGCTGGGAGAGGGGAGGGGCCCAGGACCTTCTCTGATCATGCTTATGTATGTCACTGAACCTTTTCTACAATAAGAAAGTTACCCAAAAAATGCACCCCTAGGGAATTCTTTCAAATTTTTTTTTTCTTCAGGTAAATTCCCAGAAGTGAAATTAGTGGGTCATATGGTATCTCCATTTTTAATTTCTTGAGGAACCTCCACACTGTTTTCCACAGTGGCTGCAACAGTTATATTCCCTCCAGCAGTGCATGAGCTCCCACTTCTCCACATCCTCTCCAACACTCGTTATCTCTTGTCTTATTGATGCTAGCCATTCTAACTGGTGGGAGGTCACGTCTCATTGCATTTCCCTGATGATTGGTGGTGTGGAGCATCTTTTCATGAGTCAGTTGGGGCCACCTGTATGTGTTTGGAAGGTCCATTTTTTAATTGTGTTATTATTTGGTTTTTGTGGTGTTGAGTTGTATGAGTTCTTTATATATTTTGTATATTAGTCTTATCAGATATGTAATTTGCCAATATATTGTCTTACACAGTAGATTTCCTTTTCATTCTGTTCATGGTGTCCTTTGTTGTACAAAAGTTATTTATTTGATGTTATCCCACTTGCTGTTGATTGTCTTTTGGACAGTGGCCATCCTAACTGGTGTGAGGTGATATCTCATTGTGGATTTAATTTTCATTTCTCTGATGATTAGCGATGTGGAGCATCTTTTCATGTGCCTGTGGCCATCTGAATTTCTTCTTTGGAGAAATGTCTGTTCAGATCCTCTGTGCATTTTTTAACAGGGTTATTTGTTCTTTGGGTGTTGAGGTGTGTGAGCTCTTTATATATTTTGGATGTCAACCCCTTATCAGATATGTCATTTACAAATATATCCTCCCATACTGCAGGATGCCTTTTTGTTCTACTAATGGTGTCCTTTGCTGTATAGATATAAGTTTTTTAGTTTGATATAGTCCCACTTGTTCATTTTTGCTTTTGTTTCCCTTGCCCAGGGAGATATGTTCATGAAAAAGTTCCTCATATTTATATTCAAGGGATTTTTGCCTATGTTTTCATCTAAGAGTTTAATGGCTTACATTCATGTCTTTGATCCATTTTGAGTTCACTTTTGTATATGGAGTTAGACAATAATCCAGTTTCATTCTCTTACATGTAACTGCCTAGTTTTGCCAACACCAGTAGTCGAAGAGGCTGTCATTTCCCCACTGTATATGCATGGCTCCTTTATCATACATTAATTGACCATATATGCTTGGGTTTATATCTGGGCTCTATATATTCTGTTCCATTGATCTATGGGTCTGTTCTTGTACCAGTATCATATTGTTTTAATTACTATAGCTTTGTAATATTGTTTGAAATCAGGGAGTGCAATACCCCAGCTTTGTCCTGCAAGGTTGCTTTGCCTATTCAGGATCTTTTGTGTTACATATGAATTTTAGGATTATTTGCTCTACGTCTGTGTAGAATGCCATTTGTATTTTGATAGAGATTTTGCATTGAAACTCTAGATTGCTTTGGAGAGCACAATCATTTCAACAATATTAATTCTTCCTATCCATGAGCATAGAGTAGCTTCCCCTTTACTAGTGTCTTCTTCAATTTCTTTCATCAGTGTCTTATAGTTTTCAGATATGGATCTTTCACCTCCTTAGTTAACTTGATCCCTAGGTATTTTATTTTTTTTGATGCAATTATAAATGTGATTGATTTCTTAATTTCTCTTTCTGTTAGTTCATTATTTATATGTAGAAATGCAACAGATTTCTATATATTGATTTTGTACCCTGCAACTTCACTGAATTCACTCATCAGTTATAATAGTTTTTTGGTGGTCTTTAGCATCTTCTATATCTAGTATCATGTCATCTGCAGATAGTGACTATTTTACTTCTTCCTTACTAATATTAATGCCTTTTCTTTGTTTTTCTTGCTTGATTGCTCTGGCTAGGACTTCTAGTACTATGTTGAATAGAGTGTTAAGAGTGGGCCTCTTTGTCTTATTCTTGATCATAGAGGAAGAGTTTTCATAATTTTGCCATTGAGTATGATATTAGCTGTGAGCTTGTCATATATACCCTTTATTATGTTGAGGTATTTTCCTTCTATTCTCACTTTGTTGAGAGTTTTTATCATGAATGGATGTTAAATTTTGCCAAACATTTTTTCAGCATCTATTGAGATGATCATATGGTTTTAATCCTTTCTTTTGTTAATGTGGTATATCACACTGATTGATGTGTGGATATCAAATCATCCTTGCATCCCTGGAATAAATCCCACTTGGTGATGGTGAACATGCATGATTCGTTTAATGTAATTTTTAATTTGGCTCGCAGATATTTTGTTAAGGAATTTTTATGTATGTTCATCAGGGATATTGGTCTGTAGTTTTATTTTTTGCAGTGTCTTTGTCTGATTTTGGCGCTACGGTGATGCTGGCCTTATAAAATGAACTTAGAAGCTTTCTTTCCTCTGCAATTGTTTGGAATAGCTTGAGAAATATAGGTATTAACTCTTCTTTAAATGTTTACTAAATTTTCCCTTGAAGCCTTCCAATCCTAGACTTTGATTTGTTGGGAATGTTTTGATTACCATTTCAATTTCATTAGTAGTAATTGGTCTATTAAGATTTTCTATTTCTTCCTTGTTGTAGTCTTGGGAGATTGCACGTTGATAGGAATTTGTCCATTTCTTCGTGGTTGTTCAATTTGTCGGCATATTATTTTTCATACTAATATCTTATACTTGTATTTCTGTATTGTCAGTTGTAACTTCTTTCATTTCTGAGTTTATTTATGTGAGTCCTCTTTTTTTCTAGTGAATCTAGCTAAAGGTTTATCAATTTTTTCAAAGAACCAGCTGTTAGTTTTAGTCACCTTTTGAGTTGATTTTTCATCTCTATTTCATTTACTTTTTTCTGATCTCTATATTCCCTTCCTTCTACTAACTTTGGGCCTTTTCTTTTTCTAGTTCCTTTAGGTGTGGGGTTAGTTTGCTTATTTGAGATTTTTCTCTCTCTTTTTTTGGTAGGCCTCCAACTCTATAAACTTTTCACTTAGAACTGCTTCTGCCACATTCATAGATTTTGAATTGTTGTTTTTATTTTCATTATTCTCCAAGTACTGTTTATTTCCTCTTTGATTTCTTCACTGACCCATTCATTGTTGTGTAGCAGCATGCTGCTTAGGCTCCACATGTGTGTGTTTTTTCCAGTAATTGACTTCCAGATTTATACTATTGTGGTCAGAAAAGATGTTTCCTATGATTTTAACTTCTGAAGTTTTTTAAAACTTCTTTTTGTGGGCTAACATGTGATCCGTCCCTCTCTCTCTTTTTAAAACTAAATTAACAACACTGACCTAGCTAGCCATGGGCTAGGCTAAGGGAAAGGTTGGTTATTTAGCTTTCTAGGTTAATTAACTAGATTAATTTTCATATGCAAGGGCTACCATGGGAGGTAATCTACCCCAGAAATATTGCCATTTGTGAGTTTATTATATCTCTTTACTTTAATTTTTGTTTGAAGACCATCCTTTAAATTGGTATCTCTGTAAAAGGGCTTATGATTTGTACAATTATTGATTTAAATATTTCAAAATTTGATTAATTTATTGCAATGTAAAATTTATTGGTTGCTAGAAAATTAAATGACCTATAGGTTATTAAATATAGTTGATATAGTTAAATATAGTTGATATCTTTGTCTCATTTGTTCTTCTGTGATGGGTTAAGCTCTTAATCTTTTTCCTGTTATTTTCTATTGCCCAGAGCCAGGAATAGGTTTATTATATTTGGTTAAAACCTGGTTTTCATATTTCAAAACAATTTTTTTAATGCTCAAAGCTTAATTAGAAATTTAAAAATCTTATTTATTTGTTCTCATATATTTATTCCCATTACATTATACTTTAAGATTTCAGTTAGATTTAAGTTTTAGAAAGAAATATTTAGAGCCATTTGTATATCAGTGCATATTTAAATAGGAGCCCTTACTTTTTAAATGTATAGCTAAAAATAATCCTTAAAAAAAACTAAAAATTAAATATCAAGTGGAAAATAAATTTGAAACAATGGGCTCACAGATGATGCAAAAAGTTTTTCAACCTCACCCTCTGTAGCTTTGTTTAGCTTCAATGTCATCTTTCATGCTACATCTCAGTTTCTGTGCTATAGGTGTGGTTAATAATGAATCCCACATGATTGTACTTCCGAACAGCATTTCTTGAATAGGACTTAAATACTATTTCTTAAATTGATCAGAGCTCTGCAGTACACTGAGAATAGAAAATGGATATTATGTCTACTTATTAGTCTTATAATGTATTATCAAAATTAACATATGACTCTGCATATTATGTTGGGGTCTTGAACAATGACAGTTAGTGGGAGGATTTGGCCTGAAAATATTCATGGCCTAAATACATACTACTTCCAAGAGTCTTCATTATTTGAGAATTATAAGTATTCTATGGATTTCTGGTTGCTCTGAAACCTTTGTCAACAAACTAATGTTGGTTGGTACAGTCTATGAATCATAGTTTGGATATTAGTATACTACTCACCCCATAAAAATGGGGATATTTAATAAGAGTTAGAAAAACAATAATAATTACACTGATTTAGAACCCCCTATGTGTCCTGCATTGTACTGTAAAATGTATGACATTTTACATATGCCATATATTTTTATTATTACAAAAAAAATGCACTGCAGGGAGCCCATACTTCTTTTCTGAATTTTCTCATTAGCAATACTACATATAACTACTTTGACACCAGCAATCTTAATTGCCAGGTTTGCAAACTAATTCTTTACTCCACAAGCCAAGTCATTATTGGTAATAGCATCATCAGGAATAAAGCTCTTAGTGTTAGAATTCAGCTGACACTGTGGCTGATGTCCCACATGACGTGTGTGGACCCTAGCTAGGCAGTTTCCTGCTGTATGGACACCGTGATTCTCACGCCGCCACCACCACCACCACCACAACAAAAAAAAAAAACCCCATCTTGAGTCTACAAAGCAGCACGGGAACTTGAAGGCATAAGGGAACACAGTGCCAGAACATGCAGATGCCTTTCATACACACGCTTTTATGCAGGTCACCATACTTTAATTCTGCGAAAGAACACTAGAGATATGTTGAAGAATTCATTCCCTCATGGCACTGGTTCAACACCTTAGGCTTCTTTACTGACAAGCCTTATGAGGCTGTCCTGCACCAGTGCTGCAGAGAAGGAAGCTGAAGGCCAGCCCAGCAGGGATGACAGAATTCTTTTCTTCCCTACAAAAGAAGGAATCCAATTGATAGAGAGGAAAATTATCTCCACACTGGAGAAGACAAAGCGATGACAAAAAATAAATAGGCATTGTCAAATAGAGCTCACTATTTTCATTACTCACCTTGGGTATTTTAAAGATGAAGGCTTTTTATTACAGAATCACAGATAATGTGGGACTGGATTAGCACTGCATGGGGAAAGTAGTCTCCTCCATCGTAGTCTGCAGCGAGAATTTGGAGGGGGGCACAATTAAAAAGAAAACATTTAATTAAACAAATATCCCTGAAATTTACAAAACTTGCTCTTTAAGTTAATTTTAGGTCTCCCCAACGACTGAGACGCATAGGCCTTAACATCGTGTTTCCCGTAGCCTTTTCCCCCAGCAGTGAGGCTCACAGACGACTCTCCTGCTGCTGCTACTTGTTATTTTAACCGTGTAAAATCCTTTATCTACGTGTCTGTAGCGTTTGTAGGCAAAACTTGTGAGATGCGGTTTCTGAGCAGCGGCACACAAAGGGAGCGGGGCGCTGCAAGTTCGCACGGAATGAGAGATTTGGGACGGCAGTGCGGGGACTCGGGCGGCAGGCCGGAGCCTCCAGGCCCCGTTGGGGAACCTCGGACGTCGTGGCCGGAACCAGGAGCACGGTAACGGGTACTCGAGAGAGAGCCGCTGGCGAGGCCGGCTGCGAGGGCCCTGGGGCGCACACGGGGCGACCGCAGGACTCCGCGCGGCGGGCACCCGCGCGTGGACAGGACCCGGTGCGCCCGGGGGCGTCCGCACCTGCCGGTCCGCACCTGCCGGTCCTGCTCCGACCCTGCGCGCCCGGCCCCTTCCCCCGCGCCCGCCGGCGCAGCCGCACCTCGCGGAGGCCGGCCCAGGTGCAGCGGACGCACACCGGCCTGCGGGGCAGACGCGGGGCGGGCGTTGGGCCCGGGGCCGCAGCAGGAGCGGGAGGGGCGCCCGCAGCGCGGCCGGCGACGGGCCCGGACCTGAGGCGCGCGGCGCCACACGCGGTCGAACCCGCGGCGGCGCGGGCTGAGGAGCGCGGCCGGGATGTCGGCGGGCGGCCGCCACGAGGAGCAGCGGAAGCTGGTCGACATTCACCACTGGAATGCCAGCCGGCCGGACCTGTTCGAGACCAGCCAGCACATCGAGGTGAGCGCGGCGTTGGGCCTTCCGGACCACGCACTTCGGGGCGGCGTGCGGTTACCTGTGGGGGGGGGGGGGGCAGGGGCCCGGGTGCGGCCTCGGGCCGTGGCGCAGACGGGGGCCCGTGTGTGAGGTGCGGGCCGGTTTCAGGGCTTCCAGCGCCGGCGGTGGCCTTATGCCGCCCGGGGTCTGGGTCGCCGGCCGGCCCGGGGCGTGGCTGCGGACGGGATCCCCGGCCCGGGGTGGGGCCGCGAGCGAGGCTAAGGGCAGGCGCCGGCGGGCAGGGGTCTGCGCCGCGAGGCCGTGCGGAGCGAGGCGGCCGTGCCGGGCCCGCGCTCTGCCCGGCCGCGGCTCGGCTCCGGGCACTCCTGGCTGTGGCCGACTCGGACCTCTGTCACTAGGGCGAGCACGTGACCGGCGGTGTTTTGCTTCAGGGGTGAAAACTTGTGGGTTGTTTGGGTGAGTGTAAACACCAGGAAAGGAGTTGTGTTTGCGCGCATTTGCTGGTAACGCCGCCGGGAATTGAGCCCTGGTGCAAAGGCAGGTTCTCCCTGGGCGCCGTCGCTGCGGGTGGAGGGACAGCGCCCTTCCCCGCCGGGCTGTCGGCGCGTCCGCGGACTGGGTGGGGCTTGGGGCCGGGGCGGGACGGTCAGGCCTGGGGCAGGGGCTGCTCGGGGCCTGCGGCTCGCCTGGGGGCGGGGGGCGGCCAGTGCTGGCGTGCTCCCGAGCAGAGGAGGAAATCACACCTGCTGGCCCAGGACAGCGGTAGTTGTTTATGCCGAAGCTGCAGTCGGAGTCCCAGCAGTTTTACAAAGCAGGTTTGAGTCCAGCGTCTCTGGGACGGGAGAGGTTATGCGGGAACAGGTAGAGGGTGAAGAGTCAGGCCGCAAGGGTTTCCCAGCCGGCAGCGTGTAGGCTTGGGTTTCATTCTCGCAGTTGCTGCCAAACTTTAACAAGACGAAGTGCACCTTACTCAGGATTGTGCCTCTAGAAAATTATTTAATAACATCTATTTTTTATTCTAATTGGTAATTGACAGTTAACATTTGCTGAGATACCAGCTTTTATGCGCCAATGTTTGGCCAAACATTCTCATGAAATTGAGTATCATTAAGCTCTAGTTCATATTTTTTAATAAACTTGACTTTTACTTTTTCATCTTACTGGTTTTGCCTGTGGTGGGAAGAAGTCCTTGTCTTCATGGGTAGAGCCATTCCTCTTAATCCTTAGTTGAATGCTAATGTAAGCTTAGTAGGTTTAAGTGCCCAATTTGATCACTGATGGGTTAAGTTACTTCTGATTCACAGCTCATTTCTCAAATGACTTGAGTTACATGCTAGTAGTTGTATTCCTTCGGACTTACTACTATTCTCTTGAAAGGTGATATGCAACACTTTAGCTTTCAGGATTATGTTGTCTTTCAGAATGAGTTCATTTTTCCTATCTCTGGCCAAGGAAATTCACATGTAAAATATTATTTTGGTACATAGTTGTTTCGTTTTTCTGTTTAAATAGATCTGCTTATGATTTTTGTTTTGTCTTGAGACATTTCCAAAGTCTGGTTATGAAAAGGAGTATTTTCTCCGTTTAGTAATAATAGATCACTGAATTTAATTTTGGGGATTTTAGACTGAGTTAGCATTTAAAAAAATCCTAAATCAGAAACAGATTTTAGTTAGTTGTTTTCATTAAAGTCCATTTCTAAGTACTCAATTGAAATTCTCTGTTTTCTTCGAGATATGAGTCACTGGTAAAGTAAAACTGGCCTGTCATTTGGAGAGCTGCTTATTTCAGTTATTCAGCCTGTGTAAAGTTGCTGTGTACATGTGCTGAAGCAAAACAAAGGTTGAAGGACCCTTTTTGAAAATGATTATGAACTTCTTTAGATCCTCGCCACTCTCCTCCCCCTCAATTATAACTGAACATGTCTGTTTTTAGAAATGATTCTCTACGATTGTATGGGAAAGGGTTTCATGAATAAATTACTTATTTAAGATGTCCATATGTAATTTTTCTTACTTTCATTATGTAGCACCTACTTCACACTTTGTATTTTTTTTTCTGGAGAAGCTTTGCATACTATTAAATTTATTATGGTCTTGAAAGTGAAGCTTCGCATTTCACATGTTATGTCTTTGATTATGATGTAGGTAACCTTATCTAACAATAATACTCTAGGCTATTGGTTTCAATCTGCTTTGTCTAAAGTGTGTCTAAAGTTTTTTACCACCTAGTGATGAATTTTTACTCTTATTTGGCCAGCACAAATCATGCTATGTAGTTTTCTACAGGAATGCACTCCTTACAGTGGCCTTTACTATGTTCAATGACTGTTGAGCTAATTTACTATAGGATGTGATTTGCAGGAATATGATTTAAAACATTCAAAACAACAGATTTGACTGGATCTATACTGTCGGAACTCAACCAAGAATTAGGGGAAGTGCCAGAATCTTGCAACTATAGACTATCTACTGTTAAAAGAACATATGGGATGTGAACAGTTCCCAGGAATGTGTTGTTTTAATTTGTCTGATTTTTCTCAAACTATTCAAATTCAGTTAGACAATATCCATCAAAGCATTGATAATTTTTCACAAATGCCTAGGGTGCCTAACTGGTTTTCTTGGTTTCACTGGATATGGCTGATAATTGTAGGTCTGCTTTGGTTATGTAGCTGTATTCCTATTATGTTAATGTGTGCATGCAATTTAATTAGTAATTTAAAACCTATACACGCTTATGTTACACTACCAGAAGATATGTCAAAGAAATAATAAATCTTCCCATGTTTTCTTCCGTCTGCTACTTCTGTAGCTTCTCTTCTTCCTTCATAATTACAACCCCTAAGTAGAATTCGTGCCTCATATCGAAATTACTGATTATCATAATTCTTCCAAGTGGTAAAGATACCTCAGGACAAATGCTGGGCATAGAAGCCACAGGGCATAAATCTGCAAAAAAGTAAAAAGCCAAACTTATAAAACAATATTGCTTCTCTCTCACTTACCAACTTTACATTTCCCTGTATGGCCCCAGAAGATGGCTGTTAGCCAGAGACGGGTAAGATTCCTCAAGGGAGGTACAACCTAAGGCACAGTCGCAGGGGGGCCATCAGGTGAGAAATTGGGATCAGCAGAGGTGAAGTTTAGAAGCTCACCCCCGCCTGTTTTGAGAGAAATCTTCTGCATCCGTGGATGTGTTGTTGCCCTTGTCTACCTTGGATTAATACTTAGTCTATAGGCAGAGACCTGATCATCTACATTTGTCCTCCTAGAGCACTAAACTGTTTTCTACCTTTATCTTGCATCTACCTACCACTTCAGCATTTTATTAAAAATAATAATAATAATAATAAGGGAGAAATGTGGGATTCACATATAAATCAAGTATAAAAATCAAACGAATAATCATAATTGACCTGATTGTTTATAGTTCATGATGCGTGAACAAAACCGAAAGTTTCTGTGATGACTGCCCTTGCACTGCTCACCATGTAAGAACTTATTCACTATGTAAGAACTTGTTCACCATGTAAAAGCTTGTTCGTTATGCTTCAGAAGATTGGAGACTGTTGAGAATTAGGCTTGGGGTTGATTAATGATTGTGCATTGAGTCCCCTATACAGAATTTTATTGTTGTTAACAACCATATGATCAATAAATATGAGAGATGCCCTCTCAAAAAATAAATAAATAAATATATATATACAAATATTTTTAAAAATTCATATATTTGTATAATCTTTTTATGCAAGTATATGAGGGTATAATTGTTATGGTTTATATTCCTTTGCTTCCTTTTTGGATGGGGTACAGTAACCAGTACCTATTGCCAAATTTTATAACTCCATTAATCATCTGTGATTGGTGGTTTCAGGCAGCCTTGATAACCTCTGATAATTTTGTGGTTTCTCTGATTAGGAAGATGATGAACTTGGCTTCTGGGATTATATTTACTTTTTTAAAGAAAATTGGAATACATTTTAAAGTCAACCTGGTTAAGTTTGCTTTTTCTTTTTTTTTTTTGAAGAACATTATGTTTACTAGGCTCCCCCCTTCACCAAGTCCCCCCAAAATACCCCTTCACAGTCACTGTCCATCTGTGTAGTAAGATGCTGTAAAATCACTACTGGTCTTCTCTGTGTTGCACAGCCCTCCCCGTGTCCCCCACGCACTATACATGCTAATCGTAATGCCCTCGTTCTTTTTCACCGCCCTTATCCCTCCCATTCCCACCCATCCTCCCCAGTCCCTTCCCTTTTGGTAACTATTAGTCCATTCTTGAGTTCTGTGATTCTGCTGCTGTTTTGTCCCTTCAGTTTTCCTTTGTTCTTATACTCCACGTATGAGTGAGATCATTTGGTACTTGTCTTTCTCTGCTTGGCTTATTTCACTGAACATAATACCCTCTAGCTCCATCCATGTTGTTGCAAATGGTAGGATCTGTTTTTTTCTTATGGCTGAGCAATATTCCATTGTGTATATGTACCACATCTTCTTCATCCATTCAACTACTGATGGACATTTAGGTTGCTTCCATATCTTGGCTATTATAAATAGTGCAGAGATAAACATAGGGGTGCATCTGTCTTTTTCAACCTGGAGTACTGCATTCTTAGGGTAAATTCCTAGAAGTGGAATTCCTGGTTCAAATGGTATTTCTATTTTGAGCATTCTGAGGAACCTCCATACATACTGCTTTCCACAATGGTTGAACTAATTTACATTCCCACCAGCAGTGTAGGAGGGTTTCCCTTTCTCCACAGCCTCGCCAACATTTGTTGTTGTTTGTCTTTTCGATGATGGCGATCCTTAGTGGTGTGAGGTGATATCTCATTGTGGTTTTAGTTTGCATTTCTCTGATGATTAGCGATGTGGAGCATCTTTTCATGTGCCTGTTGGCCATCTGAATTTCTTCTTTGGAGAACTGTCTATTCAGCTCCTCTGCCCATTTTTTAATTGGATTATTTGTTTTTTGTTTGTTGAGGCGTGTAAGCTCTTTATATATTTTGGATGTCAGCCCTTTATCGGATCTGTCATTTATGAATATGTTCTCCCATACTGGAGGATACCATTTTGTACTATTGATGGTGTCCTTTGCTGTACAGAAGGTTTTTAGCTTGTTATAATCCCACTTGTTCATTTTTTCCTTTGTTTCCCTTGCCCAGGGAGATATGTTCATGAAGAAGTCACGCATATTTATGTCCATGAAGTTTTTGCCTCTGTTTTTTTCTAAGAGTTTTATGGTTTCATGACTTAAATTCAGGTCTTTGATCCATTTAGAGTTTACTTTTGTGTATGGGGTTAGACAGTGATCCAGTTTCATTCTCTTACATGTAGCTGTCCAGTTTTGCCAGCACCATCTGTTGAAGAGACTGTCATTTCCCCTTTGTATGTCCATGGCTCCTTTACTGTGTATTAATTGGCCATATATGTTTGGGTTAATGTCTGGAGTCTCTATTTTGTTCCACTGGTCTGTGGCTCTGTTCTTGTGCCAGTACCAAATTGTCTTGATTACTGTGGCTTTGTAGTAGAGCTTGAAGTTGGGGAGCAAGATCCCCCCCAATTTATTCTTCCTTCTCAGGATTGCTTTGGCTATTCAGGGTCTTTGATGGTTCCATATGAATTTTTGAACTATTTGTTCCATTACATTGAAGAATGCTGTTGTTAATTTAATAGGGATTGCATTGAATCTGTATATTGCTTCGGGCAGGATGACCATTTTGATGATATTAATTCTTCCTAGCCAGGAGCATGGGATGGGTTTCCATTTGTTAGTGACCTCTTTAATTTCTCTTAAGAGTGTCTTGTAGTTTTCAGGGTATAGGTCTTTCATTTCCTTGATTAGGTTTATTCCTAGGTATTTTATTCTTTTTAATGCTATTGCGAATGGAATTGTTTTCCTGATTTCTCTTTCTATTAGTTCATTGTTAGTGTATAGGAAAGCTACAGATTTCTGTGTGTTAATTTTGTATCCTGAAACTATGCAGAATTCTGATATTAGTTCTAGTAGTTTTGCAGTGGAGTCTTCAGGATTTTTATGTACATTATCATGTCATCTGCAAATAGTGACAGTTTAACTTCTTCTTTACCAATCTGGATTCCTTGTATTTCTTTGTTTTGTCTGATTGCTGTGGCTAGGACCTCCAGTACTACGTTGAAAAACAGTGGGGAGAGTGGGCATCCCTGTCTTGTTCCCAATCTCAGAGGAAAAGCTTTCAGCTTCTCGCTGTTCAGTGTGATGTTGGCTATGGGTTTATCATATATGGCCTTTATTATGTTGAGGTACTTGCCCTCTATGGCCATTTTGTTGAGAGTTTTTATCATGAATGGATGTTGAATTTTGTCAAATGCTTTTTCTGTATCTATCGAGATGATCATGTGGTTTTTGTCCATCTTTTTGTTGATGTGGTGGATGACGTTGATGGGTTTTCGAATGTTGTACCATCCTTGCATCCCTGGGATGAATCCCACATGGTCATGGTGTATGATCCTCTTGATGTAGTTTTAAATTCAGTTTGCTAATATTTTGTTGAGTATTTTTGCATCTACGTTCATCAGGGATATTGGTCTGTAGTTTTCTTTTTTGGAGGTGTCTTTGCCTGGTTTTTAGAGGAATGGGTGTTATGTGTTCTCTGTATGTCTGATAAAATTCTGAGGTAAATCCATCTGGCCTGGGGGTTTTGTTCTTGGGTTGTTTTTTGATTACCACTTCAATTTTGTTGCTGGTAATTGATCTGTTTAGATTTTCTGTTTCTTTCTGGGTCAGTCTTGGAAGGTTGTATTTTTATAGGAAGTTGTCCATTTCTCCTAGGTTTTCCAGCTTGTTAGCATATAGGTTTTCATCGTATTCTCTAGTAATTCATTGTATTTCTGTGGGGTCTGTCTTGATTTTTCCTTTCTTGTTTCTGATTCTGTTGATTTGTGCTGACTATCTTTTACTCTTAATAAGTCTGTCTAGAGGCTTATCTATTTTGTTTATTTTCTTGAAGAATCAGCTCTTAGTTTCGTTGATTTTTTCTATTGTTTTATTCTTCTGAATTTTTTTATTTCTTCTCTGATCTTTATTATGTCCCTCCTGCTGCTGACCTTAGGCCTCATTTGTTCTTCTTTTTCCAATTTCTATAATTGTGACATTAGCCTATTCGTTTGGGATTGTTCTTCCTTCCTTAAATATGCCTGGATTGCTATATACCTTCCTCTTAAGACTGCTTTTGCTGCGTCCCACAGAAGTTGGGGCTTTGTGTTGTTGTTGCCATTTGTTTCCATATATTGCTGGATCTCCATTTTAATTTGGTCATTGATCCATTGATTATTTAGGAGCATGTTGTTAAGCCTCCATGTGTTTGTGAGCCTTTTTGCTTTCTTTGTTCAATTTATTTCTACTTTATACCTTTGTGTTCTGAAAAGTTGGTTGGCAGGATTTCAATCTTTTTGAATTTACTGAGGCTCTTTTTGTGGCCTAGTATGTGGTCTATTCTGGAGAATGTACCATGTGCACCTGAGAAGAATGTGTATCCTTTTGCTTTTGGATGTAGAGGTCTATAGATGTCTATTAGGTCCATCTGTTCTAGTGCCTCTGTGTCCTTACTTATTTTCTGTCTGGTGGATCTGTCCTTTGGAGTGAGTAGTGTATTGATGTCTCCCGAAATGAATGCATTGCATTCTATTTTCTCCTTTAATTCTGTTAGTATTTGTTTTACATATATTGGTGCTGCTGTATTGGGTGCATATATGTTTATAATGGTTATATCCTCTTGTGGGACTTAGCCCTTTATCATTATGTAATGTCCTTCTTTATCTCTTGTTACTTTCTTTATTTTGAAGTCTATTTTGTCTGATACTAGTATTGCAACAACTGCTTTTTTCTCTCTGTTGTTTGCATGAAATATCTTTTTCCATCCCTTGACTTTCAATCTGTGCATGTCTTTGGGTTTGAGGTGAGTCTCTTGTAAGCAGCATATAGATGGGTCTTGCTTTTTTATCCATTCTATTACTCTGTGTCTTTTGATTGGTGCATTCAGTCCATTTACATTTAGGGTGATTATTGAAAGATATGTACTTATTGCCACTGCAGGTTTTAGATTCGTGGTTACCAAAGTTCAAGGTTAGCTTTTTTTCCTACTACCTTACTGTGTAACTTAAGTCACTTATTGAGCTATTATAAACGCAGGCTGATGATTATTTCTCTGCATTTTTATTCCTCCTCCTCCATTCTTCATGTGTTGGATGTTTTGTTCTGTGCTCTTTTTAGGAGTGCTCCCATCTAGAGCAGTCCCTCTAAGATACCCTGTAGAGGTGGTTTGTGGGAGGCAAATTCCCTCAACTTTTGCTTGTCTGGGAATTGTTTAATCCCTTCTTCATATTTAAATGATAATCGTGCTGGATACAGTATCCTTGGTTCAAGGCCCTTCTGTTTCATTGCATTAAATATATCATGCCATTCTCTTCTGGCCTGTAAGGTTTCTGTTGAGAAGTCTGATCATAACCTAATGGGTTTTCCTTTGTAGGTGACCTTTTTTGTCTCTCTGGCTGCCTTTAATACTCTGTCCTTGTCATTGATCTTTGCCATTTTAATTATTATGTGTCTTGGTGTTGTCCTCTTTGGGTCCTTTCTGTTGTGAGTTGTGTGTACTTCCGTAGTCTGAGCAACTATGTCCTCCCCCAGTTTGGGGAATTTCTCAGCAATTATTTCTTCAATGACACTTTCTATCCCTTTTTCTCTGTCTTCTTCCTCTGGTACCTCTATAATGTGGATATTGCTCTTTTTGGATTGGTCACACAGTTCTCTTAATATTGTTTCATTCCTGGAGATCCTTTTATCTCTCTCTGCATCAACTTCTGTGTGTTCCTGTTCTCTGGTTTCTATTCCATCAGTGGCCTCTCTCATCTTACCCATTCTGCTTTTAAATCCTTCCAGAGTTTGTTTCACCTCTGTAATCTCCCTCTAGACTGGATATCTGTAATCTCCCTCCGGACTTCATCCCTTAGCTCTTGCATATTTCTCTAGAGCTCTGTCAGCATGTTTATGATTTTTGTTTTGAATTCTTTTTCAGGGAGACTGGGTCGGTCTGCCTCTGTTCCTTTCTCAGGTGTTTGAAGTATCTTGGATTGGACCAGATTTTTTTGCCTTTTCATGGTGGTAGCAGTGGCTGTAGGCAGGTTGCAGGTGTGTCATCCTGTTTGCTGAATGCCTTGCCCTTCTTTGCTGCCTGTGACGGTTACCCGAACCCCTGGAACAGCCACCGGGTTAGTCCCCTAAGCTGCTGTGGGCAGGGTGTCCGTCAGAGCAGCATGGAGCCCTATGGGGAGTGGCAGGCACGCCAGGTGCGCTCCTCCGTGGTAGCGGCGACCCTGCCGTGCAGGTTTGTGACAACAGCGGCCTTTGGGTCTGGCTCAGGCATCTGTGCGTTGGGCTGGGATTCCAGTGGGCTGCTGGGAGAGCAACTGCTCCCTCTCGCTCCACTGCAGGTGCGTGCGGGGCTCTTCCCCGCAGGCCTCTACTGGGCTCCTCTGGCTTCACTGCTGCCAGTGCACGTGAGCTGCGACAGGCTGTTCGATCGCGCCACTGTGGGCTAGCACAATCCTCTCCTGCGGCACATGGATCTTCCCCCGGTCCCTTCGTGCTGCCACTCTCTCGCTACTGGGCCGGTGTGTCGGTGTCCGCGCCAGTTGGAGAAATGACTGGCAGGCTGCTTAGTGCCGTGAGAGGCTTCAGAGCTGCACTGCCTTCCCAGAGTTTAGGGTGTCTAAATTTCCCTGGTATTCCCAGCTGCCTGGACAACTTCGTCCAACTATGGGGTCCCTGTCTCTTTAAGACTTGCAGAAAGCACTCGCTTTTCTTATGTCCTGGGGCACCGGTTGCAGGGACCTGCCCACAGGTTTTGCTTTTCCGTTTCTCTAATATCCAGCACCCTGTGCACCTTGTGTCTATGTTCCGGGTGCGGATTTCTAGAGCTGGTTGTTTAGCAGTCCTGGGCTTTCACTCCCTCTCCATTCTGACTCCTTTCTTCCCGCCGGGTTTTGGGGTGGGGGAGCGTTTGGGTCCCGCCTCGCCGCGGCTTGTATATTTCCCCCTTCGTGTGATGCTGAGGTCTCGCAGATGTAGATGTATCCTGGCTGTTGTACTGCATCCACTGGTGTCTCTTTTAGGAATAGTTGTATTTATTGTATTTTCACAAATATATATGTTTTAGGGAGGAGATTTCCTCTGAGCTACTCATGCCACCATCTTCCCATGATCTAGAGTTTTATTTTCTTAAACATTAATTCTTATGTCTTCTTGTGGTGCTCAGTAAACATTTTGTGGAAGGAACATTGTATATGGCCTCTTTCATAAATACCCTTAGTCCTGCCAAAATAATGGGATGCGCGTTTACTTTGTGAAATTGTCTGTTAGGCTGTTAGAGATTGATGTTGCCACATCTTACTCTTTGGCAGAAGTGCAAAAACTCTGCTAGGCAGTTAATCACTTTGCTTTATGAGTTATTTCTTAAAGTTATTTCTTTTTTTATTATTTCCTGAGTTCATTGCTTTATTTTTACATTGATGGGAAAGAGTCACCTAGGATCTGTGTGTGCATACTGACACCTTTATTAACGATGAGTATGTTTTAATATTCTGATTAATCTTGAGAGTAATGTGGTGATTCATTGTACTGAGAGATATGTGTAAAAAATCACTTCTGGTTTGTCAGCAGAGGTGGGGTAGGAAGTCCTTAGGTGAAGTCGTAGTAAGTGTATATTTATAGCTAAATCTATATTGCAGACTAACGCTTAAGTTGTAACTGTGCTTTATCAAGCAACTTAACTATACTTGCAACTGGTTTTGAAAACAACAGCTGTATTAGTAAACGTTGGTCCTCAGAAGATCTGTTTGGTGACTTAGGTATCCTGAGCTGGGCAGCAGGCATCGCCACTCCTTTGTTTGGTAACTTGAACCTCAGTGGTTATAACCTCTTTTTTTTCTTTAATTTTTTTAAAATTTTGGTATCATTAACCTACAGTTACATGAAAGACGTTATGTTTACTAGGCTCTCCCCTTCACCAAATGCCCCCCACATACCCCTTCACAGTCACTGTCCATCTACGTAGTAAGATGCTGTAAAATCACTACTGTCTTCTCTGTGTTGCACAGCCCTCCCCGTGTCCCCTACGCACTATACATGCTAATCGTAATGCCCTCTTTCTTTTTCACCACCCTTATCCCTCAATTCCCTCCCATCCTCCCCAGTCCCTTCCCCTTTGGTAACTATTAGTCCATTCTTGAGTTCTGTGATTCTTCTGCTGTTTTGTCCCTTCAGTTTTCCTTTGTTCTTATACTCCACATATGAGTGAAATCATTTGGTACTTGTCTTTCTCTGCTTGGCTTATTTCACTGAGCATAATACCCTCTAGCTCCATCCATGTTGTTGCAAATGGTAGGATCTGTTTTCTTCTTATGGCTGAGTAATATTCCATTGTGTATATGTACCACATCTTCTTCATCCATTCATCTACTGATGGACACTTAGGTTGCTTCCTTATCTTGGCTATTGTAAATAGGGCAGCGTTAAACATAGGGGTGCATTTGTCTTATTCAACCTGGAGTACTGCATTCTTAGGGTAAATTCCTAGAAGTGGAATTCCTGGGTGAAATGGTAAGTATATTTGGAGCATTTTGAGGAACCTCCATACTGCTTTCCACAATGGTTGAACTAATTTACATTCCCACCAGCAGTGGAGGAGGGTTCTGCTTTCTCCACAATCTCGCCAACGTTTGTCGTTGTTTGTCTTTTGGATGGTAGCCATCCTTACTGGTGTGAGATGATATCTCATTGTGGTTTTAATTTGCATTTCTCTGATGACAAGCAATGTGGAGCATCTTTTCATGTGTCTGTTGGCCATCTGAATTTCTTCTTTAGAGAACTGTCTATTCAGCTCCTCTGCCTATTTTTTAATTGGATTATTTGCTTTTTGTTTGTTGAGGTCCATGAACTCTTTATGTATTTTGGATGTCAACCCTTTATCGGATCTGAATGGTTATAACCTCTTTTTCACCTCTGTTTTATTTTGTTGTAATAACTGGGTAAGGTTTATGTTCCATAGGTGTGCGCTTGTGAGTCTGGGGTAGAGTCCTTGTCATTGTTTAGTATCTTAAGTTGAACCTGCGTCCAGACTAGCTGCTGTCGTCCTCCTGCCAATGAACAATGATTTTACTTTTTATGCCACCTTTAGACTCAGTGGAGTATAAATGTTGCAACTGTAGACCTTTCTAGAACTATCAAATTTTAATTTTGGTAAATAGAGTAGCAGAAGTGGATCTTTCATATTCCTTAAAACTATAGTAAGTCACACAGCTTGTGGTACCGAATTGGTGGGAAGCTTAAGATAAAAGGGTTTAGGGTTATGTCAGTAAGGATTTAACTGAGCAATGGTAGTGTGTATTGCATTATTATTAGGTCTTGGCTGTTATTCAAGTGGCATGGGTTAATCAGCTTATAAATAGTTTTACCAGACTTGAGTTTTTGTATAATGTCTCAAAACGCTAGCAAGTAATATAGGAAGTATTTTGATATAAACCTGTTTTCCTTATTGTAAATGGAAAATGGATATGTAATATTAATGGAGCATTAAACTGACTTCTTAATTAAAAATAATTTTCTGGTTAGGTAGTCTATTGATTTTTGTTCAGAAGTTTGCTATTTCTTTTACTCTCCCGGCTGATTGTATTTAGGACATACTCATTCATCTTAAAGATGCCTAGAATGAGGATGAAAATTTGCTTTACCTACATTTGCACTTACAAGTTAGGCAACTCACAGTGTGCCAGATCCCACAGACCCATTAACCATTTTTCCGGTGTGTCCCAAGGCTGGGGCGAACACTGCAGGGGGGCAGGGCCTGAAAATGCAGGGGTGGGCTTCTAGTTGGTCTCCCCACAAGTGTGAGCGGGCATGTGGTCAAAGCCGGGCCATCTTTATGCATGAGCAGAAGCTGTCTCTTAACATTTCTATTCATATGTTAGGGGCTAAATAAAGCAGACTGAGAGCTGGTGAGGGGGATGTCTGTTTGCCTAGCTCAGGTAATCTGGTTGAGGTTTTGTTCTAGCAGCCAAATAATATGTATAAAACTTCATTCATTTTGGTATATGTGATGGACCAATGCCATATTATAATTTAATTAGAAAGTGAATGTATTTTATAAGGTAAAGGCAAACACACATGGGAGCATTTCATTTATAAACCAGGAATGGATTTTCCTAGTATAAATTGATTTCAAAAGATGAGGGTAACTTAGGAGTTTTACACTCACAAGTTTACAAGTGTGTGTCATGAATGAAATTGTTTAGAGGAACTGAGATCAGATAGTTTACTGTGACTGGAATGTAGCCAAAATTTCTATACTTGTACTCAAAAGAAACTTATTGTTAAAGAAAATTAAATTGTGTGGCTTATAGCAAATGGGCCGTGTGTCTTGCCAATGGATTTCAGACCCGGGCAAGTTCACTATGGATTCAATGTGACCAAAGAAGTGACAGTAGAATGTTCTTGGGGCCAAAGAGTTATACCCAACTTTATTTCCACGGAGGCAGGTCAATCACTAGAATCTTGTCCACTCAGAACGAGTCTGCATGCAGCAATCTGGTCTCTGCCTCTGGGCCCCTCTGGCCACACAGCCGTCCTCTGGTCCTCTGGTCCTCGGTGCTGCCACCAGTCCAGCCTCTGCTCTGCTCTCCTGGAGCATTGCAGCCATGCCACTGTGTCACTCAGAGCACTGTGCAGGGCTCTCTATATAGAGTCAATAACGATGCATTGCCCAGACATGTGCAGGGCCGGGTGAGAATCCTCACCACAGGAACCTTCATTTTATCCACACCGTGAAGACAAACTTCTGTTGCACTTGTTTGCATTGCTGTTTTGAGGTTGAATACACACAGTTTGCTTTGCTCTGTAAATGCTGTCACTACACTTAGTTGGGACGACCTTATGGAACACCTGCATGAGTAATAATTATATGAGGACAACAGGAATAAACTGGGATTGTCTCTGTTAACTCCAGGTGTGAACAAGGTGACGTCGCTTTAACCTTTTCTCAGTTCCTCAGGTGTCAAACTTCTAAGACGACCTTGGCAGATGGGACAAGACCATTTCACAGCCATCTTCAGCCTGGCAGCGGCACACCGAAGAGGACACTGCACTCTTGCATCTGGCCCTGCCACTGCCTGCAGTCTGAGCAGGGTAACGGGCTGTTCCTCCAGAGGTAGTCCTGCTTGATCCTAAAGCTCCTTGAGAGTTGTTGTGTCTTGTACAGAAGAGGGCTTGACCCCCAAAATTAAGACTGGACAAATGCTCACGTGCTACTGTCAGGTAGTTCATTGGTCAGAGCCATCCGTGTGGCCTGGTTCATTCAGTCATAGCTCAGAGTTCTGTCCTGGCTTGATTTCATACATGTTCTGTTAAAGGAAAATCAGACTTTGCTCTTTGAAAATTTAAACTGCTTGTTCCTCCCAAGAATGTAGTTTCTCTTTACCCTTGTTTGCTAATAGTGGTACTTTCCATGGTGACCTACTTATTATTTCTATTTCCTGATTTTTACAGGAGAACTAACAAAGTTCCCGTCTTATAATTTCTTTTCGTGCTTTTGGTACTGAGACTTGAGATGGCCAGTTTCCTACCCTCTTGCTTTGACTAATTCCATAGGTTCAGTAGAGAATAGAAACAAGAGCAACTATATGATGACTGTTGGACACAATCAAATGTTTAACCAATTCTTAACATGTGCAGCTTCTCCTATATACATGGCTAGTGTAAGATCTATACATCAGGCAGATATCTTTCAGATATGTTATTTTTAGATGGGTGTTGATATAATGACCTGGGGGAATTTCAGAGTGCCCTGGACTTACAGAACACTACTTAGGAAATATACCGTGATTTCATGTGAGTTTACAATGTCCCATGATTTTACATGAACCCTTTAATGAGTCATTTGGTTACATTACATTACATTTTTCACAATAATGAATTTTTGTGTTGGCAAAAACTTGGGGTAATTATTAAAAGATGTTGACAATGAAAGTAAGAATCAGTTACGTGAAGGCTTTCAGTTTGAGCCTAAGTTCTTTATTTTCATTTGTGGTACTAATTCTCATTTAGAAGATTCTTTTAAATATTTTTCATAGTCTGTTACAGAAAACCCGCTTGTCTGTCTTGCTCTTTGAATGGCCGATGCATGATTTTGTGCCATCCTGCACTCACTGATTGGAAGATACTGGTTCATTGAGTTATGTGGATTTCCCAAGTGTTGATAAGTATCTTTAAACAATTATCTATTTGTTCATTTCACCACCAGTAAGAAAAATCTTGAGTATTGGGAAGCTCTCAAGTGCACAGTGGTGAATGCATGTTTTCAAAACACTGAATTTCCTATCAAAACTCAAATTTTATTATCAGCAGTACTTGAAGGGACTGGCTTGCTTCTCTCAGTCCTGAGAAAATTCCTGCCAAAACGCAGCTCCAAGCAGCCACAGTGTGCCATTCACTCAGGTGAAAATGGTGCTCCTGGAAGAGAGTGGTGCACTGAGTGCACAGCTTCTGCAGGTGCCTGGCACGTTCTGTGGGGAGGCCCTGTGGGCTTTCCCCCTGGCCCAGGTGGAAGTTCTTTCTGCTACATCCCGTCTGGGCACACAGGCTATTGAACAAGAGTGCACTCAGGAGTCAGAGTTCAGGAAAATTAATCACTTTTTCTGTTTCGTCAAGGACATTCTTAGCAACTGGCCTTTTTTAAAAAGTGTGAGTGCATAGCAGTGAAAAACACCTGACTGTTAGTATCTGATACCGCTGCCTGGATGCTGTACTGTGTTTACCTGCCAGTACCTCAGACTGGAGCTCACCTGCTGACAGCGAGAGAGGGTGATGCTATATATTAGAATGACAGGAGTTTGGCCTCAGGTGGACCCCAGGGATTCCTGGACTAGAGTTTGTGAGCTGCTGCTCTAGAATATTTGCTGATGGGTTTTAAGAATTTTGGTTTGGGCCAATTTTTAAAATACATTCTAAGGTAGATATTAAGTCTATATTGATGGTATTTTCCAAAGTAGGGCTACAAAATTATATGTAACATTTAAAATGTGAACGTAGAGTTCATTATGACAAAAGGGTAGATTTCAACATATCTTAATTTGTCATTTTGCATATTATGTATTGCTTATTTTCTATATTTATAAATCCAATTTTAATTTTCACTTACCAGTAATAAGATGTGGGCATTTATATTTTTCTTAAGTGAGGAATGCTGGCCATCACCTAGCTAACATGATGGTCCACAGAGTTTTATTACTGCAATTCACTGAGGATGTGAGTAGGCCACTCTATTCATGGGTTGATTTCTTGTTTATAGAATAGTCGTATCTAACGTACGCAAAGTAACGAGGTAGGTACATGCGTTGTTCAGTGTGGTCTTTGTCTCCTGGCACTGCTCTGTGCTTTCCGTCTCCCCTTCCCAAGCGTCAGCTCTGTGTCATGCCAACCTTTGACCATGCCAGGATGTCTGTCTCTACTGTTGTTGGTTGTATTTTCCCTTAGCTTTAGTATATTTTCCAAGATGGATAGAAAGATAAATGCACAAGCACAGATACATTTGTTTTTATGAATTCACATATTTCTATTTTTACATGTTTATGTATTTATATTCCAAAACTTGCCAAACAAAAAAACATTTTAATATTTCAAAATAATATGTGAATATATTACTTTTCAAAATGCACATGGCAAACAGAAAATATACAGTATTTAATTTATCCTTAAGATTAGCAATTTATGATTATTTACTCAGTGATAAATTACTTTGTAGCAAATATATGGTTAATTCTTGGCTAGGTATAAGATATTTTGAAATTTCGGTGACCACTTACTTTTTATAGATAGCATTAGTAAATTATTTTGCTGATATACTATTTTTAATCACTTAGTGAAACATGTTTATTAATAATCATTGTTTTAATTTGTCAGGGTAATAAAATACAGATAAGAAGTCTTAATTGTTGAATAAATGAATTTGTAAGTCAGCTAAACTTTTGCTTCTAGAGGAAGAGGCTACCAAGAGTACCATGGACAGTGTTTTTACCACATTTAATGTTCAGAACTTTGAATACTTAAAAATGTGTTTTTAAGTTTGGCAAAGGTGGCCTTGTTGAGTTCATATTCAGTTAATGTTTTTTTATGCCAAGCTTGGTGATTTCAGTTTAAAAAATAATTTTTTTATTGCCTTCATGTAATTGTTACTTGGGGTATATCAAGGACAGTAAAATAAAGAAGAGTAAACCTGGAAAAGCATGAAAAAATTTTATGATGTTATTTCGTGGTTTATTTTTCAAGTATGTCCTTGAAAATGTAGTTATAAGTGAAGGAGTTAATGCATTTATGGGCATACCTCAGAAATTTCAGGTCTACTTCCAGACCACAGCAATAAAACAAAAATCACAATGAGGCACGTCAAACAAGTTCTTTTCCCAGTGTGTGGGAAAGTTATGTTTAGTCTGTACCATGATATATTAAGTGTGTAATAGCATTATGCCTATAAAAAAGCAATATACACACCTTAATTAAAAAATACCTTATTGCTAAAAAATGCTGACCATGATCTGAGCTTTCAGGAAGTCATAATCTTTTTGCCGGTGGAGGGACTTGCCTGCATGTTTACGGCTGCTGACTAATGAGGGTGGTGGCTGCTGAAGGCTGGGGTGTCTGCAGCAGTTCCTTGAAGTAAAACAGCAGTGACATGTGCTACACTGATTGATTGCCTCTTCCTTTCGTGAATGGTTTCTCTGTAGCATGCCATGCTGTTTTGAAGCTTTTTACATATAGAATTTCTTTCAAATTTGGAATCAGTCCTCTCAAAGCTGCTGCTCCTTAATCAACTAAGTTTATGTAATATTCTAAGTCCTTTGTGGTCATTTCAGCATCTTCACCACAAGCAGATTCCATCTCAGGAAACCACTTTCTTTGTTCATCCATGAGCAGGAACTTCTCATCTGTTCAGTTTTTACCATGAGATGTAGCAATTCAGTCACATCTTCAGGCTGCACTTGTAATTCTAGTTCTATTGTTGTTCCCCACACACCAGCAGTGACTTTCTCCACTGGAGTCTTGAACCTCAAAGTCATCCAGAGGGTTGGAATCAACTTCTCCCAGACTCCTGTGAGTGTTGATACTTTGACATCTTCCCATGAATCACAGATGTTCTTAATGGCATCTAGAATTTTGAATCCTTTCCAGAAGTTTCTCAATTTACTTTGCCCAGATCCACCAGAGGAATCACTGTCTATGGCAGCAATGGCCTTATGAAATGTGTTTCTTAAAAAGACTTGAATGTTGAAATCACTCCTTGATCTGTGGGCTGCAAACAGATGTTGTGTGAGCAGGCATGAAAACAGCATTAATCCCATCTGCCTCCATCAGAGCTCTTGGGTGACCAGGTGCATTGTCAGTAAGTACTCATATTTTGAAAGGCATTTTTTTCTGAGCAGTAGGTCTCAACACTGGGCTTAAAATATTCACTAAACCATGTTTTAAATGGATGGGCTGTTACATCCAGGCTTTGTTGTCCCATTTACAGGCAGAGTATATTTAGTGTAATTCTTAAGAATCCAAGGATTTTTGAAATTCCCAGTGAGCACTGGCTTCAGTTTAAAGTCCCCAGCTGCATTTGCCCATAACAAAACAGTCAGCCTGTTCTTGGAAGTTGTGGAACCAGGCATTGACTTTCCTTTCCAGCTATGAAAGTCCTACAGGGTGGCGTCTTCCAACAGAAGGCTATTCCATCTGCCTTGGAAATCAGGTGTGTAGTGCAGCCACCTTCATGAGTTACCTTAGCTGGACCTTCTGGACAACCTGTTGCAGCTCCTCCACCAGCTCGTGCTGCCTCACCTGCACTTGGATGCTGTGGAGACGCTTCTGTCCTTAAACCTCATGAACCAACCTCTGCTGGCTTCAGACTTTTCTCCTGCAGCTTTCTCCCCTCTCTCAGCCTTCGCTACATTGCAGTCAGGGCCTTGGTCTGGATGAGGCTTTGGCTTCAGGGAATGCTGTGGCGTGGTTCGATCTTACATCCAGATCACCAAGCACAAGGCTGTTTCACTTCCCTGTCACTCACTGGAGGAGCACTTAAATTTCCTTCAAGACCTTTTCCTTTATGTGCACCCTGGCTGGCTGGCGCAGGAGACGAAGCTTTTGATTGAAATGTGAGACATGTGACTCTTCTTTTCACTTGAGCAGTTAGAGGGTATTGTATGGTTATTCATTGGCCTAATTCCAGTATTGTACTGTCTGGGAGAACAGGGAGGCCCCAGGAGAGAGAGAGACTAGGGAATGGCTGGTCAGTGGAGTGGTCAGAATACACACAAAATTTATTAAGTTCACTATTGTATCTGAGCATCCCCAAAAGTTACAGTAGTAATACAGAGATTGCTAATCAGAGATCATCATAGCAAATATAATAGTGAGAAAGTTTGAAATACTATATTGCCAAAATGTGACACAAGCTTGAAATGAGCAAATGTTGGAAAAATTGCGCTGATGAACTTGCTCAAGACATGGTTACCACACACCGTCAGCTGTAAAGAAGAAATGTCACTGACTGGGAAGTGGAATAAAATGGAGTCTTACTTCACTGTAGTAAGATTATATATTAAATTTTTTTCTACTTTGAAAGTAATGTGCTGTATGTTTAGTTGAATGTTATTCGTTATTTGCATTTTTAGCCAGTGGCAAGGCCTGTTTCTTAACCAGCTGTGTGTCTGTCAAGAGTCTGGTTTGTGAGAGCCTGCGGGTCGTTCTCGTGGTGAGCGTGGTAGTCGCCTTGTGAACGCTCCCTGCCCTTGTACCTGTGAGCGCTCGGCGGTTCCCTTGGCCCTTACAGCAGCGCTGGGGGGCGGGCGCTGCTGCAGCGTGGAAACCAGGGCTCAGGGCGGCCAGTGCTTGCTCAGGGGGATGCAGTAGTAAGGTGCGAAGCAGTGGTTTGAACCCAGTCTGAGTCTAGAAGCTTCTCATAACCACTGTGTTTGTAGGATTAGAAGTTCAAGACTGCTGTACTGAAAGCAGTGTTTCGAAGTTTTATGGGAAAATAATTTATAAATTGAATGGTTTAGCGCTAGGTTTTAAAAAGCTTAAGGATGACAGTGACACGTTTTCTGTTTCATTTACATTGTATATTATGTGCATATATGCTGTGTACATCTAATATATACATGTATACATGGGTGTACCGAGTGTCATCCTGACTTTTTAAAGTCCTGTTGCAGCTTTCATCTTTGGGACAGATGATTCTATTTTGTACCAGGGTGGCGCATGCCATACTTCATGTTTTAACTGTAATGCAGACTGGAATCCCTTGTATCTTGAAGAGCAACCAAGAATTCAAGTGAGTGAGGGGTGCAAGGCAATCTGATGGCTTCATACATAGCTTTGCTGTGCTTCAGGGAAAGAAAGGTAGGCAGTCTGCCTGCGGCTCTGGCCGGATGTGTTGTAACCGCTGGTCGGACGGTGTGGCTGTGATCTGGGGTTGGTAGGACAAGTCTTCATCTATGCCCACGGTTTGGCTTCGTCCCTTTCCCTCTTAGCATGCTTCCTGTGTTGGCATGGCCCCAGCCCTTTCCTCGTCTGTGCTTAAAATTAAACAACAGATGAGACTTGTTGGCTCTCATCATGGTTAGGGCTTAGCTACTTAAATTTCATAAAGTTCTGTTTGCACATTAACTAGCAGTTTTCCCCCAAGTACCCTGAATTTCAATGGAGACTTCCAGAGACAGTCCATCGATTGTCACTAACAATTCTGACATCGATCTATTGAGGAAATGTTTGCCATTCCCAGACCAGAAGGGGAAGTGCTAGATGAAACAGCAGTTTGGAGAACAGCGATATGAACCTTTGATCATACAAACTCACCTCTTTGGTCAGGAGTCTGTTTTCTCTTATAAGAAAGAGTAAAGTGTGGAGGAAGTTTCTCGATGGGAAGTGTACTTTCTTTAAAGAGTCAAGGCCTCTGAGTAATGGATTATAACGACCTCCCCTCAGTGTACAGTTTGTGTCAACAGCAAACAAGGTGTCCTCCTAACCTGTTGTCACTGGGTAATGATGTGCTGTAGCCTCACCCTTTCACCTGTCATATTTTACTTACTCATATTAGTTTGATGAAGTGTTTGCTTGTCGAATTTTGTGGCTCATATTGTAGCATAAAATATCGTTCAACTTTATAAAGTTGTTTCTTGTTTCCCCATATGACCCCTAAACCACCAATGCTGCTTGTCTGACTTGTACAGCTTCAAAACAAGTTTCTGATGTGCCAGGATTGTTTACATTCATCAGTACAATGACATTTTTAGACATTTTGTCGTTAGTTTGTAATTCCACATGTAATTTGTCATCTTGTTGAGAAACTTTGCAGATTTTTCATTAATGAAGTGATAATTTCACTTTGCTTCTGCCTCTGAGCAAAGTTTTGGAGCTAGTGAGGCTTCTGTATTACAGGCTGCGCAGTGTGAGAAGTTGATTCTGTTAAATGTTTGTGTTTTAGTGACTTAGCCCTGTCAAAACTGTGGGCACTTGAACATTTCTCTTGGCTCATCTCAGCCAGTATTCATTCTTTGAGAGCAGTGTTCACTGGGGGCCTACTGTGTGTTAGGCATTGTTAGGGCCTAGGTCTGCCCTGAAAGGATGCAGTAGTCAGCTCTCTCAGGGAAGGATGTGAACAGATGTGCCCCCACCATCCCCAATGGACCCTTTGTGTCTGAGAGCTTGGGCAGTAAAAGCACTGACGCAGTGGGGCCTGATGCCGTGCTCTGGCCCTCCCACTCACTGTACATGGCCCTGTCTCCATTGCAAGGCCACTCATTTAATTGTTACCTGCTGTGTGCCAGTCACCGTGTAAGTGCTGAGCTGGCAAAGCTTACTGAGCACAGGGTCCTTTTCTCAAGTACGTCCTATGTTACAATAGCAAGAATATGGTAAATGCTCTGTTTGGGTGGTGGGGAACAGGGACATCTGTGTAGACTGTTGAGGTGAATTTTTAGACGTTAAGGAATTTTATGGAATTTTCTATTTGAATAACATGCAGAGCATCCCCAGTGGAGAGCATCATTCATTCAGCAAATACATATTCATCTACTACCTGTCATGCAGAGGTGAGCAAGAGAAATGTTTGTCAGGAATGTCGTTGGCAGAAGATTATGTACCAGTGAACAAGGATAGTGTGTTCAGAGCTAGGAAGAGGGGAGCACTGGGCAGCGTACCTATCTTAGGTTGGCAGGCCAGCCAAGCATGACCAAGTGCACTACCAGAACGCATGCTGTGAATCCTAAAGAATTTATAGGGAAGAGCACAGGAAGAGGTGGAGAAATCACTTAGAGGTATTCAGGCCAGTTGGAAATTGTGCGTGTGTCGTGAAAACGGAGGCATGTCTGTGACCTGCAGGTCATCCTGTTTCTAGTTACTGCTCCTCCCCATGGGGGATCGTGGTTCCCTGCCTCATTGGCATCAGCCTTGAGCACAAGACTGGCCTTGGCAGGTGCATCCGAGCCATAGCTGCAAGTCCCCTTCCATGGGCCTGTCATCGCTCTTCTCTCTCCATGAACTAGTGTCCCAGGCTGGGGCTGATCCCCTGACGTTGGTGTGAGAATGAAGACTGGAGGATAGTTCAGCTGTCCACACGGTGGGATGTTGTCCTTAGGAGGAAATGAAACTTTGTGGAAAGCCGCTGAGATCTTGGGTTTTCACAGCCTACCTAGTGAGTGAAATACTGTGTGTGTGTCCAAACAACTGTGCCTCCTAGTCTGTCTGGGTCTAAGAGCCAGTTGCTGTGAAACTGGTGGTGGTAACCAGGGCCAGTTTCTAATGAGCCTGGTGAGCCAAGTTAAGAATGTTCCAGATGAAGGAACACAGAGGTTTGCAGCTGAGCACGCCCTAAGCACGTGTGGAGGCAGGAGATGTGGGGTGCCTGGGTCACTTGGCACTGTCTGTGGTAGGAGGCCTGCCCTAAGGTAGAGCAGTTCACCTGGAAGAGGTGTACATTCAGGAGGTATGACTGGGACTCAGAGATGAGAGTGAGCAAAAGGAAAGCTGCCCAGTAACGCCAGGCTTGTCCTTGGCTGCCTAGGCAGGTGGTGGGAGCCTCCACCAGACCAGGGAAAACTGCAAGTGGTGGATGAGATAGGGGTGGGGAATTAAACGTCTTTGAGAACACGTAGTATTTGAGGCACTTGTGAACTTGAAGGTGGAGATTTCCTACTTAGGAGAAATAAGAATGGGAAGGAGTGTGCCTGCTTGTGTAGGTGGGAGGTAGCCCAAGGCATAGGTGAGACTTGGAGAAAGGGTTGTGCAAAGAAAGAAGCCAGGGCAGAAGGCATGAGGCCAGCAGACTGGTGGGTGGAAGAGGAGGAACTGGCTGAGCGCAGATCAGGGAACCACCGTTGAAGTCTCATGAAGGAAGAAATATCACTGCCGTTGAGTCAGGAGGAGGGCTTACAGTCTCACCTGTTCAGCTTCCCCTCTGCGATCTGACACCTCATCAAAACCCTGCCTTTCTTGCTTCCTGTCCTGTTACCCTTCTGAACTGTTTTTCTTGAGATTGTGGCTAAATTGGCTAAAATCTGTTGACTCTGTTTTGCTCATCTCTCAGCAGTGTAAAGTATTTTAATGTTGTGCTCTATTCTCTACTTATTTTCTCAATTTAAGCCTGTAATTAAGTAGGGGACCATTTTCCTGAGATCAAGAAGGCAAATTGGTATTGACAGTAGCTGACAAAATATGCTTGCTTCAAACTATGCATGCTTGTTTAGGTACCAAAAAACTTCACTGGCATTTATGGGTACCAGGATCCTCTGCAGGGGAGAATTAATCTAGGGTCTGATTTCCGGATGGCTGCTTTGTACTTGACCATGTCATCAACCTTTGCTCCTTTACAGGGATGCCTTCCCTGGGGCTCCATCTCACTGTGCTGTGAGCTAGTCACTGCTGTCATCACAGAACCTGGACTCTGTATTTTCTCAGGCACTCTAGGTGACAGCCTGTGTATGCCAAAAGCCCAGTATTGCTTTTCAGCCCCTTCCATCTTGATCATCGTCTGCCACCTCCAGTAATGTTTTCACACACGTGAACTCTCAGGCATCTACCACTGTCTATAAATAAATTCCAAAAAGCAATGCAAAACCATATTTGCTATTGGTGGCTGATCTTGGAGGAGAGGAATTTAGGAAATGTAGTAGGTAACGAACAGTAGTAGCAGAAGAGAGGGAAGAAAAATAAACTGAATTCTAGGGGATCCAGTAGGACTTAAGTGAACTTGGGCACTTGGCTTAGAGTGAAGGTTTGAGTAGAGATAACTTGAGATTCTCTCTCAAATTAGCGTCTGTGATGGATTTACCTCAGAATTTTATCAGACATACAGAGAAGACATAATACCCATTCTCCTTAAAGTTTTCCAAAAAACAGAAGAGGAGGGAATACTCCCAAACTCATTCTATGAAGCCAATATCACCCTAATACCAAAACCAGGCAAAGACACCACCAAAAAAGAAAATTACAGACCAATATCCCTGATGAATGTAGATGCAAAAATACTCAACAAAATATTAGCAAACCGAATTCAAAAATATATCAAAAGGATCATACACCATGACCAAGTGGGATTCATCCCAGGGATGCAACGATGGTACAACATTCGAAAATCCATCAACATCCACCACGTCAACAAAACGAAGGAGAAAAACCACATGATCATCTCCATAGATGCTGAAAAAGCATTCGACAAAATTCAACATCCATTCATGATAAAAACTCTCAACAAAATGGGCATAGAGGGCAAGTACCTCAACATAATAAAGGCCATATATGATAAACCCACAGCCAACATCATACTGAACAGCGAGAAGCTGAAAGCTTTTCCTCTGAGATCGGGAACAAGACAGGGATGCCCACTCTCCCCACTGTTATTTAACACAGTACTGGAGGTCTTAGCCACGGCAATTAGACAAAAAAAATAGAAATACAAGGAATCCAGATTGGTAAAGAAGAAGTTAATCTGTCACTATTTGCACATGACATGATATTGTACATAAAAAACCCTAAAGACTCCACTGCAAAACTACTAGAACTAACATCAGAATTCAGCAAAGTTGCAGGATACAAAATTAACACACAGAAATCTGACTTTCCTATACACTAACAATGAACCAATAGAAAGAGAAATCAGGAAAACAATTACATTCACAATTGCATCAAAAAAATAAAATACCTAGGAATAAACCTAACCAAAGAAGTGAAAGACCTATACCCTGAAAACTACAAGACACTCTTAAGAGAAATTAAAGAGGACACTAACAAATGGAAACTCACCCCATGCTCTTGGCTAGGAAAAATTAATATAATCAAAATGGCCACTCTGCCCAAGGCAATATACAGATTTGATGCAATCCCTATCAAATTACCAACAACATTCTTTAACGAACTGGAACAAATAGTTCAAAAATTCATAAGGAAACACCAAAGACCCCAAATAGCCAATGAAATCCTGAGAAAGAAGAATAAAGTTGGGGGGGGGGATCTTAGTCCCCAACTTCAAGCTCTACTACAAAGCCATAGTAAGCAAGACAATTTGGTACTGGCACAAGAACAGAGCCACAGACCAGTGGAACAGAATAGAGACTCCAGACATTAACCCAAACATATATGGCCAATTAATATTCAATAAAGGAGCCATTGACATACAGTGGGGAAATAACAGTCTCTTCAACAGATGGTGCTGGCAAAACTGGACAGCTACATGTAAGAGAATGAAACTGGACCATTGTCTAACCCCATACACAAAAGTAAATTTGAAATGGATCAAAGACCTGAATGTAAGTCATGAAACCATAAAACTCTTAGAAAAAAACATAGGCAAAAATATCTTAGACATAAACATGAGTGATCTCTTCTTGAACATATCTCCCCAGGCAAGGAAAACAAAAGCAAAAATGAACATTTCGGACTATATTAAGCTGAAAAGCTTCTGTACAGCAAAAGACACCATCAATAGAACAAGAAAGTACCCTACAGTATGGGAGAATATATTTGTAAATGACAGATCCGATAAAGGGTTGACATCCAAAATATATAAAGAGCTCACCCACCTCAACAAACAAAAAACAAATAATCCAATTAAAAAACTGGGTAGAGTTACTGAACAGACAGTTCTCCAAGAAATTCAGATGGCCAACAGACACATGAAAAGATGCTCCACATCACTAGTTATCAGAGAAATGCAAATTAAAACCACAATGAGATATCATCTCACATCAGTAAGGATGGCTACCATCCAAAAGACAAACAACAAATGTTGTAGTGAGGTTGTGGAGAAAGGGGAACCCTCCTACCCTGCTGGTGGGAATGTAAATTAGTTCAACCGTTGTGTAAAGCAGTATGGAGATTCCTCAAAATGCTCCAAATAGACTTACCATTTGACCCAGGAATTCCACTCCAAGGAATTTACCCTAAGAATGCAGCACTCCAGTTTGAAAAAGACAGATGCACCCCTATGTTTATCGCAGCAGTATTTACAATAGCCAAGAATTGGAAGCAACCTAAGTGTCCATTAGTAGATGAATGGACAAAGAAGATGTGGTGCATATACACAATGGAATATTATTCAGCCATAAGAAGAAAACAAATCCTACCATTTGCAACAACATGGATAGAGCTAGAGGGTATTATGCTCAGTGAAATAAACCAAGCGGAGAACGAAAAATACCAAATGATTGCACTCATCTGTGGAGTATAAGAACAAAGGAAAAACTGAAGGAACAAAATAGCAGCAGAATCACAAAACCCATGAATGAACTAATAGTTACCAAAGGGAAAGGGACTGGGGAGGATGAGTGGGTAGGGAGGGATAAGTGGTAGGGGGGGAGAAGAAAGGGGGTATTATGATTAGCATGCATAATGTGGGGGGTTGAAGAAAGGGGAGGGCTGTGCAACACAGAAAAGATGCTCATGGACAGTGACTGTAATGGGGTTTGTGGGGCGGACTTGGTGTAGGAGAGAGCCTAGTAAACATAATATTCTTCATGTAATTGTAGATTAATGATAACAAAAAAAAAAGAAAGAAAAGGGGGATTACTCCCTGATAGGATAAAACTAACTGCAAATCAACGATTAATGCATGCTTTACATATCCTTAATTTTGATCTTTTAAAAGGTGGTGGATGATCAGCTATGGAAGTACATTTTTCTGATAATATTTCTTTCTCTTAAAAAAAAAGCAGTTCCTGTGTGTTGATCTCCAATAGGTTATCCACAATGGTATAAAGGTCATATCAAAGTGTGGGCAAAGGGTTTGTTTGTGTTTATACAGAGGATCAAAGGCTAATTTGGCTACCCAGAAAACGAACTAAGATGCGATATGAAGAAGAACTTCCAACAACAACATCCTCTGCAACAGTCATTCCAGAAGATGATCATCAAAAAACTTCAACAAAGATCCTGGCGCTGTTGCACTTGTAGCTACATCCATCCCACTGGTTCCTGGACTTGCCATTGGAATGAAGAAGGAGGTATCTAAGCTGGCCTGTGCATACAGTAAAACAACAAATTTGACTGGATCTATACTGTCAGAACTCAACCAAGAATTAGGAGAAGTGCAAGTTGCAGTGCTCCAAAATCATGTGACTATAGACTATCTACTGTTAAAAGAACATATGGGAAGTGAACAGTTCCCAGGAATGTGTTGTTCTAATTTGTCTGATTTTTCTCAAACTATTCAAATTCAGTTAGACAATATCCATCATATCATTGATAATTTTTCACAAATGCATAGGGTTCCTAACTGGTTTTCTTGGTTTCACTGGATATGGCTGGTAATTGTAGGTCTGCTTTTGCTATGTATCTGTATTCCTATTCTGTTAATGTGTGTACACAATTTAATTAGTAGTTTGTTAAAACCTATCCATGCTTATGTTACTCTACAAGAAGATATGTCAAAGAGATAATCTATCTTCCCATGTTTTCTTCCATCTGCTACTTCTATAGCTTTTCTTCTTCCTTCCTAATTACAACCCTTTAATAGAATTCGTGCCTCATATCTAAAATTACTGAGTATCATAATTCTTTCAAGTGGTAAAGATACCTCAAGACAAATGCTGGGCATAGAAGTTACAGGGCATAAATCTGCAAAAAAGTAAAAAGCTAAACTTATAAAACAATATTGCTTCTCTCTCTTACCAACTTTACATTTCCCTGTATGGCCCCAGAAGATGACTGGTTAGCCAGAGATGGGTAAGATTCCTCAAGGGAGGAACAACCTAAGACAGGCACAGTCGCAGGGGGGGCGATCAGGTGAGAAATTGGGATCAACAGAGGTGAAATTTAGAACCTCACCCCCCCCGTTTGGAGAGAAATCTTCTGCATCCGTGGATGTTTTGTTGCCCATGTCTAGCTTGGATTAATACTTAGTCTATAGGCACAGACCTGATCATCTACATTTGCCCTCTTAGAGCACTAAACTGTTTTCTACCTTTATCTTGCATCTACCTACCACTTCAGCATTTTATTAAAAATAATAATAATAATAAAGGGAGAAATGTGGGATTCACATATAAATCAAGTATAAAAATATAAAGATCAAGTGAATAATCATATCTGACTTGATTGTTTATAGTCCATGATGCGTGATCAGAACCGAAAGTTTCTGTGATGACTGCCCTTGCACTCTTCACCATGTACAACTTATTCACTATATAAGAACTTGTTCACCATGTAAGAACTTGTTCATTATGCTTCAGAAGATTGGAGACTGTTGAGAATTAGGCTTGGGGTTGATTAATGATTGTGCATTGAGTCCCCTATACAGAATTTTATTGTTGCTAACAACCGTTTGATCAATAAATATGAGAGATACCCTCTCAAAAAAAAATTTGCGTCTGTGAAAAATATCAGGCCTTCTCATCAGAAACTTAGTCTCTGCTTCCCACCCATTCTGTACTGTAACTGACATGTCTGCCGACTTTTCTCCAAACTACCCCCATCCAAGGCACTAGACACCAGAATGTCACCTTCACAGTTTCTGACCTCTCCATTGCCAGTTTGGGAGGTGGAGTTGATTTCGGAAAATCTGCTTAAAGCCAAGAGCATGATGATTTTACTCTAAAAATTAGGTGCAAAGCTTCATAGAGCCATTTCCTTCCCAGGATGAAGAATGAGTCATTAACACCGAAGTACATTTTTGAACCTGGGCTCTCACTCAAAACGTGCACTGTGAGGATGAGGAGCAGGCTGTATGTGGCTCAGTCTTTGCATTTTGAGTCTACAGTGGAGGCGTGATACACACAGTAGATAATTGAAGAATGTACTAAGAAATTGATGAATGGTGATTAGTAAGGACATGGCTGTTATGTACAAACTTGATAGGATAAATTTGAAGCCTTTCAAATTTGAGGCTTCAAGAGTCTGGCCATATTCTTCTGAGCTTGTGTACATTTCTTGAGAAATTAAGTAACTCATCTTACAGCAGAAGTGTGTTAAATCTGTGTAGCTCCTTACAGGTGTGAATGACTTGCTAGCACACTGAGAGAGATGCAGGTTTGTTCTGGACACCCGCTGCTGCTCACTAAGTGCTGTGGTTTGTTCACATAAGTAGAGCCTTTGTGTCAGCGTTTCAGTATCTGGTTCATTTAAAGAGAAAAATCTACCAGGGATAGTGGTGTTGAAGAATAAAGTAAGCTTTTTCAGGTGAGTAGTAACTGACCTATTTTTATTCAAAAGAACACAAAAGACAAGTTTTGTCACAGGTGATGCGGACAACCTATTTTACTAAGATTTATGTGGATGAAGAATTAGTTCATGGTTTTTGGATGGAGCCTGTAAGATATCTTGGAAGGTCTTCTTTTTCATCCCTGCTGTCTAGAGACTCCCACTGTTATGAGTTACAGTATCTCCTCCAGTTTTATTCTGTCCACTCAGAAATGAAGGTGTGTGTGTATTTGTACTTTATTTTACAAAATGGGGTCATATATATACTTTTGTAACATTTTTGGTTTCTTCAAGAATTTCTTATGTGTATCTGCCTATATCAGAAACTTAAGTATGTATATAAAATCTTGTTTTTAATAGCTCTATAATATCCCACATACTAGTCATTTCCCTAACTGTTATACACAAACAACACTTTGACTATATCTACTGAATACACATGAAAAAAGAAGATTTCTAGAAGTGAAATTTGAGTTAAAAGGATTTACATACTGATAATCTAGATGGGCTCTTCCAAATTGCTTTAAAATGCTTTTCAGTTTATAGCCCTACTCTTGTGGGCATGTTTATTTAGCTAACACAATATTGTGAATTAAAATTTTTTCCAGTCTGACAGGTAAAAAGACATAGGTTTCAAAATTCACATAACCTGGTCCATTGTGGACATGGAGTGTCTTTCCTGAATTTACTGTCCGTTAAACTTCATTTTTATATGAAGTACTTTTTTTTTCTGTTGGGATATGTGTTTGATCTTTTTGATTTATGAGAATGCTTTTTATAAAACATTATTTTTTTATCCTATGTTTGCAAATGTTTTTTCCTAGTCATTTTGGTCTACTGTTTTATGCTCTAAGTAGATATATTTTATTCATTCCTTTGTTTTTTTATTTTATTTTTAGGGTACTTAAGTAACTAAAAAACCAAAGTAGCATTTATTTTTAAAACCCTGAATATCTTAGCTTGAGTTACAGCTGATAGCTTATGCCTTACCTTTCTGCTTCTGTTTATGAACACCATATTTATCAGACTTGGTGTAGCCTTTTTTTTTTAATCAGGCTCAAACCTTTTAAACTCTTACCACTGGACTTTATAGTGTCACAAGGAAGCTTGCCTATATATATAGGTTTGTTTCTGACATCTTTAAATGTTGACCAGTTTGGATATTTTGCTTTAAGTCTGTCATTTTCAGTTTGAACATTAAAAACAAAATTAATTATAACATTTTTATTTATTTCTGCATTGAGAAGATTCTCGAACTGTAGGAATATATTTTTCTTTATTTGTAATAAATGTGCTTAAACAAACAAAACTCTTCCAAAAACTAGCATGTGAACTTTTAGGAGTTCAAAAATAAGCAGTGAGTGGAGGCGGAGCCAAGGTGGCAGCATGAGTAGAGCAGCGGAAATCTCCTCCCAAAACCACATATATTTTTTAAAATACAACAAATACAATTCTCCCTAAAAGAGAGACCAGAAGACACAGGACAACAGTCAGGCTACATCCACACCTGCAGAACCCAGCGCCTAGCGAAGGAGGTAAGATACAAGCCCCGGCCCGGCAGGACCCGAACGCCCCTTCCCCCAGCTCCCAGTGGGAGGAGAGGAGTCAGAGTGGGGAGGGAGAGGGATCCCAGGACTGCTGAACACCCAGCCCTATAGCCATCCGCACCAGAGCACAGACACAGTGTGTGTGTGGGGTGCTGGACACTAGGGAAACAGGACAGTAAGACCTGTGAGCGGGTCCCCGCAACTGGTGCCCCTGGGACAAAGAAAAATGAGTGCTCATGTAAGAACTTGTTTGTTATACTTCAGAAGATTGGAGACTGTTGAGAATTACGCTTGGGGTTGATTAATGATTGTGCATTGAGTCCCCTATACAGAATTTTAATGTTAACAACCATTTGATCAATAAATATGAGAGATGCCCTCTAAAAAAAAAAGTAAAATGATAAATTTTATGTTATATAAATAGTGGTGATGGTGTACAATTACTGCCATAGACTGTACACTTAAAAATGACAAAATGGTAAGTTTTATGTTATAGAAATTTTACCACAATAAAAAATAAATAATTTTCAAAAAATATATATGTATATTTAAAAAGAAAAAGAAAAAAAGAGAGTGCTTTTTGAAAGTCTTAAAGGGACAGGGACCCCACAGCTGGACGGGAGGGTCCTGGGACACTTAGCTGCAGCTGGGAATCCCGGGGAACTCTGGGCAGGCACCCTAACCCCCTGTGCAGCAAGGCGGCTCGGAGACCCCTCACGGAGATAAACAGCCTCCCGGCCATATCCCCTCCCACACAGCTCCGCCATATGGAAGCAGCAGCCCGAGGCAGGCCACGCCCGTAGCAACGGCTGAGCTAAACTACATAGCGGCCAGGCAAGAATCAGAAGCCCAGTCTGAGCGCAACTACCCAGCACAAGCCGCTAGAGGTCGCTGTTCTCCCAGGAGAGGAAGGCCACAAACCAACAAGAAGGGACGTTCTCCAAGCCATCAGTCGCCCCAGCTCTGCAAACTATCTCTATCGCCATGAAAAGACAAAATCCGAGACAGACAAAAATCACAGAGACAACACCTGAGAAGGAGATAGACCTAACCAGTCTCCCTGAAAAAGAATTCAAAATAAAAATCATAAACATGCTGACAAAGCTCCAGAGAAATATGCAAGAGCTAAGGAATGAAGTCCAGAGGGAGATTACAGAAGTGAAACACACTCTGGTAGGATTTATAAGCAGAATGGATAAGATGAAAGAGGCCATTGATGGAATAGAAGCCAGAGAACAGGAATGTACAGAAGCTGATGCAGAGATAGATAAAAGGATCTCCAGGAATGAAACAATATTAAGAGAACTGTGTGACCAGTCCAAAAGGAACAATATCCACATTATAGGAGTACCAGAAGAAGAAGACAGAGAAAAAGGGATAGAAAGTGTCTTTGAAGAAATAATTGCTGAGAACTTTCCCAAACTGGGGGAGGAAATACTTGCTCAGACTACGGAAGTACACAAAACTCACAACAGAAAGGACCCAAAGAGGACAACACCAAGACACATAATAATTAAAATGGCAAAGATCAAGGACAAGGACAGAGTATTAAAGGCAGCCAGAGAGAAAAAAAAGGTCACCTACAAAGGAAAACCCATCAGGCTATGATCAGACTTCTCAACAGAAACCTTACAGGCCAGGAGAGAATGGCATGATATATTTAATGCAATGAAACAGAAGGGCCTTGAACCAAGGATACTGTATCCAGCATGATTATCATTGAAATATGAAGGAGGGATTAAACAATTCCCAGACAAGCAAAAGTTGAGGGAATTTGCCTCCCACAATCCACCTCTACAGGGTATCTTAGAGGGACTGCTCTAGATGGGAGCACTCCTAAAAAGAGCACAGAACAAAACACCCAACATATGAAGAATGGAGGAGGAGAAATAAAAATGGAGAGAAATAATCATCAGCCTGCGTTTATAATAGCTCAATAAGTGACTTAAGTTACACAGTAAGGTAGTAAAGAAGCTAACCTTGAACCTTTGGTAACCACGAATCTAAAGCCTGCAATGGCATTAACTACATATCTTTCAATAATCATCCTAAATGTAAATGGACTGAATGCACCAATCAGAAGACACAGACTAGTAGAATGGATAAAAAAGCAAGACCCATCTATATGCTGCTTACAAGAGACTCACCTCAAACCCAAAGACAGGCACAGATTAAAAGTCAAGGGATGGAAAAATATATTTCATGCAAACAATAGGGAGAAAAAAGCAGGTGTTGCAATACTACAATCAGACAAAATAGACTTCAAAACGAAGAAACTAACAAGAGATAAGGACTCTACATAATGAATACTATGAAAACCTATACAAGGAATTCAGATTGGTAAACAAGAAGTCAAACTGTCAGTATTTGCACATGACATGATATTGTACATAAAAAACCCTGGAGACTCCACTGCAAAACTACTAGAACTAATATCGGAATTCAGCAAAGTAGCAGGATACAAAATTAACACACAGAAATCTGTGGCTTTCCTATACACCAACAGTGAACTAATAGAAAGAGAAATCAGGAAAACAATTCCATTCACAATAGCATTAAAAAGAATAAAATACCTAGGAATAAACCTAACCTAGGAAGTGAAAGACCTATACCCTGAAAACTACAAGACACTCTTAAGAGAAATTAAAGAGGACACTAACAAATGGAAGCTCATCCCATGCTCCTGGCTAGGAAGAATTAATATTGTCAAAATGGCCATCCTGCCCAAAGCAATATACAGATTTGATGCAATCCCTATCAAATTACCAACAGCATTCTTCAATGAAATGGAACAAATAGTTCAAAAATTCATATGGCACCATCAAAGATCCCAAATAGCCAAAGCAATCCTGAGAAGGAAGAATAAAGTGGAGGTGGGGGGGGGCGGATATCTCGCTTCCCAACTTCAAGCTCTACTACAAAGCCACAGTAATCAAGACAGTTTGGTATTGGCACAAGAACAGAGCCACAGACCAGTGGAACAGAATAGAGACTCCAGACATTAACCCAAACATGTATGGCCAATTAATATTTGATAAAGGAGCCATGGACATACAATGGGGAAATGACAGTCTCTTCAACAGATGGTGCTGGCAAAACTAGACAGCTTTGTGTAAGAGAATGAAACTGGATCACTGTCTAACCCCATACACAAAAGTAAATTCAAAATGGATCAAAGAACTGAATGTAAGTCATGAAACCATAAAACTCTTAGAATAAAACATAGGCAAAAGTCTCATGGACATAAACATGAGTGACTTCTTCATGAACATATGTCCCCGGGCAAGGGAAACAAAAGCAAAAATGAACAGGTGGGACTATATTAAGCTGAAAAGCTTCTGTGCAGCAAAGGACACCATCAGTAGAACAAAAAGGTATCCTACAGTATGGGAAAATATGTTCATAAATGACAGATCCGATAAAGGGCTGACATCCAAAATATGTAAAGAGCTCGCACACCTCAACAAACAAAAAGCAAATAATCCAATTAAAAAATGGGCAGAGGAGCTGAATAGACAGTTCTCTAAAGAAGAAATTCAGATGGTCAACAGACACATGAAAAGATGCTCCACATCGCTTGTCATCATAGAAATACAAATTAAAACCACAATGAGATATCACCTCACACCAGTAAGGATCGCCATCATCAAAAAGACAATCAACCACAAATGTTGGTGAGGTTGTGGAGAAAGGGGAATCCTCCTACACTGCTGGTGGGAATGTAAATTAGTTCAATCATTGTGGAAAGCAGTATGGAGGTTCCTCAAAATGCTCCAAATAGACTTACCATTTCACCCAGGAATTCCACTTCTAGGAATTTACCCTAAGAATGCAGCACTCCAGGTTGAAAAAGACAGATGCACCCCTATGTTTATTGCTGCACTCTTTATAATAGCCAAGATGTGGAAGCAACCTAAATATCCATCGGTAGATGAATGGATAAAGAAGATGTGGTACATATACAAATGGAGTATTACTCAGCCATAAGAAAAAAAACAGATGCTACCATTTGCAACAACATGAATGGAGCTAGAGGGTATTATGCTCAGTGAAATAAGCCAAGCGGACAAAGACAAGTACCAAATGGTTTCACTCATATGTGGAGTATAAGAACAAAGGAAAACTGAAGGGACAATACAGCAGCAGAATCACAAAACCCAAGAATGGACTAATAGTTAACAAAGGGAAAGGGACTGGGGAGGATGGGTGGGAAGGGAGGGACAAGGGCCGGGGGAAAAAGTCATAGGGATAAAGGAAAATAGTACCAGCTGTGCTAAAGGACGTATTAACTTTCTTGTCTTTGGTCATTATTTCACAATCTTTGTGTAAGTATATATATATATATATATATATATATATATAATTCATATTTATATCTCTATATAAGTTGTACACATTAAAAAACATAAGCAGTGAGCTTCCTCTAGAAATTAGCCTTATTGTTCATTGTAAACAGGTAAGGTTATCTGACTACTTAGAATTTCCTTCTAATTCATTTGGTATTTGTTGTAGTGCTAAAACATGTGTTTTTAAAACATGTCATTTCTACAAACATCACAGTAAAGAAAATAAATTGTAGGCAAAAAAGGATAAGGAATAAGGATAATTGGCATTTAAAAAAGCAGTTTTATCTTCTGGCATATTTTATAGGGTCTTCTGCTTGATTTGGGGAGAGGTGGAGACTGCAGTGCCTAGTAAGTGGCATTTCAGGGGAATGGCTCATTTTAAAGGCATAATTGGAACTGGAGGTAGTGTAAACTGAACTGTACACCCGCTCTGCCCTGATTCTGCCTCGGGACAACAGTGATTGGAGTCTGGCTGTTTGGTTCTTGGGAGCGTGTCATTTAGGAGAGTGGAGCATGGCTATCCTCTGCTGTCAGTCTTTTAATTTTAAAGACTTAAATTAAATTTTAGAGCTTTCCCATTGCTCTTTCCCCAAGGGGGCCCAGCCCTTGACTTCACCCAAACCTCTCATCCAAGTCACCAGGGGCCTTCATGCTGCTGAGTCCAGTTGCCATTTATTAACCTTCTGATACACAGCAGCAGGATGGTGATGATGATTTAACTGGGTCCCATCCGCTAGGAAATTATTTCTCCACCAGGTGGGGCCCGCTCTCCTTTGAGCAGAGGGGACTCCAGCGTTTGACCACCAGCCTCCTCTGCTCCACACCTCCTCCTAGGTGGGGTCTTTGCCTCTCCTGACGTTAAGTGCTGATGTCCCAAATTTATGTATCTCAAGCATTGATCATTGCCCTGAACCTAACATGTCCAGAGCTGGTCTCTGGTCTCCCAGCAGTCCGCTGCCATCTGCTTTTCCTGCAGCCTGCCATCTGAGTCAGCATCTGACAAGTCTGTTTTATCAGGTGCTTATGCCCACACCTTGCAGTCAGTCTTCACTCCTTCCTCTCAGGCCTCCCATCTCATCTGCAAGCAAGTTCTGGCAGCTCTACCTGCAAAGTCGTTTTGTAGTCTAAGCAGTCTCTGTCTCCACTTCCTGCTACTGCCTACTTCACCTTCCCACCCCTTACCCTGGACTGCTGCAGTGACCGCTTACCTAGACTCTTTTTCCCTTTACGTTCGTTCTCACCATTTACCTTTGCCCCACTCTGTTCCCCACACAGACATATGCTTCTCAACCTGAAGTTAAACTGTAGTTTTCTGTTCTGACTCTCCCAGGTTATATTATTGACTCTCCTAGGTAATATATTGAGTTCATATTACTCAAAGTGTACCTTGGCCTCCAAAGTCCAGGATGATGCCTTTTCCCCCAAATCCAATGGTATTTAGCCCCTCATTTTGCTCTAGCCACGGTGCTCTCGCTCTATCTCAGATGTGCCAGGCAGGCTTCTGCCTCGGGGGTCTTTGCTATCAGTCCCCTGCTTGTACTGCTCTTCCCTGCAGTCAGGCTCCGCCCAAGTGTTCCCTCCCACCTAGACCCCAGTGACTGTTGGTCCCTCTGCTCTACTTAATTCTTGTGTCACTCCATGTGTCATCCATGTGTCTCCTGCTAGATTGTATTCCATGAACAAAGATAATGTTTTGTTCATAATTTTTCCCCATTGTCCAGAATTAGGAAGAGGAGGAGGGGGATGGGAAGATGGTGGTGGTGATGGGGAGGATCATGGGGAGGATGGTGATGGGGAGGAAGGTGATGATGATTTAACTGTCAATAAAAACATTCTATCTCCTGGGCTTAATGTCTTCTCTGGTTTCTAAATTACAGTTTTTAGTTCCTTTTAAAACGTTTATGAGAGCTTGTTATTCCCATATTACTGAATGTTTAAATTTTTTTAAATTTTATTGAGTTATGATTGATATACACTCTTATGAGGGTTTCACATGAAAAAAAAATGTGGTTACTACATTTACCGATATTATCAAGTCCCCACACATACCCCAATGCAGTCACTGTCCATCAGTGTAGTAAGATGCCACAGATCCACTATGTCCCTTCTCTGTGCTACACTGTTCTTCCCTTGATCCCCTACACCATGTGTACTAAACACAATGTCCCTCAGTCCCCTTCTCCCTCCCTCCCCACCCACCCTCCCCTTTGGTAACCACTAGTCCCTTCTTGGAGTCTCTGAGTCTGCTGCTATTTTGTTCCTTAAGTTTTGCTTCATTGTTATACTCCACAAATGAGGGAAATAATTTGGCATTTGTCTTTTTCTGCCTGGCTTGTTTCATTGAGCATAATGTCCTCCAGCTCCATCCATGTTGTTGCAAATGGTAGGATTTGTTTCTTTCTTATGGCCGAATAGTATTACATTGTGTATAATATGTACCACATCTTCTTTATCCATGCATCTACTGATGGACACTTAGGTTGCTTCCATATCTTGGCTATTGTAAAAAGTACTGTAATAAACATAGGGTGTATATGTCTTCCTTCCTCCCTTCCTTCCTTCCTTCCTTCCTTCCTTCCTTCCTTCCTTCCTTCCTTCCTTCCTTCCTTCCTTTCTTCCTTTCTTGCTTCCTTCTTCCCTCCCTCCCTCCCTCCCCCTCCCCCCCCCCCCCCCCCCCCCCCCCCCTCTCTCTCTCTCTCTCTCTCTCTCTCTCTCCTTTTGTATTTTGGTATCATTAATCTACAAGTACATGAGAAACGTGTTTACTAGGCTCCCCCTTCACCAAGTTCTCCTCCCTCCATAAACCCCATTACAGTCACTGTCCACCAGCATAGTAAGATGCTGTAGAATCACTACTTTTCTTCTCTGTGTTGCACAACGCTCCCCATGCCTCCTCCCACATTAAAGATGCTAATCGTACTGCATCCTTTCTTCCCCCAATCCCTCCCTTCCCACCCGTCCTCCCCAGTCCCTTTCCCTTTGGTAACTGTAAGTCCATTTGTGGGTTCTGTGATTCTGCTGCTGTTTTGTTCCTTCAGTTTTTCCTTTGTTCTTATACTCCACATATGAGTGAAATCATTTGGTACTTGTCTTTCTCCATCTGGCTTATTTCACTGAGCATAATACCCTCTATCTCCATCCATGTTGTGGCAAATGGTAGGATTTGTTTCTCTGTTTATTTCTTATGTCTGAATAGTATTCCATTGTGTATATGTACCACCTCCTCTTTATCCATTCATCTGCTGTTGAACATTTAGGTTGCCGCCATACCTTGGTTATTGTAAATAGTGCTGCTATAAACATAGGGGTGAATATGTCCTGAATCTGAGAACTTGTTTTCTTTGGGTAAATTCCTTGGAGTGGAATTCCTGGGTCAAATGGTATTTCTACTTTCAGGTTTTTGAGGAACCTCCATACTGCTTTCCACAATGGTTGAACTAGCTTACATTCCCACCCTCAGTGTAGGAGGGTTCCCTTTTCTCCACATCCTCTCCAGCATTTGTTGTTCCTAGTTTTTTGGATTTTGACCATCCTAACTGGTGTGAGGTGATATCTCATTGTTGTTTTAATTTGCTTCTCCCTGATAATTAGCGACGTGGAACATCTTTTCATGTGCCTGTTAACCATCTGAATTTCTATTTTGGAGAAGTGTCTGTTCATATCCTCTGACCATTTTTAATATGGTTATTTGCTTTTTGGCTATTGAGACATGTGAATTCTTTATATATTTTGGATGTTAACCCCTTATTGGATATATCATTTATGAATATATTCTTCCATACTGTAGGATGCCTTTTTTTGCTGCTGATGGTCTGCTGTTTGTGCTGCCGTTGTATACAGAGCTTTTTTGATTGACATAGTTCCATTTGTTCATTTTTGCTTTTGTTACCCTTGCCAAAGGAGATTGATTCATTCAGGATAAAGTTTCTCATGTTTAAATTTGAGAAATTCTTGTCTGTTTTCTTCTAAGAGTTTTATTGTTTCATTACTTACATTCAGGTCTTTGATCTATCTTGAGTGTAACTTTTGTGTGGGGGATTAGACAGGAATCCAGTTTCATTCTCTTGCATGTAGCTGTCCAGTTTTGCCAACACCTGTTGTTGAAGGGACTGTCATTTCCCCATTGTATACCGTGGCTCCTTTATTGTCCATATATATTAATTGTCCATATGTGCTTGGGATTATATCGGGGCTCTGTATTCTCTTCCATCAGTCTGTGGGTCTGTTCTTCTGCCAGCACCAAATTGTCATGATTAGTGTGGCTTTGTAGTAGAGCTTGAAGTTTGGCACTGTAATTCCCCCAACTTTATTCTTCCTTCTCAGGATTGCTTTCACTTTTCAGGGGACTTTTGTGGTTCCATATGAATTTTAGAACTATTTGCTCCAGTTTGTTGAAGAATGCTGTTGGTATTTTGATATGGATTGCATTGAATCTGTAGATTCCTTTAGGTAGGATGGCGATTTTAACAATATTGTCTTACTATCCGTAAGCACCAGTTGTATTTCCATTTACTGGTGTCTTTAATTTCTCTCATGAATGTCTTGTAGGTTTCATTGTCTATGTCTGTCACTTCCTTGGTTAGGTTTATTCCTAGGTATTTTATTCTTTTTATTTCAATTGTGAATGGAATTGTTTCCCTGGTTTCTTTTTCGTAATTCATCATTAGTGTATATGAATGCAACAGACTTCTGTGTATTAATATTGTATCCTGCAACTTTGTTGAATTCAGATATTAGATCTAGTAGTTTTGGAGTGGATTCTTTAGGATTTATTCTGTACAATATCATGTCACCTGCAAACAGTGACAGTTTAACTTGTTCGTTCCTTACCAATCTGGATGCCTTTTATTTCTTTGTGTTGTGTGATTGCTGTGGCTAGGAACTCTAGAACTATGTTGACTAAAAGTGGGAGAGTAGGTGTCCTTGTCTTTCCAATCTTAAAGGAAAAGCTTTCAGGTTCTCCCTGTTAAGTATGGTGTTGGCTGTAGATTTGTCATATATAGCCTTTATTATGTTGAGATACTTGCCCTCTATAATCCTTTTGTTGAGATTTCTTATCATAAATGAATGTTGAATTTTGTTGAACACTTTTTCAGCCTCTATGGAGATGATCCTTTTTTTCCTTTTTATTGATGTGGTGGATGGTGATGATGGATTTTCTAATATTGTACCATCTACATGCCTGGAACAAAATCTACTTGACCATGATGGATGATCTTTCTGATGTATTTTTAAATTTGTTTTGGAGTGTTTTGTTCAATATTTTTGCATCTCTGTTAATCAGGGATATTGGCATGTGATTTTCTTTTTTTGTGGAGTCTTTGCCTGGTTTTGGTATTAGAATAATGCTGGCCTCATAGAACAAGCTTGAAAGTATTCCCTCCTCTTCTACTTTCTGGAAAACTTTAAGAAGGGTGGGTATTAGGTCTTCACTAAAAAAAATTCAATGATGAAGCCATCTGGTTCAGTGATTTTGTTCATAGTTGGTATTTGATTACCGGTTGAATTTTGTTGCTGGTAAGTGGTCTGTTCAGATTTTCTGTTTCTTCCTCAGTCAGTCTTGGAAGGTGGTATTTTACCAGAAAGTTTTCCATTTCTTCTAGGTTATCCAGTTTTTTAGCATATAATTTTTCATAGTATTCTCTAATCATTTCTTATGTTTCTGTGGTATCCATACTGATTTTTCCTTTCTCATCTCTAGTTCTGTTCATGTGTGTAGAGTCTTTTTTTTTTCTTGATACATCTGGCTAGCGGTTTATTTATTTTGTTTACTTTCTCAAAGAATCAGCTCCTAGTTTCATTAATTTTTTCTATTATTTTATTCTCAATTTTATTCATTTCTTCAGTGATCTTTATTATGTCCCTCCTTCTACTGACTTTGAGCCTCATTTGTTCTTCCTTTTCCTGTTTCAATAATTGTGAATTGGGGGTTGTTCTTCCTTCTTTAAATTGGTGTAGCTTGCTGTATACTTTCCTCTTAGAACTGCCTTCACTGCATCCCACAGAAATTGGGGTATTGTGCTGATGTTTTCTTTTGTCTCCATATCTTGGTTGATCTCTGTTTTAATTTTGTTGTTGATCCATTGATTATTTAGGAGCATGTTTTAAGCATCCATGAGTTTGTGAGCCTTTTTGTTTTCCTGGTACAATTTATTTCTAGTTTTATACCTTTGTGATCTGAGAAGTTGGTTGGAACAATTTCAATCTTTTTGAATTTGCTGAGGCTGTTTTTGTGGCCTAGTTTGTGGTCTATTCTGGAAAATGTTCCATGTGCACTTGAGAAGAATGTGTATCCTGGCTACCTATGGGTGGAATGTCCATATGTTCTAATGTGTTTTTTCAGTGCCTCTGTGTCCTTCCTTATTTTCTGCCTGATTGATCTGTCCTTTTTAATCAATGGTGTGTTGAAGTCACCACTAGAATGCAGGCATTGCACTCTATTTTCCCCCTTTAATTCTGTTAGTATTTGTTTCACATATGTAGGTGCTCCTGTGTTGGGTGCATAGGTATTTATAATGGTTATATCCTCTTGTGGGACTAACACCTTTATCATTATGTAATGTCCTTACTTGTCTCTTTTTTAAAAAACTCTTTTATTTTAGTATGATTAATATACAATTACATGAGCAACATTGTGGTGACTAGATTCCCCACATTGTCAAGTCCCTACTTCATATCCCATTACAGTCAGTGTCCATCAGCATAGTAAGATGCTACAGAGCCACTACTTGTCTTCTCTGTGCTATACTGCCTTCCCCATGTCCATCCCCTACATTATGTGTGCTAATCATAATGCCCCTTATTCATTTCCCTTATCCTTCCCTTCCCACACATCCTCCATAGTCCCCTTTTCCCTTTGGTATCTGTTAGTCCATTCTTGGGTTCAGTGAATCTGTTGTTGTTTTCTTCTTTCAGTTTTTGCTGTGTTATTATGCTCCACAGATGAGTGATATAATTTGGTAGTTACCTTTCTCCACCTGGCTTATTTCACTGAACATAGTACTCTCTGGCTCCATCCATGTTGTTGCAAATGGTAGGAACTGTTTTCTTCTTATAGATGGGTAATATTCCATTGTGCACATGTACCACACCTTCTTTATCCATCTATCTACTGATGGACAGTCAGGTTGCTTCCATTTCTTGGCTATTGTAAATACTGCTGCAATAAACATAGGGGTGCATCTTTCTTTTTGTAGCTGGGATCCTGCATTCTTAGGGTAAATTCTTAGGAGTGGAATTCCTGGGTCAGATGGTATTACTGTTTTGAATTTTTTAAGGAACTTCCGTACTACTTTCCGCAAAGGTCGAACTAATTTGCATTCCCACCAGCAGTGTAGGAGGGTTCCCCTTTCTCCACAACCTCGCCAACATTTGTTGTTGTTTGTCCTTTGGATGTTGGCCATCCTAACTGGTGTGAGGTGATACCTCATTGTGGTTTTAATTGGCATTTCTGTGATGATTAGTGATGTGGAGCATCTTTTCATATGCCAGTTTGACATATGAATTTCTTTTTTGGAGAAGTGTCTGTTCAGATCCTCTGCCTATTTTTTAATTCAGTCATTTGCTTTTTGTTTGTTTAGGTGTGTGAGCTCTTTGTATGTTTTGGATGTCAACCCCTTATCGGATATGTCATTTAGAACTATATTCTCCCATACTGTAGGATGACTTTTTGTTGTACTTATGGTGTCCTTTGCTGTACAGAAGCCTTTTGGTTTGGTATAGTCCCACTTGTTCATTTTTGCTTTTGTTTCCCTTGCCCAGGGAGATATGTTCATGAAGAAGGCGCTCATGTTCATATTCAAGAGTGTTTTGCCTATATTTTATTCTAATAGTTTTATGGTTTCATGACTCACATTCAGTTGTTTGATCCATTTTGAGTTTACTTTTGTGTATGAAGTTAGAGAATCCAGTTTAATTCTCTTAAATTTAGTTGTCCAGTTTCTCCAACAGCAACTGGTGAAGAGGCTGGCATTTCCCCATTGTATATCATGGCTCCTTCATTGTATATTATTGACCGTATATGCTTGGGTTAATATCTGGACTCTTATTCTGTTCCACCTGTCTATATGGTTCTGTTCTTGTGTCAGTACCAAATTATCTTGATTATGGTGGCTTTGTAGTAGAGCGTGAAGTTGGAAGGTGATATCCCCCCAGCTTTGTTCATCCATCTCAGGATTGCTTTGGCTATTCGGGTCTTTTGTGGTTCCATATGAATTTTAGAACAATTTCTTCTAGTTCATTGAAAAATGGTGTCAGTATTTTGATAGGGATTGCATTGAATCTGTAGAATGCTTTAGGCAGGTTGGCCATTTTAACAATATTAATTCTTCCTACCCACCAGCATGGGATGAATTTCCATTTATTGGTATCATTAATTTCTCTTAGGAGTGTCTTGTAGGTTTCAGGGTATAGGTCTTTCACTTCCTTGGTTAAGTTTATTCCTAGGTATTTTATTTTTCTTGATATCATTAATCTAGAATTACATGAAGAACATTATGTTTACTAGGCTCCCCCCTTCACCATGTTCCCCACACTTACCCCCTCACAGTCACTGTCCATCAGCATAATAAGATACTGTAAAATCACTACTTGTCTTCTCTGTGTTGTAGAGCCCGCCCCCTACCCCCTCCACATTATATATGCTAATTTTAATACCCTCTTTCTTTTTCTCGCCCTTATCCCTCCCTCCCCACCCATCCTCCCAAGTCCCTTTCCCTTTAGTAATTGTTAGTCCATTCATGGATTCTGTGATTCTGCTGCTGTTTTGTTCCTTCAGTTTTTCTTTGCTCTTATACTCCACATATGAGTGAAATCATTTGGTACTTGTCTTTCTCCGCCTGGCTTATTTTGCTGAGCTTAATACCCTCTAGCTCCATCCATGTTGTTGCAAATGGTAGGATTTGTTTTCTTCTTATGGCTGAATAATATTCCACTGTGTATATGTACCACATCTTCTTTATCCATTAATCTATTGATGGACATTTAGGTTGCTTCCATTTCTTGGCTATTGTAAATAGTGCTTTGATAAACATAGGGGTGCATCTGTCTTTTTCTAACTGGGCTGCTGCATTTTTAGGGTAAATTCCTAGAAGTGGAATTCCTGGGTCAAATGGTATTTCTATTTTAAACATTTTGAGGAACCTCCACACTGCTTTTCACAATGGTTGAACTAATTTGCATTCCCACCAGCAGTGTAGGAGGGTTCTGCTTTCTCCACAACCTTGCCAACATTTGTTGTTGTTTGTCTTTTGGATGGTGTCCATCCTTACTGGTGTGAGGTGATATCTCATTGTGGTTTTAATTTGTATTTCTCTGATGACAGGCGATGTGGAGCATCTTTTCATGTGTCTGTTGTCCATCCGAACTTCCTCCTTAGAGAACTGTCTATTCAGCTCCTCTGCTCATTTTTTAATTGGATTGTTTGCTTTTTGTTTTTTGAGGTGTGTGAGCTCTTTATATATTTTGGATGTCAATCCTTTAGTCATTTATGAATATATTCTCCCATACTGTCGGATACCTTTTTGTTCTATTGATGGTGTCCTTTGCTATAGAGAAGCTTTTCAGCTTGATGTAGTCCCACCTGGTCATTTTTGCTTTTGTTTCCCTTGCCCAGGGACATATGTTCATGAAGAAGTCACTCATGTTTATGTCCATGAGATTTTTGCCTATGTTTTTTCTAATAGTTTTATGGTTTCATGACTTACATTCAGTTCTTTGATCCATTTTGAATTTACTTTTGTGTATGGGGTTAGACAGTGATCCAGTTTCATTCTCTTACATGTAGCTGTCCAGTTTTGCCAGCACCATCTGTTGAAGATACTTTCATTTCCCCATTGTATGTCCATGGTTCCTTTATCATCTATTAATTGACCATATATGTTTGGGTTAATGTTTGGAGTCTCTATTCTATTCCACTGGTCTGTGGCTCTGTTCTTGTGCCAATACCAAATTGTCTTGATTACTGTGGCTTTGTAGTAGAGCTTGAAGTTGGGGAGCGTCCCCTTTTATTCTTTTTTATGCAATTGTGATTGCAATTGTTTTCCTGATTTCTCTTCCTTCTAGTTCACTGTTAGTGTATAGAAATGCAGCAGATTTCTTTGTATTAATTTTGTAGCCTGCAAGTTTCCTGAATTTAGATATTAGATTCAAAAAGATTGAAATTGTACCAACCAACTTCTCAGACCAAAAGGGTATAAAACTAGAAATAAATTGTACCAAGAAAACAAAAAGGCTCACAAACACATGGAGGCTTAACAACATGCTCCTAAATAATCAATGGATAAATAACCAAATTAAAACAGAGATCATTGGTGGTAAATGGTCAGTTTAGATTTTCTGTTTCTTCCTGGGTCAGTCTTGGAAGGTTGTATTTTTCTAGAAAGTTGTCCATTTCTTCTAGGTTATCCAGTTTGTTAGCATATATATTTTCATACTATTCTTTAATAATTCTTTGTATTTATGTTGTGTCTGTCATGATTTTTCATTTCTCATTTCTGATTCTGTTTATGTGTGTAGATTCTCTTTTTTTCTTAGTAAGTCTGACCAGGAGTTTATCTATTTTGTTTATTTTCTCAAAGAACCAGCTGTTCATTTCATTAATTTTTTCTATGGTTTTATTCTTCTCAATTTTGTTCATTTCTTCTCTGATCTTTATTATGTCCCTTCTGCTGACTTTGGGTGTCATTTATTCTTTTTCCATTTTCAGTAATTAAAAGTTTATACTATTCATTTGGCATAGTTCTTCCTTCTTTAAATAGGCCTGGATTGCTGTATATTTTCCTCTTAGAACTGCCTTTTCTCCATCCCTCAGAAGTTGGGGGTGTTGTGCTTTTGTTTTCATTTGTCTCCATGTATTACTTGATCTGTTTTAATTTGGTCATTTATCCATTGATTACTTAGGAGCATGTTGTTAAACCTCCATGTGTTTGTGAGCCTTTTTGTTTTCTTGGTACAATTTATTTCTAGTTTTATACCCTTTTGGCCTGAGAAGTTGGTTGGTAGAATTTCAGGTTTTTTGAATGCACTGAGGCTCTTTTTGTGTCCTAGTATGTGGTCTTTTCTGGAAAGTGTTTTGTGTGCACTTGAAAAGAATGTGTATCCTGCTTCTTTTGTGGGGGGAGGTCTGTAGATGTCTGTTAGGTCCATCTGTTCTAATGTGTTGTTCAATCCCTGTGTCTCCTTCCTTATTTTCTGTCTGGTTGATCTGTCCTTTGGAGTTGGTGGACTGTTGAAGTCACTTCGTTATATTCTATTTCCCCTTTTAATTCTGTTAGTATTTGTTTCACATGTATAAGTGCTCCTGTGTTGTATGCATGGATATTTATAATGGTTATATCCTTTTGTTGGGTTGACCCCTTTATCATTATGTAATGTCAACCTTTTTCTGTCTTGATTTTCTTTGTTTTGAAGTCTATTGTGATACAAGTCTACAACACCTGATTTTTTCTCCCTATTAGTTCCATGAAATACCTTTTTCTATCCCTTCACTTTTGGTTTGTGTATGTCTTTGGGTTTGAAGTGAGTCTCTTGTAAGCAGCATGTAGTTGGGTTTTGTTTTTTATCCTTTCAGTGAATGTGTGTCTTTTGATTGGTGCATGCAGACCATTTACATTTAGGGTGATTATCAATGGGTATGTAGTTTTTGCCACTGCAGGTTTTAGATTCATGGTTACCAAAGGTTCAAGGGTAACTTCCTTACTATCTAAGAGTGTAACTTAACTCACTTAGTATGCTTTTACAACAAACAGAATCTAAAGGTTCTTTTTATTATTTCTTTTTCTTCCTCCTCCATTCATTATATTTTAGGTATCATATTCTGTGTTCTTTGTCTGTCCCTTTTTGTTACCTCTGGTGGCAGCTGTTTAACCTTAGGAACACTTCCATTTATAGCAGTCCCTGTAAAATACACTGTAGAGATGGTTTGTGGAAGCTTAATTCTCTCAGCTTTTGCTTATCTGGAAATTGTTTAATCCCTCCTTCAAATTTAAATGATAATCTTGCCAGATAAAGTATTCTTGGTTCGAGGCCCTTGTGCTTCATTGCATTAAATACATCATGCCACTCCCTTCTGGCCTGTAAGGTTTCTTCTGAGAGGTCTGATGATAGCCTGATGGGTTTTCCTTTGTATGTGATCTTATTTCTCTCTCTGGCTGCTTTTAATAGTCTGTCCTTATCCTTGATCTTTGCCATTTTAATTACTATATGTCTTGGTGTTGTCTTCCGTGGGTCCCTTGTGTTGGGAGGCCTGTGCATCTCCATGGCCTGAGAGACTATCTCCTTCCCCAGATTGGGGACGTTTTCAGCAATTATGTCCTTGGAGACACTTTCTCTTTTTCTCTCTTTTCTTCTTCTGGTACATGTATAATACAAATATTGTTCCAGTTGGTTTGGTCACACAGTTCTCTCAGTATTCTTTCATTTGTAGAGATTCTTTTTTCTCTCTGTGCCTCAGCTTCTTTGTATTGCTCTTCACTGATTTCTAATTCATTTATCATCTCCTGCATGGTATCTAATCTGCTTTTAATACCCTCCATTGTGTTCTTCAATCATTGGATCTCTGTCCTAAATTTGTTCCTGAGTTCTTCAATATTTTTCTGTACCTCCATGATCATGTTAATGATTTTTATTTTGAAATCTTTTTCAGGACGATTCATGAGGTTGATTTCATTTGAATCTTTCTCAAGTGTATTCATAATTGCTTTGAACCAGGTTCCTTTGACATTTCATAATTCGTCTGTGGTGCACTCCAGTGTGCAAAAGCTCCACTCTTTGGAGCTGCTCAGCCTCTGGAGCAATGTCGGGGGTTGCAGGAGAGCAGTATTCATGCTTTGGGGGCAGGAATTAGCTGTTTCCTACTTCCCAGTTGCTATGCCTTTCTCCACTGCCAGAACTAGTGGGCCAAACACACACTTGTAAGCGTCTCTGCTTTGCATTTGTAGCTGCTGTAGGAGGAGCTTCCCTCTGGCTGGCCTGACTCCAGAGCAGGGGTTTCCTGTTTGTGAGCCTGAGCCAGGTGCAGGGTAGCCAGGAGGAAGACACAGCAGGGTGCATACCATGGTGGGAAGCGTTGGAGCTGCATAGCCAGCCAGGGGGATGGAGTGCCTGAAGATCATTTAAGCTCCCATCCTGCTGGGCACAGTGCACCTCAACAATTTTGTCTACCTGTCCTTTCTCCTGAGCAGTAACCTTTGTGCAGTCCTTTCCCCTTCATCAGTGTTCTTGCTTTTAGGAAGTATCTCAGACTCCCCACCCAGATCAGGTGGCTATGAATCCTTATTTTCCACAAGCACCTGGAATCTCCATCTCTCCAGGTATTCTGCCTGTCTTAGTTTTCCAAATGCACTAAATCACCAGAGCACCATTCAATGTAAGTTCATGCTCCCAGAGCGGATCTCCAGGGCTAGGTGTTCAGCAATCCCTGGCCTCCACTCCCTCCCTGCTCTGTTTCTCTTCCTCCTGCCAGTGAGCTGGGATGGTGAAAGGGCATGGGCCCTGCTGGGCCACAGCTTTGGTATGTTACCCTGTTCCATGAGGTCTCCTTTTTTTTCCTGGTGTATGCAGTCCAGTGCAGCCCTCTTTCCTGTTGCTCTTTCAGGATTAGTTGTATAATTATATTTTCATATTGTATGTGGTTTTAGGAGGAGGTCTCTGTTTCACCTCTCACACTGTCATCTTTAATCCATTCCCCTTCCAAGGAATTTATTCCAATTCAAAAGATAGTATTTTTCAATAGATTCAGAAGGTTCCAGTGAAGATTCATGGAATCACCAAATTATATTCTTATCCAGGGGTTGAAAATATTCCAATGATCCTTTACTTCAGTTTTGAGTATTAAGTACTTAGATGAGAATTTACTTTATATGACTAAACAAGCTTTCCTTATATTATGGTTTGAACTTGACTTTTAAAAATGGCATATACCTAAGCAGGGAGAAGAAAGATACTTCCCATATGCAGTCCCATCCTGGGTCGTCTGCCCACAGCCCACACTGTCCCTTTAGGACTTTTTTCTTCCCTAGAGAACTTTGCTGATGGAATATACACTTCAGTGGTTATTCTGGGCTCTTGTCTTATTTCCCCACCCTCACGTCACTCTCAGAGTTAACTTTAAATATTTATCTCATCTCTGTGCTATCTACACTGTTACCTAAACTAAGGAGAGCTTGGTGCCTTAGGTCTGTGTAGGGGAAAAGAGGCTTTTCCTGCATGTGGCGTTGCAGCTCTGTGTGGCTTACCTGTTTGTGGAGGACGTGAGGAGGAAGGATTCTTTGGGTTCTGACCAACATAGAATCATGCCTGGAAAGAATATTTACATGTATATATTCCCATGTAACTTCCACTAGGATCGATAGACACATTCCAGCACCCTAGAAGCTTCCCTCACACCTTTTTCTAGTATTACTTAGAAAGAATTCAGTGCCTTTTTGTGTCGAGCCAAAGCCTCTGGGAGGTAAAACGAAGCAAGTAGCTAAGATTTCTTTTTTTTAATTGAGATATGATTCACATACCATAAAATTCCTGCTTTTAAATTGTACAACTCAGTGTTTTTTAGTATATTCACAGAATTATAGCTCCACCGCTACTACCTAATGTTCCAAAGCACTTTTATAACCCCAAAAGTGCACCCCCTACCCATTAATAGTCTCCCTATTTCCCTCCAGCAACTACAGCTCCAGCACCCAATAATCTGCTTTCTTTGTCTCAGTGTATTTGCACATTCATAGTTCATATAAATGGTCTTTTATTCCTGGCTTCTTTCATTTACTATGTTTTCAGGGCTCATTCTTATTTCTCGTGTGTATCAGTACCTCCTTCCTTTCTATGACTCAATTGTTTTCCATCATATGGAAATATATATTTCACATTTTGTTTATCCAGTCATCAGTAGATGAATATTTGAATTGTTCCTACTTTTTGGCTATTATGAATATTGCTGCTTATGAACATTCCTGTACAAGTTTTTGAATGAAAGTATGTTTTAGTTCCCTGGGTATCTATTAGAAGGGGAATTGCTGGGCCTCATAGTGATGGTATGTTTAAGTTTGGAGAAACTGCCAGACTTTTCCACAGCAGCTGCATCATTTTTCATTCCCATCAGCAACGCGTGAGGTCGCCAAGTTCTCCACATCCTTGTCTGTACTTGTTATTGCCTATCTTTTTGTTCTCAGCCATCCTACTGGGAGTAAAGTGGTTTTGCTTTGCATTTTCCCAATGGCTAAGGATGATGAACGTCTTTTCGTGGACTTATTTGGCCAACATTTCGTAATGGCACTAACGATGGCTTGTTTGGTGCCATGTCCGATACCCGTACCGTTATTATTACAGTAATTATCACATAGCATGTTTATATTGGTTTGGATACCACTTGCTGTTAATAACAAATAGTGACTTCTACATTTTAGCATCTCAACACAGTAGTTTGTTTCTCAGTCATGTGATAGTCACTGGGTATTCCCGGTTACCAGTAGCTTCTGCACAGGTGACTGAGGAGCCCAAGCATCTCTCTTCCTGTAGGGCTGCCATCATCCAGAGCCTCTCTGGTGTCGTCTGTATCTAGCTGGCAGTTGGGAAAAGAACAGAGAGAAGGTATACCTGGTTCTGAACAGTCTTGGCCTGAGTGTACAGTGAACATCCCTCCTACTTGCATTCTCATGGGGAGAAGTGGTCACTTGACACACTGGCTGCTGGTAGGACTGGCTGGGCAGCTGCCCCTCAGTGGAGCACAAGTGTTGCAGCTATCTCTGCCGTAGCATAAGAAAACTAACAATTATTTAGTGGCTAGCGCCACTCCATTACTTTCATGTATTTAATCTCATTTTGTCTTGAATACAAAACACCTTGTAGGATATTGTTCTTGTCTTATGAAAGAGAAAATGAAGGGCTCTTTCCATTGTACCACCCCACCCCTGGTGTCCAAAGCATTATGAAAGAGAGCTAAACCAAGCTAGATGATGAAAACTGGGAAATGAAGTGAGTAACTTGTTTCCAAGTTCCTAGAACCCTTTTTTATACAATAGGGGGACCTTCGAGGCCCATGAACAGCTGCCCTTTCATCTTCCAGAGTCATTGCTTACTGAGTCTTAACACATGTAACTGGTTACTCTTGCCCATCTCTTCTGTCACTTTATGTGTGATAAATTGGATTCCTAATCTCTTTTCTTTTTTGTCCCCCTGTTGAAAGTGTTCTATAATACTGGTTTTTAACAAGAAATAGTTGACTCGGTTCCTGACCAGGTACAATACCATAATGATTATATCTTTATTTAAATGGGTTTCTTCTTGAACAATTCACTCCTTAGGCTCTGTCAGTAGCTTTGCACTAACTCATCAGAATGGGTTTTTCCTCTTGTTTATTATTAATTAATAAATTTATTTATTATCCTCTTTTTATTTTTTGTTTCCATTAGTTGATGGACTTAAATAGTTTATATGTTTTTAACCTCATTCTGTTAGCATTTATATGCTATAGCAGTTTAAATGTTTTGCAAGTTAATAAATAATATATTAGAAGAACAAGAGTAACTAGCAAGAAGGCAAGTGTCTGTTAACCCCCTAAGGATCGGTGGAACCAAAGGTTATGATTTATGTTCATAGACATAACTTAAATCTGTTGTACCTCCCATTTTGAATTAGGTCCTAAGAAATATAGTAGAAGCCACTAAGATGGTAGAAGAAAATCTTTCCTTTTTAACTAATATACTCCAGAGCAGTCCTCAAGAGAGGATTCTATTAGTTTCAGGAGGTATAGCCTGTTTTATATTGAAATAAAGTATGTGAGTCATGTTATAAATGAAATTCTGTACAATCTTTAGAGGCCATAGCCCTGCCTCTTGATAGCACTCTACCTAGTCAAGAAAGCAGAGGACAAATTTTTGCTGTTCTCTGAAAGATATCTGTGGAATGACAAGTCTCCCTGTAAGTCCCTCTGCTCCTGGGGCAGGATATTTTCCTTTATTGCTATCCTAAATTCTTTCTCCTATAGTTGGAGCTTCTCTTGCTTTGCTTTCAAGATAAAGGCTTGTTTTCTATCATAGATAACCCTGTTTTTTAATTGACTGATTTATATATTTGTATATGTTTATTAGTTTATCAGCTTTCTAACTCCTTGCTATGAAAAATTAGGAATTTAGCTTACTTAACCACTCCTCAGTATTTGTTAGTTATGTTTTTATTTTTAGTTCTGCTACTACACTACCTACCTTTTAAAATTAAACAATATGCTTAAACCTCTATTTTCTGATCCATCAATTGAGGACAGTACTTCTTGACTCCCTATTACGTTAATGATGAAATTACCACCCCCACACTTTCCTCTCTCTTTCTCTCCCCATCTTCTGTTAGCTGTCTCACCGCTCTGACATTGTAAAGATTTAGGATACTTATTTTCTAATCTGTCACTTATAGTTAAATCTTCCATGTGTTAACTCTAAATTGATCCTGAGAAAGTAAAACCATGATGAACCTATTATAATATTATGGTAATATATACATTGTTCACTAAAGATCTAGTAACTCATTGGATGTGTGGTGAGGGAATAATATTATCCTATGTCACTAAACTTGGAACCCTCTTGGAACTGTGCTGTGTTCAGACCACGTAGGTTCAGTTCTTACAAGTTCTCAGAATTATTCCACAAATAATAAATAAATAGCTTCATATCAGCCAGCTTATTGTTTCCCTGGAGTTCCTAATTGCCTCTTTGTCCTGTTACAGAAGCATCTGAGGCGTTCCGTATGTTCCTTGTGTAATTTTGAATGGACTGCTTCCTAGGCCTACTTTACAGCTGTGATCCTAAAATTTAATTTTCTTTCCTATCTAGCTTGGTTCCACTGTTTCTTGGATTTCTTTCTGTGGAATGTGGGGAAACGGTTAACAAAACTCTTTCATTTGTAGTCGGATATTGACTTTGGGCCCAGTTACCTATCTAGATCTGTTCCCCTTTAAGCCTGATGGAAATAGACTGTTAGCTGTGTTACTAGGTAACATTGTTTATATAAAGATTACCCCTGACTGGTGAATTGCACCTGGCTCAGGAGAACTGTAAATATGTGGTTGGAAGCCATAGCTTGGGTTTCTTGACTGTGATGACTTTTGTGACTAGCATGTCCCTTGTGAAAATTCTGGGATCTGTGTTTATGGATCTATTACAAGAAATACTAGTTTTGATTTGGACTCTGAGACATCTAAGTCAGACTGGCCCCACACTGCCCAGTGTGAATCCTGGGCACTGTCACCTGAGCTGTCACCTCCATGGCAGCAGGAATAGCTCCTGCACAGTTGTGAGGACACTGCAGTTACTCCCACGGAAGTGAAATAACCTGCTGCTCCCCTGGTGGCTATGTTTCCTGTTCTCTCTCCTGGGTGTATTTGATGCTAAATGTGGCTTGGTAGAGTCTTAGTTATAAAGATTCCTCATGGGCCTTGCAGAGGAAATATATAGGTAATTGTTTTCAGGAAGGATATGTGAAAAAAAAAAGTTCAGAAATCCTGCATGCCTGAATCAACTCAGTTCCTTTGGCATTTTGAAGGTTGGATTTATTGCCATCTAGTATCTAAGGTTGCTGCTGAGAAATCTGGTATAATCTCATTATTATTCTTTCTAGTAATTTTTCCCTGTAGAAATCTTTAGAATCTTCTCTTTATCCTTGGAGGCCTTGCATTTCACAATGATATGGCTCGACCTGGGTCATTTTTCATCTTTCCTGGTCAGTTTGCTGCAGTATGGAAATCTGCCCAGTTCTCCTCAGATTTATGAATAATATTTCATCCACTTGAATTGCTAATATCCCTCCCTCCAGTCTGCAACACCTTTATGAATGTATTCCCTTTGCATTTCTTTGTATTCTTCACCTCATTGGTTTTCCTAGCAGGGAGAAAGGAAACTGTGCCTACAATGTCATGCATTTTAATCTTGGATTCCCAAAAGCTCGGCTGTGTGGGCATTTAATACTCCCCAGTGTCCCCAGACCTTCTTCCTTGCCTTCTTTGTGCCTGGCCATGCTTCTCCCACTTTATGTAACTGTCTTGTTTCCTGCCAACATACTCCTTAGCACACTGATCTCACTCATGTTCATGTTTTAAGTGCTGTACATAGGAACATCCTCATAGCTTTTCAGAACCTTGAAGCCACTTACCCCAAGCACAAGTTGTGCTTCTCTGAAAAGGGCACCTGCCTCATTTTTCTTATGCTTCTCCCCTTGGGCCTCTCAAAGCCTGGTTCTGTAAGAGTACATCTTCCTTCTGCCTTTCCCCAGGACTTCAAAAGTCCGTGTCCACCTAGGTTTCCTCTCTGATGGGGGCCTGGCTGACTTGGGACCTTGGAGCACCAGCCTAGACCAGGGAATTTCCATCGCATCCAAATGTTAGAAAGTTCCTCCCCTGTGCCTTCCCAGAAAAACACGGATGCTGTGTGTGGGTCCAGCTCGTCTGCTTCCTCGTCTTCAGCATGATGATACTCTATCTGAGAAGCAGTGTGTCCTGTCCCTGCAGCTGATTAGACTGTCACTTAGTACTGGGGAAGGGCAATATTCTGTCCTGGGGTCTGTTTGTGTAGCTGGTGCTATTTATTCACTAGAAATCTTAGAAGAAGGAGTCATGTTTCTTTCTCTAAGTGCTGCTGTGGTTGAGGACGATGGATGAATTAAAGGTGGAGAGTTACAGCCTCAGCAAACTATTCGAAGTGTAGCAAGATTGAAAAACGGGACATTTAAACCTAGACTGTTTAGCCAGCCCGCGATTTTCTGCATCTTCTTTGCCATTGTTAGTGATGAAGTCAAGAAAGTATTCTTTCCACCAGCTTTGTTTCTTAGTCTGACACTTAACAAAAGGGAATTCTTGGAGTGGTTCCAGGACGTTGCTGCTAACCATGTGACTGGGGGTTGTGTGTAGAGGGGCTTAGGGTCACTAATGGGATACAATAGAAAGAAAGTGGATTTTAAAGACGGAAACATCTTCACCATTCAGACTGCTGATGAGGAAAAGTTCATATTTAGTGTCAGGTTTTAGTTTCGAGTATGGAATTGCAGCTCTTGGCCGTCACATAGATCCTCTATTGAAATACTACTATTTACTGCATACTCTGCTGTGGTAATAAATGAACGGACTGTGATCCTCAGACCCTCTTCCCTTCGAGGCTGGAGGAGGAGTGTGCTTGCTCTCTCCCTCTTGAAGTGTGAGCCAATTAACGCGCTGTGGTTGTGTAACTCACTTTTAAAATGCTCGATGCAGATTTTATTTTTCTCTTTTCATACTTAATTCCATTTTCCTACACAGCATTTGACAGTAATGTAAAAAGGCAGTCATGTCCTTTCCTGTTTTTTTTTTAAAAAGCAAACATTGGTGTTAATTTTGTCAAGAGTTTTAGAACTTGAGCAATAAAGACACGAGTACCTGTAAGAGGAATGGCAAGAAATGAAACATAAAAGAATTCAGGTAACACACGCACTATGTGTGCATGTGCACAAACGCACACTGTGGGTAAGGCTGATTCTAGGCAGACCCCCATGTCAGTGATGAGATAGAAGAGCCTGCCCTGTGGAAGGCATGTGTTAAGTTTAGAGCTGTCAGCCGGTTCTGTGGACCACCAGTGACGAGGTCCCTGCCATCCAGAGCATTGCACAGGTGAGGGAACTGAAAGGAAGTGAAGTCCTCTCGGAAAGCAGATGATCAGGAGGGAGAAAGCTAAGAGCTCTTTCCCTACTCTTTGCCAAACCCAGGAGCCATGTTATTCTGTGAGGATAATTTTTTCCATGCCTATTATTTAAAAAATGAAGCATACCTCAATAAAACTTTCCCAGTAAGTTGTGTGAGCCCACTTAAAATGTACATGGTCACATATAATCATATCTGACTTGATTGTTGATAGTTCATGATGCGTGATCAAAACCAAAAGTTTCTGTGATATGACTGCCCTTGCACTGTTCACCATGTAAGAACTTGTTCATTATGCTTCAGAAGGTTGGAGACTGTTAAGAGTTAGGCTTGGGGTTGATCAATGATTGTGCATTGAGTCCCCTATATAGAATTTTATTGTTGTAAACAACCATTTGATCAATAAACATGAGAGGTGCCCTCTCAAAAAAAAATGAACATGGTCACAAAGTTTTTCATTTTATTATGGAAATAACTTTATATCAGTAGTCCAATACAAATGACAGAGCTCAGTCCCAACCACACTACCATCATCTCTGTCCTCTCCACTCCATTCTGCTAGCGGCCCCACCCCCCACCCCCCCAACCACCACATTTCTCTCTGCACCCTCTCTCAAGTTTACTTACTGTGGCCAGAGTGGCATTTTCCAAGCACTATTCTGGTATTACATCTGCTTACAGCCCTTAACTGGCTTCCCATTGCTTTCTGGATAAAGACCAGAGTTCTTCACATGGCCTAGTGTGCCTACACAGTCTGGTCCCCTCCTACCTCTCCAGACTTAACCCTGCACTCTGTCTGCAGTCACGCATGCATGCTGGTTTCATTTTCCTGCTTCTTTCTGGAGCTGTTTTTATCACAGGGCGCAACCAGGAAGACTTCCCATCCATCCCAGCTCAGATGCTATCACATGGAGCAAGGAAGAGTTTGTGGGAGAAATAAAGTTGTTTGTTGCCCCTAATAATGTCATTCCTATAGCCTAGGAATGTGTCTTCCCAACTTCTCTTTATTAATCCATTGTGGCTCTCTCATCCTTGGTTCATTTACAGTGTTTTTCCACAGATTCAGTCACTGCTAGAGGTTTAGTTTTCTCTGATCTTTCCATCTATCCTTGCCCCTCAAGTTGATGATTTAAATCCCCCATTCACAGTTTATCACTGGAGATTGGTTACCAGCTGGAAGTCTATTACCTTTATTTTTAACCACTCTTAGAGTGAATTATGGAGGGGCCAAGTGCTTTAAAAAGTGTTTGGCAGCTGTGCCCCTTTTACCTCAGATATTTATTTGATTTAAAATCCCAAGTTTTTCAGGTTAATATGTTTCAGTTGCTCTTCTGGATTTTTCAGAGCAGAAGGTTTAAAAAACAAAAAACAAAAAACTGACTTTAATATATGGAGTGGAGCTGCAAACCACTCACCAAGCCATCCATGTACCTCTCCCAGCAGGGCAGAGTCTGTCTGGCCTGGAGCCCTGGAGCTCTGGATCCCTCCCATGGTTTCAGGTTGGCTGCAGAGGGTTCAGCTCCAGCACGGACCAGAAAGGGGCTCCGGAGGCACCCCTTGCCGTGACCGAGCTTGATAAACCTCTTTCCTGAGATAGTCATTGCCAGTAAAGCAAGGCAGGCTGCCCCTCAGTGAGCCTCTAGGCGGTCACATAACACTAATATAGGCAAGCGAACTGAATCCGTAGAGAAACCAGAATAACAGTCATCATAGAAATCCACTTATAAAGTGAGTGGGCAGAATGCACATCTGCACAGAAGGAAAGGGAGCCTATTTGCTGGTCAGCGAACAAAGACAGCAAGAAGGCAGTAGAGAAATGCAAGGAAATACTTAGGTGGCTATAGTAGTAAGTTCTAGAGGGAGAGGGACAGGACTAAAAAGGGGCAGTGGCATTGAGAGTTGAAAGAACAATGGATGGAAAAATTCATGCTCTTACAGGGAATCTCTGGATGTGGAGGTGAATTACATAGAGTGAAAAGGAAGGAGGCTCAGAGATGTCTTAGGCTCATGACTTGGAAAACTGGGTAAATGGTGGTACCATCAAGTAAGAGAGGAAACAGGAGGAGGAGCATGTAGAAAAGGACCTAGAATCAGTTCAGTTTGGGGATATGTTGGATTTATAGTAGCTACAGGTTTTCAAGGCAGATATCACCCCCCAGGCCTCACACCGCAGGTCTCTCACTGCAGACCGCACACCGCAGGCCTCTTGATCTGACTGCACGCACCTCAATGCAGGCCTCCACTCTCACCACAGGCCCCTTCCTGCAGACCTCACACCGCAGGGCCCTCACTAAAGAACTCAGATGTCAGGCGCTTTTTTCTCATCGCAGGCACCTCTGTATAGACCTCACACCACTGCTCCTCATTGTCACCGCAGGCCCCTCCCTGCAGACGTCACAGCACAGGCCCCTTCCTGCAGACCTCAGAACTCAGGCCCTTCATTCTCACCACAGGCTCCTCTCTACACCTCACACTGCAGGCCCCGCACTGCAGACCTCACACCGCAGGCCCCTCAATGAAGGCTCGTCAATATCACCGCAGTCCATTGACTACAGACATCACACCATAGGTTCCTCACTGTCACTGCAGGCCCCTCACTACAGACCTCACACCACAGGCCTCTCACACTCAGCACAGGCCCCTCACTGCAGGCGCATCACCCTCACCACAGACCCCTCAGTATAGACTTGACACGGCAGGCCCCTCACCCTCACTGCAGACCTCACCCCTCAGGCCCCTCACTACGTATCTTACACCGCAGGACCCTCGCACTTACCATGGGCACCTAACTGCAGGCCCCTCACTGTGGGCCCATCACACTCACCACCGGCCCCTCACTATGGGCCTGTCACTCTCACCGCAGGCCTCTCCCTGAAGGCCCTCACTCGCCCCACAGGCCCTTGGTTCTCACAGGGGGATTGCCGGTGGTTCCCAGTGCTGGATTTAAAGCATGCGTTCTTTTGCATTCTTTTGAAGGAGAAGGACCAGCTGTTGCTTGCCTCTGAACAGCAAGATCATGACACTAAAGTTACTGCTCAGCACTGTTGGACTGGACTGCCCCAGGGTTTACGAGCTCTCCCATTTAGTTCAGTGAAATCTTCACAAAAGACGTGAGAATTTCACTGTTAAATGGGGGCATTCTTTTGCAATATGTGGATGATCTGCTCCTAGCAAGCCCCGATGTTGAACATTGTTTGGCTAATGCTATTTTAGTTTAAAATCATTTGGCCACGTGTGGGAAGGCATCACTCCATGAGGCTCAAATTTGTAAACAGCAAGTGACTTACTTCGGTTTCCAATTGAGTCAAGGGATCTGGAACCTTATGACAGACTGGAAATAAGTCATATTAAATCTTAGAGTCTCTGGAAATACATAGAATCTAAGGGGATTCCTTGGAATGGCCAGTTTTTGTCATATCTGCATCCCTAATTTTGGACTTGCTTTTTTTAAAAATTTTTTGTTAAGGTATGATTGATATACACTCTTATGAAGGTTTCACATGAAAAAACAATATGGTTACTAATTTACCCATATTATCAAGTCCCCACCCATACCCCAATGCAGTCACTGTCCATCAGTGCAGCAAGTTGCCAGAGATCCACTATGTCCCTTCTCTGTGCTACACTGTTCTCCCCGTGATCCCCCACACTATGTGTACTAAACACAATACCCCTTAGTCCCCTTCTCCCTCCCTCCCCACCCACCCTCCAACACCCCTCCCCTTTGGTAACCACTAGTCCCTTCTTTGAGTCTGCTGCCATTTTGTTCCTTCAGTTTTGCTTCATTGTTATACTCCACAAATGAGGAAAATCATTTGGCATTTGTCTTTCTACGACTGCCTTATTTCACTTAGCATAATGGCCTCCAGCTCCATCCATGTTGTTGCAAATGGTAGGATTTGCTTCTTTCTTATGGCTGAATAGTATTCCCTTGTGTATATGTACCACATCTTCTTTATCCATTCATCTACAGATGGACACTTAGGTTGCTTCCATATCTTGGCTATTGTAAAAAGTGCTGCAGTGAACATAGGGGTGCATATGTCTTTTTGAGTCTGAGAACGTGTATTCTTTGGTTATATTCCAAGGACTGGGATTCTGGGGTCAAATGGTATTTATTTTGAGTTTTTTGAGGAACCTCCACATTGCTTTCCACAATGGTTGAACTAACTTACATTCCCACCAGCAGTGTAGGAAGGTTCCCCTTTCTCCGCATCCTCGCCAGCATTTGTTGTTCTTAGTCTTTTCGATGCTGGCCATCCTTACTGGTGTGAGGTGATATCTCATTGTGGTTCTAATTTGCATTTCCCTTATGATTAGTGGTGTGGAGCATCTTTTCATGTGTCTGTTGGCCATCCGAATTTCTTCTTTGGAGAACGGTCTCTTCATATCCTCTGCCCATTTGTTAATCAGGTTATTTGCTTTTTGGGTGTTGAGGTCTATAAGTTCTTTATATATTTTGGATGTTCACCCCTTGTCAGATACGTCATTTACAAATATATTCTCCCATACTGTAGGATGCCTTTTGTTTTGTTGATGATGTCCTTTGCTGTACAAAAACTTTTTAGTTTGATGTAGTCCCATGAGTTCATTTTTGCTTTTGTTTCCCTTTCTCAAGGAGATGGGTTCAGGAAGAAGTTGCTCATGCTTATATTCAGGAGATGTTTGCCTATGTTGTCTTCTAAGAGTTTTATGGTTTCATGACTTATATTCAAGTCTTTAATCCATTTTGAGTTTGCTTTTGTGTGTGGGTTTAAACAATAATGCAGTTTCATTCTCTTGCATGTAGCTGTCCAGTTTTGCCAACACCAGCTGTTGAAGAGGCCATCATTTCCCCATTGTATGTCCATGGTTCCTTTAACATATATTAATTGACCATATATGGTTGGGTTTATACCAGGGCTCTCTAGTCTGTTCCATTGGTCTATGGGTCTGTTCTTATGCCAGTACCAAATTGTCTTGATTACTGTGGCTTTGTAGTAGAGCTTGAAGTTGGGGAGCATAATTCCCCCTGCTTTATTCTTCCTTCTCAGGATTGCTTTGGCTGTTTGAGGTCTTTTGTGGTTCCATATGAATTTTAGGACAATTTTCACTAGTTTGTTGGAGAATGCTCTTGGTATTTTGATAGGAATTGCATTGAATCTTTAGATTGCTTTAGGCAGGATGGCCATTTTGACAATATTAATTCTCCCTATCCATGAGCACGGGATGTGTTTCCATTTATTGGTATCTTCTTTAATTTCTCTCATGAGTGTCTTGTAGTTTTCAGAGTGTAGGTCTTTCACTTCCTTGGTTAGGTTTATTCCTAGGTATTTTATTCTTTTTGATGCAGTTGTGAATGGAATTGTTTCCTGATTTCTCTCTCTGCCAGTTCATTGTTAGTGTATAGGAATGCCGCAGATTTCTGTGTATTAATTTTGGATCCTGCAACTTTGCTGAATTCAGATATTAGTTCTAGTAGTTTTGTAGTGGATTCTTTAGGGTTTTTTATGTACAGTATGCCATCTGCAAATAGTGACAGTTTGACTGCTTTTACCAGTCTGGATGCCTTTTATTTCTTTGTGTTGTCTGATTGCCGTGGCTAGGACCTCTAGTTCTATGTTGAATCGAAGTGGGAAGGGTGGGCATCCTTGTCTTGTTCCTGATCTTAAAGGAAAAGCTTTCAGCTTCTCACTGTTAAGTATGATGTTAGCTGTGGGTTTATCATATATGGCCTTTATTATGTTGAGGTACTTGCCCTCTACACCCATTTTATTGAGAGTTTTTTCATGAATGGATATTGAATATTGTCAAATGCTTTTTCAGCATCTATGGAGATGATTATGTGGTTTTTATACTTCTTTTTGTTGATGTGGTAGATGATGTTGATGGATTTTCAAATGTTGTACCATCCTTGCATCCCCGGCATAAATCCTATTTGATCATGATGGACGATCTTTTTTATGTATTTTTTAATTTGGTTTGCTAATGTTTTGTTGAGTATTTTTGCATCTATATTCATCAGGGATATTGGTCTGTAATTTTCTTTTTCTGTGGTCTCTTTGACAGGTTTTGGTATTAGAGTGATGCTAGCCTCATAGAATGAGTTTGGAAGTATTCCCTCCTCTCCTATTTTTTGGAAAACTTTAAGGAGAATGGGTATTAGGTCTTCACTAAATGTTTGATAAAATTCAGCGGTGAAGCCATTTGGTCCAGGAGTTTTGTTCTTAGGTAGATTTTTGATTACCTGTTCAATTTCATTGCTCATAATTAGTCTGTTCAGATTTTCTGTTTTTTCCTGGGTCAGCCTTGGAAGGTTGTATTTTTCTAGAAAGTTGTCCATTTCTTCTAGGTTATCCAGTTTGTTAGCATATAATTTTTCATAGTATTCTCTAATAATTCTTTGTATTTCTGTGGTGTCTGTAGTGATTTTTTCCATTCTCATTTCTGATTCTGTTTATGTGAGTAGACTCTCTTTTTTTCTTGATAAGCCTGGCTAGGAGTTTATCTATTTTCTTTATTTTCTCAAAGAACCAGCTCTTGCTTTCATTGATTCTTTCTATTGTTTTATTCTTCTCAATTTGATGTATTTCTGCTCTAATCTTTATTATGTCCCTCCTTCTGCTGACTTTGGGCCTCATTTGCTTTTCTTTTTCTAGTTTCATTAATTGTGAGTTTAGACTGCTTATATGGGATAGTTCTTCTTTTTTGAGGTAGGCCTGTATTGCAATATAGTTTCCTCTTAGCACATCCTTGGCTGCATCCCATAGATTTTTGTGGTGTTGAATGATTGTTGTCATTTGTCTCCATATATTGCTTGATCTCTGTTTTTATTTGGTTATTGATCCGCTGGTTATTTAGGAGCATGTTGTGAAGCCTCCGTATGTTTGTGGGATTTTTCATTTTCTTTGCGTAATTTATTTCTAGTTTCATACCTTTGTGATCTGAGAAACTGGTTGGTACAATTTCAATACTTTTGAATTTACTGAGGCTCTTTTTGTGGCCTAGTATATGATCTATTCTTGAATATGTTCCATGTGCACTTGAGAAGAATGTGTATTCTGTTGCTTTTGGGTGTAGAGTTCTGTAGTTGTCTGTTAGGTCCATCTATTCTATTGTGTTGTTCAGTGCCTCTGTCTCCTTACTTATATTCTGTCTGGTTGATCTGTCCTTCAGAGTGAGTGGAGTGTTGAAGTCTTCTAAGATGAATGCATTGCATTCTATTTTGCCTTTTTAATTCTGTTAGTATTTGTTTCACATATGTGGGAGCTCCTGTGTTGGAAGCATAGATATTTATAATGGTTATATCTTCTTGTTGGATTGCCCTCTTTATCATTACGTAATGTCCTTCTTTATCTCTTATTACTTTCTTCATTTTGAAGTCTATTTTATCTGATACAAGTACTGCAGCTCCTGCTTTTTTCTCTCTGTTAGTTGCATGAAGTATCTTTTTCCATCCCTTCACTTTTAGTCTGTACATGTCTTTGGGTTTAAAGTGAGTGTTTCTCTCACTGCCTCTGTCTTTTGATTGGTGCATTCAGTCCATTTACATTTAGGATGATTATCAGTAGGTATGTACTTATTGCCATTGCAGGCTTTAGATTTGTAGTTATCAAAGGTTCAAGGTTAATTTCCTTACTGTCTAAGAGTCTACCTTAACTCACTTAATATGCTGTTATAAACACAGTCTAAAGGTTCTTTTCTTTTTCTCCTCCTTTCTCTTCCTCCTCCATTCTTTATATATTAGTTATCATATTCTGTATTCTTTGTCTATCTCTTGATTGGCTTTGGGGATAATTAATTTAATTTTATGTTTGCTTAGTAATTAGCTGTTCTACTTTATTTACTGTAGTTTTATTACCTCTGATGATAGCTAATAAACCTTAGGAACACTTCCATCTATAGCAGTCCCTGTAAAATACACTGTAGAGATGGTTTGTGGGAGGTAAATGCTCTGAGCTTTTGCTCTCTGGAAATTGTTTAATGCCTCCTTCAAATTTAAATGATAATCTTGCCAGATAAAGTAATCTTGGTTCCAGGGCCTTCTGCTTCCTTGCATTAAATACATCATGCCACTCCCTTCTGGCCTGTAAGGTTTCTGCTGAGAAGTCTCATATTAGCCTGATGGGCTTTCCTTTGTATGTGATCTTATTTTGCTCTCTGGCTACTTTTAATAGTCTGTCTTTATCCTTCATCTTTGCCAATTTTATTACTATATGTCTTGGTGTTGTCTTCCGTGGGTCCCTTGTGTTGGGAGATCTGTGCATCTCCATGGCCTGAGAGACCATATCCTTTCCCAGATTGGGGAAGTTTTCAGCAACTACCTCCTCAAAGACACTTTCTATCCCTTTCTCTCTCTCTTCTTCTTCTGGCACCCCTATAATGCAAATATTGTTCTGTTTGGATTGGTCACACAGTTCTCTCAATATTCTTTCATTCTTAGAGATTCTTTTTTCTCTCTGTGCCTCAGCTTCTTTGTATTCCTCTTCTCTAGTTTCTATTTCATTTATTGTCTCCTCCACCGTATGCAACCTGCTTTTAATACCCTCCATCATGCTCTTCGACAATTGGATGTCCAACCGGAATTAATTGCTGAGTTCTTAAATATCTTTCCTCCGTTCGCATGTTGATGATTTTTATTTTGAACTCCCTTTCACAAGAGTCATAAGGTCTATGTTACTTAAATCTTTCTCAGGGGTTATATTAATTTTACTCTGAACCAGGTTCCTTTGGCGTTTTATATTTGTATGTGGAGCCCTCTAGTGTCCAAAAGCTCTACTCTGGAGCTGCTCAGCCCCTGAATCAATGTCAGGGGTCGCAGGGGAGCGGTATTGGTGCCTGGGGTGAGGAAAGAGCTGTTTCCTGCTTCCCGGCTGCTGTGCCTGTCTCCACTGCCTGAACCAGTGGGCCAGGCACACAGGTATAAGCTTTTGTCCAAGAGCAGCCGGATACGGATTCCTGCTTTCCACAAGCAACTGGAGTCTCAGTCTCTCCAGGAATTCTGCCTGTATTAGCTTTCCAACCCCGTAATCACGCGAGTATCATGAAAGCAGCATGAAATGTAGGTTTGTGCTCCCAGAGGAGATCTCCGGAGCTAGGTATTCAGCAGTCCCAGGCCTTCCACTCCCTCCCTGCTCCATTTCTCTTCCTTCCGCTAGTGAGCTGGGGTGGGGGAAGGGCCCAGGTCCCATGGAGCCACAGCTCTGGTATGTTACCCTGTTCCGTGAGGACTGCTCTTCTCTCCAGGTGTGTGCAGTCTGGCACCGTCCTCTTTCCTGTTGCTCTCTCAGGATTAGTTGCACCAACTATGTTTTCTAATTTAGTACGGTTTTAGGAGAAAGCCTCTGTTTCTCCTCTCATGCTGCCATCTTTAATCCACTCGGGACTTGCTTTAAAACCTGTATATGAAACTTTAAACAGCTCAAATGTGGAGCCTCTGATTTGGTCAACAGAAAGTCAAAAGACATTCAAAACTCCTCAACCAAGCCTAATGACAGCCCCTGCTTTGGGTCTACCTGACCTTAAAAACGAATTTAAACTCTCTGTGCATGAGAAACGGTGAATTGGATGAGCAGTGCTGATACCAGTGCTGGGCGATGTGCCACGACTGGTAGCATATCTGTCCAAACACATGGACACACTGTGAGGGGATGGCCTCACTGTCCAAGAGCAGTCGCTACCCCTGTGACTTACTGCAGGGGGCAAAAAAGCTCACTTTGGGTCAGCATAGTGTCGCCGTGCTCCACATCAGGTCCTGACCTTGAACAAGGAGGAGGCTACTGGCTGACAGTAGGGCAGCTGGGGAAATAGCAGGCCATCTTTCTTGACAACCCCAAGGAGAAGTTGAACACTGTGTCTACTCTAAACCCTGCCAGTCTATTGCCTGCCCAAGGAAAGTAACCATTATGGCCTGACTGTCAACTGGCCCTTGCCAAAACGAAATTGGGACCTGTTTACCGATGGAAGCAGCATCCTGGAAAATGGACACCAAAAGGCTGGAGAGGTGGTGGTCACAGCAGAGCAGGAGAGAGAGTCAGCGGTGCTGCCATCTGGAGCCTCAGCTCAGAAGACAGAGCAGACCGCCCTGACTGGAGCCCTCCAGCTGTCTAGTGGAATGAATTTATGTAGACTCTATGTATGTGTTCATGATGGTGCATACCTGAGGGAGCAATGTAGGAAGAAAGTTGTTAACAGTAGGAAGTAAGAACAAAAACTATGCACCTGAAATACTCGCCTTGTTGCAGGCAGTGGCTGAGGCTGAGCAGGTGGCCATCATGCACTGTCCAGGGCACCTACAACTGGGAAGCTCTGTGGCCTGAGGAGACTAGGCAGCATTTAAAGCTGCACAGGCAGCAGCCAAAGGGGACTCCTTTTAAGGAGCCCTGCTACCTTAGTGAGGTTTGGACAGATTCAAACCTCATACAGAACAAGAGTGGGGTTTTGATCAGTGGGATGAAAATTCTACATGGATGTTGAACTCCCAAGGACTACCATTGCTGCCAGAAGCCTTTGTCACACCCATAATGAGACAGTCACAGAACAGTGTTCATTATGGGTGAGATGCCCTGATGGACTTAGTAACCCCATGTTTGAGAGGGCCTTACTTTTAAAAGACTGTGCAACAACTTACTCAAAATTGACAGCTATGTGTCCACAATAACCCTAATGTTGAGAGACCCCCATTGGAAAAGGGGGTACAACATATGGGACATGGTCCTTTGGAAGACTGGCAAATGGACTTCACCCAGGTGCTGAAGACTACCGGGAGCTTCAGACCTGCTAGTGTTGGTCGATACATTTTCAGGCTGGGTTGAAGCTTCTCCTGCAAGAATGGAGAAAGCCGCTGAGGTGGTGCAAGCCCTCCTCAAGGAAGTAAACCCTAGGTATGGGCTCCCAGATTCTGGCTTCAACCACCCATCAGACTGACTGTTAGATATGCCTCCCAAGAGCCAGTTCTGCAGTGGGGTGCAGTGATCCTTTAGAGCATCTGGTATGAGTTTCTCTGCAGCTCCTGAAGGCACTGGTGTTCTCATGTTTTGCATGTACCCTCATGTCTTAAGTGGAAATAGCTAATTCCCCAGGGAACACATGAGTAATTTATCTTGTTTCACTGCGCCTTTGATTACAGAACTTGCCCCAGTCTGTTTTAAGGGAGAATGGGTATTTCTGCTCCTAAAGCTTCCCACCTGGATCTACCTGAGCTTGGAGGTCTGTTTATGGGTGCTCAAAACAGTGTCCCATTTCCAGTCCCCAAATCATATCACATTCATGACCTGGTGTCTTCCTAAGTTCTGCGAATTCACTGGCTGGCACCTTGGGGCAACGGCATCATCTTTGATAACAACTGGTGCGTGCCTTCCATTTTAAAAGCCCTGATCTTCTCCCTGATTCAGCAGAAAGTACCAGAAGAACTTGGCCATCCACATTCCCAGGAAAATGGAAGGTGAAATTAACAGGGATAACAGAGGAGAACTGAATTAAATCTCTGGGTTCAGAATTTAACAGTAACTTGAAAAGGAGCTCAAGAAGCCCCCAGAAACTTTGTGACCACTAAGAGGGGTCGGGTTCTCTTTGTTCTCCCTGTTTGCTATGTCTCGGGGTCAGAGGCATTGCAGAAAGTTGTATTGGCAGAACCCAAGCCATCCTGCCCCAGGGCACTGAGGAGGAACCACTGAGAAACAAAAAGCAGTTGAACTGGTACAAGAAAATCTGCTTTGATCTCCTCCAGTGGCTGCCTTGTGTGTCTATGAACACCACAGCCTCTCTCCCACGATGCCCTGTTAGATGCCCTATGTACTTGTGCTGCAGGAGGACAGTGGTTCTTAAGGCACAAGCCTGCCACGCTGTCATTTGCTGGCAAATTAATTCCTTTCCTTTTCTCAAATCCTTGCCATTGTGATTTGTGAATTGACTTTGGTGACAAGGACCAGTTTTCAGTAACACTGAGAAGGTCTGAGAGGGTCCCTGTGAGGGTGTCTGGTTCTGTGAGGATCTCTTTAAGGGTCATTCGGTGTGTGGGAGGGTCTGTGAGGCTCTCTGTGGGGGTCTCCATTGCAGACCTTACCACGGTCATGGCAGAAGGGCACAGGGGCTTGTCTGCCCTGTTTCCTGCTGTCCCTTCAGCCCCCGTGTGTGGCACTTATACTGCAAGGGTGTCAGTCCCCGATGATCCCATTCCCAGGACTCACCTCTAGGGGCCTGTGAGAGGACGCAGCTGTCCTGTGCCTTGGGGTCCCTGCTGTGCCTCTCACCTGACCCGAGGTGGGTCTCTCTCTCCCTGGGGTCCCAGTTCCACAGGCCCTGGCTGGGCTCTCATGGGGGGCCCCTGGAGGAGCCAGGGAGCTGCACGCAGAGGCAGGACCCAGCTCCAGGGAACAGTGCAGCACCAGCATCTGCACCCATTTGACTCCTCTACCCCGGCCCACATGCGGGTCGGTGGGTCTTGACAGGCATGGGGCAGGGTCGTTCCATGGGCCCTGCAGCTGGCCCACTGCACATCTGCATGTAGCTCAAAGTTGGCATCACTCCAGCTTTCACATGGGGACTGCAGTGGAGGGGTGTAGGCTGGAGCACAGCACACAGGGGCCATCCTGGACTGCACCCTCATTCTGAGCAGGTCACTTTCAGCCTGTTGTGTGACAGACCCTGTGTGATGGCCTCTTCCCCCTCCAGGCCCTGGGCTGGGCAGTGCTGGAAGCCAGTGAGCATTACTGTGGGACCCCAGGCCCATCCCTCACCCTTTAATGTCCCCTGGAAGCCTTCCTTGGGCCACATGTGGAAGTAAGATCAGAGACCTTGAGTCAGTCCTGAGGTCCCCAGCCCTGTTCTGGTTTATTTAATGTATCTTGGGAAAGTCAAGCTTCCCCACCTGTGGGAGCCCGGCCCTCTGTCAAAGGTCCACGTGGCAGCTCTTGGGCTTCATGGGCTGGTGTGTGTGGAGACCCCAGGTGGGCCACCATGCAGGAGCCATGGGCCCCCAGCTGCTTCTCCCCTCTGGGGATGGTGGTGGGTCTCCAGAGGTCCTTGGTCCCTGCACGTTTTGGGGTTGCACTGTGCTATTTTGCCACCTTCTTCCCCTCTCCCCTCTAGGTTCAGGGTCCACCTTCAGATGGTGAGTGTGCACAAGCCACAGCCTTGATCCCTGATTCCCCAGAAGGGAAGGTGTGGACCGGCCCTCAGCGCCTCTGTGCACCCCACCCACACACCCTCAGCAGTAAGAGTGCATCTTCTTTCTGCTGCTTCTGAGTGGGAGAAAGGTGGAGTGAGGGGGACACTGAGCTACAGGGACCCCGGCCCACCACAACCCCAGCTTCATCAGAACAGAAGGGGCTGCTGGGGCAGGCATCACCTAGTCCCCACCAAGAACTCTGGATGGGGAAGGTTTCCTCCACCTCTGCTCTCAGGCAACCACTTCCCAGGACACTGATGGGAACTTGTCAGACACTTTCTGGAGCCTGAGGGGAATTTCAGCTTCTGTAAACTTCTCTCTCACAGCTGCGCAAGTTCAAGGTACAGAGCAAGCAGTGGGGCTGGCCGAGCCAGATCATGGGGTTGGGGGGCACCTTACAGGTTTTCCTTATCTTGACAAATCCAGGATGCTTTTGTTTGTTTTGTAATGAGGCTCTCACGGAAACCTAAGGTGCACCGAGGGCAAGGGGTGTAGGTGGGCATGCCACACCACAGGCATCCTCAACCTCCCTTTCCATCTCTCAGGAAGCCATGGTGGGTATGTGGGAAGAGCAGACCCTGACTCCTTTCCTTCCCCCAGCAGGACACAGACAGAAGCCACCACCTCTCATGAGAAAAAAGCATGTATTTTGGGAAACGATGGAAGTTGAGGTAGGAAGAATCCATCAGCAACTAGAGGATGTACTGACATGAGAAAAAACAGTTTCTCTCTGCACTGTATGGATCTTTTCTTGAAGAAAACTTGTCCTACCAGGAAACATGTGTGAATCATGCTCTAGCTGAATAGGTGACACATATTTCTGAATCACTTGCTGCCTCGGGCGGTAGTGGGTACAGGCTGAGGCACCTGCCGCCTTTGGCCCGTGCTGGCTGTGCCTGCTGGGCACCCCACCTCGTGGGGTGGGAAGGCCTCATTGCTATCTTGGTCTCTGGCCCCCTTGCTCTTGCCAGGACTGCTGTGGCCCTTTAGGGTGGCTGGGTGATTGCAGGCTTTATCTCCTATCACTCTCCCTTGCTCTTCAAGGAGAAAAGATTGTGATACCATGTTTGCCTGCTGGAGCCTGGAATTTCCCTTTCTGCCAATTTAACTCCAAGGGAGGATGTCCATGTGGAACTGTGGTTTTCTCCTCTAGGATCTGTCCCACAGCTGTCATGATCCCGAGCCTTGGCGGCCCTGCCATCTGGAACAGATCTGCTAATGCCTTGTTCCTGCCTCTGGATAGTGGCTGATGGAGGCCTGTCTTTTTTGCTGGGAAACTCGACTGGAGAGAATCCCCTGCAGGAAGTGCTTTATCAGTTTTGTGACGTGGCTTTCTGGAGGAGCCTGTTCCTCCTTCAGTCCAAGCTGGCAGGACTTGCTTCTTAAGGACTGTGCTGTTTCCTTATAATTATTCTTTAACATCCCATTGTGTTGGGAGGCCCTCAGTTCTGCCAATCCTTTTTCAAGCTGTACTTGGTCAGACCTCCCACAGTCCTTTACATCACCAGCGGGGGCAAACATTTTGCTTTGGCTCTCACCCTGCTCCTCCAGCCTCAAGGACCCCTGGCTGCTCTGACCTGAAGCCCATCTACGCAACATGATGTCGCCTGACACGTGTGAAGCTGATGTGTCCCCACTGGACGTGCTCTGGGAGTTGCACAGAGATCTCTGAAAAGCCGAGCTGTCTGCAGCAAGAAACTCACGGGAGTGGCATTGCTGAAGGAGCACATGAGCGTCGCTGTCCCGAGGAGGCTCACCGGGGCCACTGTCCTGAGGCTGCTTCCCGGACTCTACCTTCTCGTGGAGCTCAGAGTCACTGTGGTGTACATGGAGGTGTGGCTCTTCCAGATCTTGAATCACGTGCTTTACACCAGGCAGTCTTGGGATTTTACTTGTCTCTGGAGTCCCTGATCTACTCAGATCCACATTGTTAATTTGGGAGTGGGCCGGCACACGGGATTCCAAGGTGATTTTCCAAGCAGAGGCCTCCTCAGCTGCCACCGACCCCCCATCCTCTTCAGCACTTGAAGACCCAGAGCTGCCCTCCAGTGATGTCGCCCTGCGGTGGGGGTGTCGCGCGGCCCGGCCTCTGCTCTCCCCCGCTGGCTCAATCCTGGCTGTGGCTGCACCGGGGCTCAGCTCCCGGCTGGCTCTGTGGGCCCTCATGGCCATCTCACTGTGCCACATTCTGCCCACAAACATGCATGTGGAGGTCTGAGCAGGTGGCCCACTCTCCTGTGTGGTCAGAGGGGCCTCTGAGGACACGTGGCCATCGCCAGGTGGGGTCTCTCCCTGGGCCTTGCTGATTTCCTCACACCTAGGGGAGGGGGCAGGGAGGGGACTCACTGGGCTGGGAACTGACTCTTTCCTTATTGCTGCCTCTCCCAGTGGGGACTGAGGATTTTCCAAGAGCTGGGAAAACGTGGCTTTTGAGTGGGCCCCAGGAACACAGGTAGCTGAGCAGGTACAGGGAGAGCAGAGAAGGAGTGAGGATTGAGGGGTTTTCAACTTAAAGGAGTTTATGACCTTAAGGATCTTGAGGGGTAAGCATCACCTACACCTCGCCAGAAGCCTTGTAGCATGTGCTTCCAGATTCTGTTGTATAGGTGGCTTGAAGATGGTGAACCCATGGGAGGTGCTCGTGTCGGGTCCCTGTCCCTTGGAGGGTGCTGGATTCTTCGTGGCTCCCCTGTGAGTGAGTGATTCTGCAGGAAGGTCCATGGCCTGGTTGACAGCAAACATGGAGGGATGAACACCCCCAGGAGTCTGACACTCACTGTTCTTCCCCAGCTTCCTGCCCGAATGGGCACTCAGGATCTTTTCTGGAAATGTCTTGCCCAGGCCCCATGTGGAGTACCTCATCAAGCCTCTTTCTGGTTCTGCAGAGTTAGCTCTTGGAAACTTCACAGGGGAGCTGGCTGAGCCCCCGTACACCTCTTCCTGTTTGTCTGTGGGGTGTCCCCAGAATGAGACCTCTGGTGGGTGGTGGGACAGGTGCTCTTGGTGGGATGTGCACTGTGAGGAGGTCAAGAGGCTCCAGGCTTTGGCATCTGCCTGATGCCTGGAAGGGGCTGGAATGGGAGAGTTTGCACGACCAACGCCCGAGATGATTCGGGTGGGAGGAGCCAGCCAGTGGGCATATGGAGACAAGCTCCATGGGATGGTTCCTAATTGGAGTGCCATTGAGTCAAATTGAGTATGAGTTGGGGTGGAGTTTGGTGGTGGGACAGAACAGGCTATTGGAGGTTGAGGGCAGGGCTCTGAATCCGTAGGATTCGGTGGGGAAGGGGAAAGAGTAGGTAGGAAAGGCTCTGATGGCTGAGAGTCACTCCGGGATGAGTATGAATGAATAGAACCTGAGGAAGTTATCACGCCTGGTGAGGTGGTGGAGGCCCGAGGTGGAGAGTGTGTGGCTGGAGGAGCCAAGGAAGCCAAAGGGCACATGGCAGGAGCAGTACTGCCCCCAGGCTCCCCGCACAGCCAGTGGGCTCCCGCAGGCTCTGCTTCATGCCCCTCACTGGGGTGGTCTTGAAATAAGTTCTGAGAGTCACCCTCGTCAGGGAGCCTCCTCATATGGCTGCAGAAGACAGGAGGCAAGAGCTGCAGCCAGGGCCATGGGGGCCGAGCAGACCAGGCAGGGCTGGGTGCCTGAAGCCCACGGCCCTCCAGGTCCCCATGCTGACTGCACAGTGTTCCTGCTGTCCCCCAGGTCTGCAGTCACACCTGTCCCCACATCTCCCCCACCAGGTCAGTCCCACGCTGCCTGCAGCCCTGGAGTCCCGTCATAAGGCTCTGGGAGGAAGGAGGACCCTGAGGAGAAGGGAAGATTCTTTACCTTCTCAGAAGAAGTAACAGGTGCTTCATCTCTTCTAGGTTACAAAGGGATTCTTTGCAAACTGGAAAGCAGAAGACGGGGTCATGGTGGTGAAGGCAGGGACCTAGGGGTCTTATAGGAGACTGAGTGCCACGTCCCTTTAGGGGAGACATTGGGGAGATTATAGAGTCTGGAGTCCAAGCCTCAGTGTCTGAGGCCACAGGATCCCTGAGGGCAATGGGAATACTCACGACAGGGAGTGCTTTGTCATTTGCAAAGTGCTTCTACATCCATTACCCGCTGCAGCCCTCACAGCCACCCTGTGGCAGGGACAAGGCAAGGGCCACCTCACAGAGGCACCTGAGGGAATCACCTTGTGCACACAGGTCCCCCCTCCCAATCTGGGCACTCTGGGTCTGCTCCAGCCCACCCCGTCCCTGCCAGGCAACACCCACCTCCTGGCCCTTGCAGCTTTGTTCCAGCACAGACCCTGGGGAGTGTCTGGGTTCTGATCATCTACCCAAGATCCCCCTGAGACAAGGACCATGGGTTTAGATAGAGTAGGGTGAGGGCCTCTGGAAAAAAAACGCTACCAAAACTTCACCAATTAAGTAAAGCCAGAGTCACATTAATTCTCTAAAGTAGAAATATCAAACTAGGAATATAAGCATTCTTCAGTGAGATTAGTTAAAACTAAAAAGCCAGGAGCAACTTGGCCTGGAAGTTTGAATACTCCCCAGATAAAGAAAAGTATCTCAACATATCCTATAATTTCACTGCATCAATTAAAACATACCATTGTAAGATTTACTGTAGCCTGCTCAAAGGCCCAGCTTATTTTTTAAAATTCTATCTTGAAGATCACATTTTCATCAATCAAACAATAACTCAGCCCATCTTGGAAGCAAGGCAGGCAGTCTTAATTGATATGCTCCCAGATCAAAAAGCGGCTATCTTGAGAACAAATCAGAGCAGGAAATTTCTTGTGTTAAGCTAACTTTGAAGAATAACCCACTCATAAGAAACTTAGTAGCTCTTAAAAAATAAACATTTTGGGACCGTCTGGCAGGTGTGCATCCCCTAGCCCTTTGTCTCTCAACCGCCTGTAAATCCCCAGACAGTGCACCACCCTGGACTCTCTTTCTCTGTCCTCTTTATCTCTAAATAAAGGCTCTCACTTGCTCTCCTACTTTGAGTGATGGTGAAGTTCATTCTTGGACTCTGTAAACAAGAACCCCAGCATCACCCCCAGCCCCACCCACTGGCTTCCTCAGGGGTGGCACAGAGCTGGGCCCTCAGGCAGGAGGGAGGGAGGCTGACTCAGGGTGCGCAGGGCTGGCTGGCGGAGAGGCTCACCTTTCAGAACTGCACTTCTTTTTTTACACTTTTTCTTTCCACTTGGCTCCAGGTGATGCTGAGGGACCAAAAACATGACAGGCTGGAACCAAGGCTCAGCTCCACAGACAAGCTGCAGGCCTCGGTGTCTATAAACATGACTTTGTTTGTACATTTACCTAATGGGCCTTGAGGTTTCCTGGCCTTGTACTGATTTCTAAAGGAGATAAAAATATTTTCCCTTTTCCTTCTTTGAAGAATGTAAAGAGGGATTTTCTGTGTGAGACCTGCCCTGGCTCTCTTGCTACAGTATTTCTGTGCTCAAGAAACACACGTATGCTCAGACCCACAGGCCCCTCTAAGCTCCGTCGGGCTGTACTCTGCCTCCCAAGGCCAGCGCCCCACCGCAGCCCCTGCTCAGGGGCACCGTGGGCTTAGCACCACCCTCGGGTCAGCCTGGATGAAGCCTCGCCCTTAGACCCCTGCCCCAGGAAGGCGCAGCTGGGGAACCTGCTCAGGGGCCTGTCCTCCCACAGACATCAAATTCTTAGGCTCTGGGCCGCAGCCACTGGCCACTGGGTTTGGGATTTGGGCCTGGAGCCCTTTGGCCCACCTGGCTCCTGTCTGGGATCTTTGGATAGATCCTCCTGCCGGAACTCCTGGCCGGCCTGGTTTATGCCTAGAAGGAGGATCTGTTCTTTCCTGAGATGTTCTCTTTCCCATCCCAGGAACCTCTGCAGCTGACTCCAAGAAACAGAAGTAATAATAGGAAAGAGAGAATCATATTCTGTCAGGTCTTGGCCCAGGGTTCCTTCCTTACCTTCCTGATGTTTCTATGTGTCCTAGGCGGTGGGGAGGATGGATCACTTGGCAGGAAGGGGAGTAGCAGGAGGAAGAACCCCAGTCCACACAGGATGGTGAAGATGGTATCAGTCGCCCAGGAGGTGGAACTGGAGCTCAGCCAGGTAGTGAGAACGCTTTTCAGAGATAGGAGAGGATTCTCCATCATCTGAATCGCACTGCTGCCCTCAGGCAACTGAGCTCTGCGAGTGTGCTGGGGTACAGCACACCAGGCCCACATCACTGAACAATGGCCTTGTCACAAAGGGTGAACAATGGCCTTGTCACAAAGGGCTCCTGAGGGTGGGGGAGGGGACAGAGGAACAGGCTGGACCCCAGCCCAGCCCCCACCTCCAGCCCCACAGATCCCTCCACCCTTTTCTAAGCCTTCCAACCCGGGAAGTGAGATAACCTGAGATTCTGTTCTGAGGTCTTTACTTGAGATTTCTACTTGAGCTCCATCAATTTCATAGCTTTAAAAATCTGGAGTTGTCCCTGGAATTTGGTTAATTGCTAGGGATTTTTATTCTCAGGATCCCCTCTTTGTGCAACTCCAACATTTCCACATTTCTGCCTTGTGTCACATCAGCTGAGGCATAGAACTCAAATTTCTTTTATGCTGCTTTAGCCATGTGAATTTTAAAAACATTTTGAAATTTTTATTTCAGTCTTTACTCTTTTTGACTACAGGGACTTCAAATTTATTATTCAAATTTTATAAAGTTGAATAAGTATAAAACAAATAGAAATAGATAAGCCTTCAAAGTACAGTTTTCATAAGTTTCCAGCACTTTTGTTTCTGAAATCAACAAATGTTAAACTACACAAAAACTTCTGAACATTCTGCATACACACCTACACACATCCATTAGAAAAATCAATCCAAAAGTTTCAAACCTTGAGAATCAAGCATTTCTTTCAGTTCGAAAAGGCTTCCTTCAGTAATTACTGTAAACAGAACTTCTAGTGAATTCCCTTAGTTTTTGTTGAGTTGGGGATATATTTATTTTGCTTTCATTTTTGAAAGATTTGGTAGACATGAAATCTTTGAAGTTTTTTTTCTTTCTGCACTTTGAAACTCACCTACACCCTTTCCTCCATTGTTTGTTTTTTAAATTGAAGTATAGTTGATACACATTATATTGTTTCAAGTATACAACACAGTGGTTCAACAGTTACCCTTATTATTATATCCTCACACCCACGAATGCATTGCTATCTGTCCACATAGAAAGGTGTTAGATAAACATTGGCTACATTCCCCATGCTGACTTCCATCTCTATGACAAACTTATGATGGAGATTTTTTTTACCTCTTTATCCCCTTCACCCACCCCAACCCCTCCCCCATGCTAACCACCAGTCACTTCTCAGTGTCTCTGAGTATACTGCTGTTTTGTTCATTTTGTTTTGCTTTCTTTTTAGATTCCACGTGTAAATGAAATGATACAGTGCATTGTTTCTGATCACAAGTCTGTGCTTAATTTTCCACTTACTCATTCCTCTTACCCTGATATTTTCTTAACTTTGTATTCCTCCTCACTTACTGAATTTGTAAAAAATTTAACTTAGGCTGTTGCTGGTCTCTGAAGATTATTCTCAAGTCGTGAACACAGAGTTTCTCTTTACCTCTGGTGATAAAGAATCAGGGACATATGTGTAATTGTTTTGTTCATTCACCGCTTCTGCCCCTCACAGGATGGGTTGGTAATGCTGTCTCTGCTCACACTCAAGTCAGGTGCTAAGAAGGCTTGCTGGTGAGTGTGTGCACGTGTGACAGGAGCTCAGGGCCTGGTGGCCGCTGGATGTGCTGGATCCTTTCACTGCACATGTCAGCGCCTGGAGGTCTTTTCTCCAAAGAAGGCACCGATGGGGCAGTGGGAGTCTGCCTGTGAGAATTTCAGGAGCTAGGAAGGGCAAACATGCTGGACAGACATGCCCTCCAGTTCCTGCTTCAGGGAGAGCTGGCCCGGCCGTCACTCCTGCCTGAGCAGCAGGAAGCCCCTGCTCCAGGCCGCCCAGGGCCTGACCACAAACACCTGCCCTCTGAGGCGGCTGCTGAACTCAAGCAGCACTGGCAGGCCTGCTCAGAGTGCAGAGAGCAGGGGGGCAGCCCAGCGTGGCAGGGAGCTCTCCATGTCTGTCAAAGCCTCCGGTTTGACTCTCCGCTGAAAGTGACCAGTGTCTGGAGGCTCAGTAAGCAGTGGGTTCTCATTTCTGAAACCCAAAATAGCAGTCTCGGCAGATACCATCAGTGCCCACATTGCTTGCAGATCTGTGACCCCCACTGCATGTACCTGTGGCCATAGGAGAACATGCCTGGAGCAGGCTGCAGCCAGACTGGGCAGGAGCAGTGGGTCTTCTTCTGAGGGAGCCCGAACTCAGACACAGTCAGTCCTGAGAGAGTCAGCCAGCACTAAGCTAGTAGCCCTGCCTGCGTCCTCTTATCACAGCTGCCTGGAGCGCGACCTGTGTGCATCCATTTGGAGGGGCCATCTGCTGGGATCTCAGTGTTGCTGCCCGTGTGGAATTAATACCTATCCCCACTGCCTGCTTGTGGTTCACCCAGCACTGTGAAGTGGGTCCTAATCATCAGAGAAATGCAAATTAAAACCACAATGAGGTATCACCTCACACCAGTTAGGATGGCCAACATCCAAAAGACAAACAACAACAAATGTTGGCAAGGATGTGGAGAAAGGGGAACCCTCCTACACTGCTGGTGGGAATGTAAACTAGTTCAACCATTGTGGAAAGCAGTATGGAGGTTCCTCAAAAAACTCAAAATAGAAATACCATTTCACCCAGGAATTCCACTCCTAGGAATTTACCCTAAGAATGCAACAGTCCAGTTTGAAAAAGACATATGCACCCCTATGTTTATCACAGCACTATATACAATAGCCAAGAAATGGAAGCAACCTAAGTGTCCATCAGTAGATGAATGGATAAAGAAGATGTGGTACATATACACAATGGAGTATCATTCATTCATAAGATGAAACGAATCCTACCATTTGCAACAACATGGATGGAGCTAGAGGGTATTATGCTCAGTGAAATAAGCCAGGTGGAGAAAGACAAGTATTAAATGGTTTCACTCATCTGTGGAGTATAAGAACAAAGAAAAACTGAAGGAACAAAACAGCAGCAGAATCGCAGAACCGAAGAATGGACTAACAGTTACCAAAGGGAAAGGGACTGTGGAGGATGGGTGGGAAGGGAGGGATAGGGGAGAAAGTGGGGCATTACGATTGGCACCCATGGTGTAACAGAGAGGGACACGGGAAGGGTAGTATGTACAGAGAAGACAAGTAATGATTCTATAGCATCTTGCTACGCTGATGGACAGTGACTGTGTGGGGGGTGTTGGGGGGATTTGATAGTGGGGGAAGTCTAGTGGCCATGGTGTTCAAGTAATTCTAATTGTACATTAATGATATTAAAAAAAAGTCCTGATCAAAGAGCTGGGAAAGGAGAAGCCCAAAAGAACCCACATGGGGGCCATTAACCCCCACTTCACAAGGGGCCACAGTCAGGGGTCCGATTTGCCTCCAAGTCCCTGGGCTGACTCAATTCCTCCACACCTGGGTCCTGGTGGGTGGCCAGCACAGCCCACCATCTCTCTGCCATCTCCATGGAACACCCCCAGCCAAGTGGTTTCAGCCCCTGCCACCTCTCAGGGCAGAAGGTGGCCTCACCACATCAGGTGGCCAGGGAAGCAACTTCTGCTCTTCCAGGCAGCACCAGCAGTGACTGGGCAAGAGACCCAGAAATGCCAGAAGAAGGTGGCACACCAGAAGAGAACTGAAAGCACTCTGATAATTAAACTGTCACTGGAACTGCACCCATGAAAGGAGGTCAGAGCCTAGACATGAAATTTAAAAAGGGCAACTGCCTGCTAAAGTAGATTTAAGTGGCATTAATGGTCCCTTACTATAATAACAAAATGTCCGGGATACAAAAATTCAATCATACCAAGAACCGTAAAAATCACATTTAGAGTGAGAAAAAACAATGTCACTACAGAAATGAATATGATGTTGAAGTTATTTTAGCAAGAGTTTTTAAAACAGTTGTAATAAAAATGCTTCAACAAACAATTACAAATTCTCTTGAAACTTCAACTCTATTCTAAATGCATTTTAAAAGTAGCTTATTAGAAACATCTTGTAAATAGTGTCTATAGTCACTTTAATAGAAGTGGGTCCTAGTAGGGATTTACTAATAAAGAATGGTTTTAAATGTATCTTATAAGTAGGTTGTTAAAGCGTCTTGTAAGAAGTGTTCACAAATTCTCATATAAGTGGAAGATCTGTGATTCCCTTCTCAGTGAAATAACACTGCATCCTTCTGCTTACTCTATTATTATATAAAGAGCCATTAAGTCTGTTAAAATAAGACAGAGAGAACCAATAGAAAATCATAAGCAAAGTGGAAAAACAGACAACTCTTGAAAGAAGCACCATTAGCCCATAAGCCTGGTTTTAAAATCTCTTTCTACACACTGGCCCACTGAGGCCACTTTTGGACTGCCAAAGCCACATCCTCGTCATGAGCCAGGGGCCTGCTGCCAGGTGAGGTTGGGGTAGTGGAGGCCCCCAGGCTTCAGGAAGGCTGTGGGTGCCTTACGCTCTGCTCCCTGCACCTCCTCTAGGGGGACCTCCCGCCACAGACCAGGTGCGAGGCTGGCTGTGGCCTGCGTGCTATGCTGTGCTGGTCGCCACTGCCCTGAAACGGGCACTGCCGCTCCACGGCCATGTAGCACTGGCAGCTTATCTGTAAGTTTTCCCAGAAGAGACCACCTCGCGGAGCAGGAGGACACTAAGACCAGGGAGGCGAGGAAGCCTTTGCAGCCTCTTCCTGGGTCCCCTTCCTCCAGGCCCTGATAGGCCGTGGACTCGCACCTGGGTCCTACAGCCTCTGCCCCGCTCCGAGCGCCACTCATGCCCTGCCTGCCTGAGAAAGGGCTGTGCACATAGCTGGCCAGCAGCATTCCCAAGTCACCTCAACAACCCTTGTGTACCTGCTGTGCACCAGGCTGCCAAATGTTAGAGGTATGGAAAGAAACCAGCCTTACTGCCAATCCCCTTTCCAGGGTCTAGGCCATCTCTGGTGCCAGAAGTGCCCAGGAGGAAAACTTTGCAACCAGACAAAGCTGGATGGTCCCACATCATGTCTCCCTGGGCACTCCTGCCCAGGCGAGGGCCTGCTGTCCATCCCCCATCTCATGTTGAGAAGCTGCCCTCAGCCCTTCCAGCATCTCTTGGCTTTTGCAGGGGAAGGTTCTGGTAGTTGGGGTGGATGACATTCCTTCACAGTGGCCTGGCCACACTGCAGCCCTCTACTTCCTGCCCCCACTCAGGTGAGGACTGGACCACTCACCATCCTGCAGCTGCTTTCTGATGGTGGCGCTAGGCCAGAAGGTCACAAGGGACAAAGTGAACCAGGCTTGTGCAGGTGGAGGGAGGTGGGGGAAAGGAGGGAGGCGCTCCCGGCAGGGCACGGAGTAGGGGAGCGCTGTGTTCTCCAGCCTCCAGAAGCCCCTCTGCCCACCCCCAGCCATGGCTCTCTCTCCCCAGATACACCCTGGTGCTCCTGGCCTGTCTTGTCCTGTGCTATGAATAGCTGCTGTAAAGGAGTTCTGCTTACAACAGTTCTTTCTGGGGAGTGTTTTGCAGTCAAACCGTTTTGTTCTACTGAAAAGTAAATCCCACCCATTCCTGCACGGGTCTTGGAAGCCAAGTTCTTTGAGCAGGCATCTCCTTACCCTCTTCCCCATGTAGACAGAGCAGCCAGCTGTCTGGGCCTAGAGGCCCCCTTCCAGCCTCCAGCACCTTGATTTCATCAGTGTCCTTCTCTCTCCCAGAGCATTTTCTGAGAAGCCCCCAGGGCCACCCATGTGGAGGACTTCCAGTTGTGCCACCCGGGGCCTTCTGTGGCAGAGCAGGTCTGGCTGGGCCCCAGGGGCTGTGCAGTGCTGCGCACCACTGTGGGCCTAGTTCCAACACCTCCACCCCGGTGAGTGCAGGCGCCACTGGGCCTCCCAGAGGCCTGAGCACAGAAGTCTGGGGGATAGGGCAGGAGGGGCTTGCACAAGAACGACAGAGGGCTGAGGCCCAGCATTTGCCCTCTGGGGCTCCCTGCCTGGTGGGACACACCCCTAGAACAGCCAGCGAAGATGGATGAAACTGCTGCAAGGAAGAGCAGACAGAACCACCAACATAAAACATGGCCGAAAAAACATGAAAAGGCAAAAGAAGGGCCACAGTGTCTACTGTCATTTCCAGCTTCCACCTGAAAAGTGGCCACATACAAATATATCATCAGCTGGGAAAAGCCACAGCTGGGCTGACAATTAAGGACATGAAGCAAAGCCGCCTTTGTACATCTCTGTGCCCACTAATCATCCAAAGCAAACACAGGTGCCAAAGAGCCCCCATCTCCGCCCGCTACCCGGGCCCAGCATCGAGAGCCTGGTGCAGCGGGCCTCTCTGAGCCAGTAATTCCAGTGTGACCACTGATGCAAAAAATATTCACAACTTCACAAATTTGAATAGCAAAGACAAAACACAACACCCAAAAAAATCCCACAGAAGACACCGCCACGGTCCATAATAGGAAAATATCTAGGCAGAGATACGGCATCTCAACCCAGTGGGTTAAAGGTAACTATTAATGATGGGTGAATAAGGATACTGTATTGATACACGAATAACTGACAAATGGTAGATAGCTGCTGTACCTTACCACAATTAAAGCTGTGTATCAGTACTTTTAGCAAGTAGGCAGAGAGCTGGGATTGCTTAAGCTATTTAACATTAAAATTTGTTTCATTTTTCTGAAAAGTTCAACTCCCAGAGCGGTTCCCAGAGGGAAATGTAGGCACAGATCCATGTGCACAGGTAAGCAGGAATGGCCAGGCTCAGCCACGCAGGCTTCCTCAGAGGGCCCTGGGGGCAGCCCCGGTGGAAAGAAGCTAATTGCTCTTGACTTTGAAGCCTCCAGGTGGGACTCAGCTTTGGTGACCTCTGCCCCCCTGGCCACTTTTGCCCAGCTGGCACCTGGAATGCAGAGAGAGGGGCATCAGACCTAAGCTGGTGCCTGCCCTGCCACCAGGGCTTTTCTGTGCCTCAGTGGGCCAGTCTGCCCCAGGAGCCTGTGTGCACCAGGTGAGGTGCCCAGGTGTCCCCCAAAAGCCATGCAGGAAGAACACCAAGCAAAGGGTGGCCAGGCCTGCACCTCGGCTCTGGTCCTGGGACCCTCAGGCCCTGAGGCAAAGGCATGTTGCAGAGAGCCCAGGGGAAGTGTGCCGGGCCAAGTCAGGGAGGCTGAGCTTGGCCAAAATAGGAGGGAGGCAGGGTAGAAGTTACTGGGTGGGGCTTCCAAAGGTGGTGGGGACACGCAAGCTGTTTGGATTAGCCCAGCCCCTGAGGCCCTGGTGCAGGGGGAGGAAGGACGGGGAGAGCAGGGGACAAGGGGGTGTTCACAAATCCAGAGAGGACACTCCTGCCCCCTCAGCCCAGGAAGGTCTGTCTCCTTGATAGAAAGCACAGCCTTGTCTGTCCTAGGGACACGGACTATACCCAGGGCCTCTGGGACAGGGGTCCCCTGCACAGCAGGATATCCTGGGCTCAGTGGGGAGTGAAATTTCGGCCCAGAGAGATGATAGGTGGACATTGCCCCCCTCTGCCCTGCCACTCACTGCATCCTCCCCTTGACTGAATGGTGGAGGAGTATTTGAAGATGTGGATTTAAAGGGAGTTAAGTTATTAGCTCATCCGGGACTCCCACAGCACCTGTTCCCATCAAAGCCTGTGTCTGTGTGGCAGGCCCCTCATGGAAAGGATGGCAGAGAGCTGAGCTCCCACCCCCAAAAGCGGACCAGGCTGCGTGCTTTCTCTGCTTCCAGGGTTTTGCTGCCCAGGAGGGGCACAGACTCCAACACCCCTCAGTGGGATGTGGGGAGACCTTTTCCCCGAGGGCCATGCTGTCCAGAAGACTCACTGGTGGCCACTGATGGACAGTACAGCAATGGCTCTGCTACTTGGACTGGCTCAGAAATCAGAGCAGAGTCGCTGCAGGACCATCCACAGCATGGTGTGGCTGGGCTCTGGGACAACCAAAGCCACTTTGCTTTCCAGGCCAGGAGAGCCACCCGGAGAGGCCCTGGACCCCTGGTTATTATTGTCCCCAGAGCACTGGCTGCCTCCTCCTGCCCTGCCCTCCAGACATGTCCCTCCATGGCAGGGCTGAAGCCAGGCCCAAGGCTGCCAGCCAGATTTTGCAGGTGAGGTGATAGGAGCTGAAGGGGTCTCTCCTGAGAAGACAGGTCAAAGCCATGTTGTGGGGCCTGAGGAAGAGCAGGTCACGAGAAGCCTCTGCTCTATGCTGGCCTGGGGTCCAGAAAACACTCGTGAAGGAGCACAGGGCCTGCACTGAGCAGAAGCCGTGGCGATGCTCCTTGCTGTGGGAAATCACCTACCTCAGTTTCCACAGGTGCTGATGGGAACACTACGAGTGTACAGAGGTGTCATGGCAAAGATTAAATAAGACAGCACGGAAGGGCTGAAATAAATGCTCACCCTGATCGAGGCTGAGAAGTGGCCCCACACAGAGAGCGGGTTCTGGGGAGGAGCCGAGGGCCTCACTGCAGAAAGTGAGGGCGTGAGGATTGGGGGCACGAGGCCAGAGGGCCTCCGGTGGGGAGGGTGGTGAAGTGCAGAGCTAAGCAAGGGGGCCATCATGTGACAATCCTAGGGCCTCAGGGAGCAGGACTTCCTGCTGCAATGATGGCCCCGGCAAGGCCTCCTGAGGCCTGGCCTGCACGACCTGGAGCTGCCTATGGGGTCCTCCGTGGCCAGGGCGAGCGCCAAGCTCCAGGCCACACCCAGGCTGGGCCTCGCATGGACACCAGTCCAATGATGCCTGTGGGCAGCCCCTCCCCACTGGGTCCGAAGCAGCCAGGGAGGAGGTCATGAGGCCCAGAGGACCATCCCCAAACCCAGCCTCCTTCATCCTAGGAGGCAAGGTGACTTCATCTTGCTCTTGTCACATCAATGTCCTTGCAGTTGTGACTTTCATGCAAGCTGTATGACCACCTGTGTTTAGAAGTGCGTTACTCTGCCCTCCACTTCCACCTGCAGCTGCCTGTTTAGGAAGAAAGGCATGCTCCCCCATTTCCTACTCTCAGACACACAAGCAGACGTGCACTCAGGCATGCTTCCTCAAATCTGCCCACTTTGGAAACAGCCACAAACACAGGGTCATTCTTCCTATAACATAGAAGGGCCACCTTCTCCTTGGAGTTTATCAGCAGTATAACTGTTTGCTCCGTCCCATTCCACTAATGGGAATGACAGACTTGCCCAAGATAGGACCAAGTTTTCAAAACAAACACCAGGGAAGCTGATTCCAGCTGCCCAGCTCCCCATCCAGGCTGGGCGTGGAGCCTCCAGGTTTCCAGTTCAGTCCTGCGCTCCCCTTTTTCCAGGACAAGCCAAATGCACCCACAGTCTCCTCAGCTTTGAGGTGCAAAGCAGGGGCCCACCCAGTAACCTAATTAATTCAGAAGGGGACAGTCTCAGGCTCTACCAAAGCCCCTGTGGAGGTTAGGACTGGGGGGACCCTGGGCTTGAGAGCTGCCTTGGCAATCGAGGTGCCATCACCAGCATTGTCTCTTCCCTTTGATAAATATCTTACTGCAGAGCGTGTGTGAGGCGGGGGCTGCTGACTGAAAGGCTTTGGTCTGGGGAGGGGTTGGTCTGTGATCTCACCCACTCCTGACCTTGGGCAGGAGCTGACATCACCCACCCCAAAGGAGGCATCTGGGCCGTGGCAGGGGGGCCCTGACATCCAGGTTACTTCTGTCCAGTGGGCACGGGGAGCTCCTCCCCTGCCCTGTGGGCACCTTCTCAGACGGGTGAGTGTCCCCAGGCCCACAGGGGACCCAGAGCTGGCTTCCTCCTGGTCTTCTGCCCCATATTCACCATCTCACCAACAGCATTCCTCTGCCACAGAGGTCATGGGCCTTTGCTGGGTTTCCACCTGGTCTGTGAGGGCACAAGTCCCCCAACCAGTAGTAGAGGGGGGAGGGAGAGAACTGGCCAGAATAAGGCAGGTGATGTGGGTGCAGGAAGCTTGAGGATACTCAGCCCTGAGAGGGAAATCCATTAAGGATCCTGCTTCTCTGCCTGAGCCTCATTTGAGAGTAGAGACTCATGTCCCTGCCTTTAAGAACCTCCCAGCCCTCAAAATTAGATACCGCAGAGCAAGGGGACAGCTGTGGAACCAGCGGCTGCTGGGCTGCAGGATGTTCTGACTGTAGCTGTCAGACCCAGGCGTCTTTGGCCCGGGGTAGCCTGAGCTTGAACTGAGGACTAAGATGGAAAAGGACAACTATAGCCAGGTGCCTGTCTTAGGAGACAGAGACAGAGAGACCGGGGTGGGGGAGACCTACGACCTTTCCTTCAGGCATCTGCCAGAAGGCTGCCCTGGATGCCTGGGAAGCAGGAGTCACAGTGAACCTAAGAGGAGAAATGGAAAGGCAGCCCAAAAGGTAAGTGCCTTGCCTGGACGTGGCTCTCCTCCTAAGAGCCTCCTGGTCCCACTGCCCCCAGCGTGTTTCTCCCTGTGGCCTCTGACTGCTTGCCCTGCCCTTCAGGCCATTTCTGTGCTGGGTCTGGCCTCTGTGCTCCATCTGGACCCTGCTACCCTGGCTGCTTCTGTCTGGCAGGAGCCTCTTGCCCAAGCCCAACAGGTAAGGGGACAGGAGTGGGCCCTGCACTGGCTGGGTACCCAGAATGGGATGGGCATTTGATGGCGGGAGGAACTGGTGTGGGGCAGTTTGAGGACAGAGGGGAGGTACGTGAGCAAGCGGAGCCCGGAGGTCACTCTGGGCCAGAGTGCGTAGTGGTCTTACCACTGTTCCCAGCCACAGCCTCCTGTCCTCACGCCACCGGCAGTGTCTGCCGCGGCCCTCCTGCTCTGCAGGCCTCAGGCTCTTGTCACACCTGCAGCTCCAAGCCTGCCTCGGCCCCACCGCAGCCTCCTGAGTCCCAGTCCCCTGGACTGATGATGGGAACGTAGAGCTACGGGGAGGGTGCAGGTGTCCAGAGACCAGCCAGCAGATGCAGAGTGGTGCCGTGGGAGTGTGGGCCTCATCTCCCGTGGGGCATAGCACCTGCACCTAGTGGGGAGGGGAGGTGCAAGATGAACTCCCGTGGCCGACCCTCTGTGCCCAGCAAGGCACAGGTGAGGCAGAGGACATCCGGGATGCCCATGTCACTCTTGGGCCCTGGCCTTGATCTCAGAGCATGTTCCTTGTGCCCTAGGAACATCTGACAGGGTGGCGGTGGTACCCGCTGTGTTGAGCTGCAACATGAGTGAGGGCCCTTGAACCAGGTCCAGGGCCCTTACAATCCCTCTTCTGGGGCCCTTCAGTTTGTCCAGGAAGCATCTGAGGCATAAGTTCAGCTCCCAGGTGGAAGGATGAGCTCTGGGGGTTCTGGAGGGGCCCAAGAGAGCAGGAGTCACGCCCCTTGCGGGGGCTGAGACAGGCTAGGGGGCAGCGGGGGCTGCTTGGCAGGACGGCCCACCAGGGCCAGGACCAGCTGTCTTGCTTCATTACAGCTACACATGAAAGCAGTGCTCTCTAAACCTGTTTTATTAAAAGAAATAAACAATTACAGCATATTCTCAGGAGAAGACTAGACGGAATGTCAGAAGACCAAGTTTTGAGTCTGGGCAGAGCAGAGACACTTACCATCTCAGGATGTCATCCCAGAAAAACAGTCATTATTCTTGCCCACCTACCAAAGAGGGCTTTTCTGAGGTTCCGATATTATTTGTGTAAAGCACATTCTTTTTGATCTGGAATGTGCTACACAAGCCTTAGTTATCAGCACTATTTTTTTCTAAAACCCTTGAACCTCTTACCCAAACCCAAGGCCTCATTTGGTCCCTGTGGCACCACACATGCCCTACTGTGACTGGGCCTGCACCCCTCCCTCAGCCTCCTTCCTCTCCTCAGGCCACTCAAGCAGGGCAGCCCCTGCCCCCAAGGCCACTTGTGCCCCAAGGGGACCAGCCTTCCCCAGCCTTGCCTTGCTGGCTCCAGCAGACACCTGACACTGCCAGGCCTCCTGCTTCCCCTGCCCCAGAGGTGGGTGCCTGGGCTGCAGCCTGGGTGAGGCTGGGTGGTGGGGGCTGGCACAGGCACTCCAGGCTCAGCCAAGGGGCTTGCAAACCGCTGTGGTCGCTGAGGAGCACATGGATGTTCCCTGCCACCGTCCCAAAGTCCCAGGGAGACCCAGGACCTTCACAGGGGCTGAGCCCAGAGCAGCTGGCCTTGAGTAACAAATTTCATACCGTCTTTAGCTTTGTCTTTAAAATTCACAAGAGTTTTTCTATTCCATAACATATCCATGTTGAGTAAATAAATATTTAAAATTCCTTTAACCAATATGTTACAAAATTTGAGCCCCATGCCTTTCAGTAATGCTGACTGAAAATGAGTCCCCCATATTCTGTGGCTTTATGGACCCCAGGCCCAGGGCCACTGTAAGTCCCCAGAGAGGAAATCCCGGGGCAAAATACCTCTAAAACCCAAATCAGAGAAATAAAGTTTAAAATCTGCTTGTTGCTTACAAACTGCAGTCCAGGGCAGTTTCTCTTTCCTGCTCTGGAAGAAGCTAAACCAGCCCTCCCCCTCACCCCTCAGGTACAGATAAACCCTTGGTTGCCCAGGCAAGTAACCACTGACATGGAGATGAGCTCTCCACCCCTGAGGATATGCAATTGCCCCAAAGCCATGCTTCTCTCCACCCTTGAGCGCCTGTTGATACATAGATATACTGAAGCCAGGCGAGATATTCTGGAAATACTACTATTTTACCCACAGCCACACAACCTGGGAAGTCTCATGAGTGATTGATGAGGTGGCCACTCCTGTGGCTAAGGCCAGGGGTTTGCCAGGGCACGCCCTGAAAGAGCTCAGCTGCACTGTCTCTGTCCACCTGCGAGCCCAGCTGGACCCCAGCAGGCTGGACCCCTCCTCTTAACTTTGCTTTTCAGGCACCAAGTACGCCACCCGGTTCCCCTGCCCTCTGGGCTACTACAACCCAGACCCACTAACTCAGAGCTTGGACAGCTGCCTGTCCTGCCCCCCAGGCCATTGCTGTGGGCAAGAGAATCTGACCCGGGCCTCCGGGCTCTGAGCAGGTGTGCCTTCCAGGCTCCCAAGCTACCCCCATCCCTGCACTTTCCACTTCTGTCCCCGGACCTAGGGGGGAGCCTGGACTACCTCCTGGAACACTGGGAAGGGTGGGCCTCCCAGCCTCAGCTGTTCCCTGGAGTGGGCCTTGAAGAGCTACCCTCCTATGGGTCTCCGCCCCAGGCTGGCTCTGTGTGTTGGCAGCGTGGACTGCCTGCCCGTTCGGCCTGGACAGCTACACCAGCACCGATTTCCTGTGCCCAGCCACGGCCACAGGGGGATGTGCCCAGTCTGCTCCTTCTGCCCCAAGGGCAGCCCAGAGCCTACGCCCTGCCTGGTAGGCTGTTTCTGTGCCACCTCTGGTAAGAACCTGGGATCCCTCTCCAGCCATCATGCTGAGACCCAGGCCCAGCTGTGGTGAGGGAATGGGTATGAGCCCTGACCTGCTCTCACCAGCTGTGTAACTGCAGGCATGCAGCCTCTGCTTTCCTCTATAAATTGGAATTGGTGTCTCCCACCACCTCGTGGGGTGGTGGGGCCACATAAATCTGTGCTCATGGGTGAGTGAGCACAGGTGGGTCATCATAGAATAGCATGGAAGGAGGGCAGGTCTCTGCAGAAGCAGGAGCTTGGCAGCCCATCGCTCATCCCGTCTCCCCAACCCCCAAGTCTGAGTGACCACACTTGCCGAGCACCCACTCTGAACACTGCTGGTCACAGGGGACCCACTGCGAACTAGCCTCTTCCTGCCCCAGCTCTTGGCCGCCCTCGTATTGCAGAACACAGTGCGACCCGAGTTAGCTGCCTATAAGAATTTAGTAATTTATCCTCCATTTACCCCATGGTCCCAAGCACATAAGCCGGTGAAAATCATGCCTGGACTTGCCTCACCTTATTTCTAAACATTCCGACCCGTCCCCAAGGCAACAGGCCAGGCAGTACTTTTCCACTCTGCCCTACAAAAGGCACAACGCTCTGCACCATGCGGCTGCTCTCTCTCTCTAGGGGCAGCCACTTTATCTTTCAGAAAATAAAATCTCTTGCATGGGCCCATGTCTCCTGAGTCATTCTGGGGTAAGGGGAGGATCGCGGCGAGATACCCTTTCACTGCCCACATGGTGGCTTACTGATGGTGCACCCAAGCCTGCCATGGTATGAGTGGGACCTGTGCCACAGGGTCAGTCCCAAGTGCAACCCAGCACAAAGGCCCCCATCCACCACATTTAAAGCCAGTGCCACCCATTGTCCACAGTGGTGTTTGCAGATGAGACCACAGACCTCATTGAAGTCCTTTCTTTCTGCTCTCTGGCCACACAGGTGGAGGCCCCAGGACTTTCCTGGAATGACATCTTTCCCCTGGCTTCTGCCCCAGGAGAACGGGCTCCCCAGTGCCATGCCTGCCAGGGTTTTACTCTTCTGCCTCAGTCCTAGCCAGTGAGGACCAGTGCCAGCCGTGCCCCCTGGGCCACTACTGCAGCCAGCCTGAACTGTCCCACACCCTGGAGGCAGAGCTCTGGGATGCAAGGTGAGGAGACCCTGGCCTCAAACTTGGGAACGGGGGCCTGAGGAGGGAGGAGGGCCCAGGCTCAGCCTGCTAGTCTCCAAGTCACAGACTAGTCCCCAGTTCCCACGGTCTCTTCCCAGCCCCTCTGAGGAGTGCAGGCCAGGGTGACTGTCTGCCCTGGGCACGTGGGCTGGCTGTGCCTTCCGTTAGATAAGGCTCAACTGAGCGCACCTCCACAGGCCCTCCCAGCCCAACCTCCCAAGGCCCAGCGCTCTAGTCCTGCCCAGCTATGGTGGCTTCCACATGCTCTCTAGCCTCTGCCTGACCTCGGTCTTTATCGCATTGGCCAACATCCTCTGTCAACAGGTGTCTGAGAGTCCCAACATGTGTGTTGTCCCCTCATTGTTGAAAGTACTGGAGCCTGGCCTCAAGTTCCACAGCTGCTGTGAAGGAAGACCCTGTCTGCCCAGGGGTCTGAGGACAGAGAAAGTTTGGAGATGGAGCCATGCTTATTCTAGAAAATGCCAGGCCCCTCCCACAACTGTCTTCCGGAGTCCCCTGCTACCCAGCTTCCTTTTGCAGGGCCAGAGGCACAGTTCAGAGTTGAGGGACAGAGGAGCTCCTCTGATCCCAGGGATGGGCCTTGGCACAGCTGCACTGGCCTTGCCCTGAGCAAAGCTCTGTCTTCCTCTGCCTGGCCAGGACCCTGAGGTCATGCTGGAAGGGCTCAGCCATGGTTCTCCATTTCCTCAGGTACATCTGCCTGGGAGGCAGTGCTGTGCCCTCACCCTTGGATGGAACCCGTGGGTACAGGTGACCCCCTGACTCCCACTGCCCCCCAGGGTCCCACAGCAAGCTGCCTTGCGAGCCACGCACCTTCAGCCCAGTGCTGGGGGCTGCCACTTGCCTTCCCTGCCCAGGGGCACCTTCTGCCAAAAGGCCGCCACTGTAGAGCCCAGCACCTGCCCCACAGGTAATGAGTACCCTCAGGCTGGCACCTGCCCCCACTGTCGTGGGCAGAGGGACACTGAGCATGACCACATGGACAGTCACCTCCGGGCTCCATGTAGACAGGACCCCTGGCCCCCTGGACTTGGCTGTCCCAGAACTCCATGCTTGATAGCAAGAGGTCAGCCCTCCTCCAGCTGGTGCTTCTGCCCCAGCCAGCAACCTGCCTATAAAGTGGGACCTCTCTTGCTGCAGAGGGAGGACACTGGTGAAAGCTGTCAGGGAGCCACATGCCCTGGAGACAGTGCCAGCGCCCTCCTCCACGTGGTCTGTGACTGGCCCCATATGTCCATGCCTCCCTGCCCACTGAGAGTTCCAGGGGTGCCTTAAGAAGGCGAGCACACACAGTCCGGGGAAGGACACAGGCCTGAAAGGCAGGACACGCCATCAGGCTGGCCCTGGCCCCACGGCGCAGCGATCCTGTCTGCAGCGGGAGACGGAGGCTCTGTGTGGGCCCCTAGGGTGACTGCTTCCCTGAGTAGACTCCATCCTGTGCCTGCTGTCAGACTCCCTGGCAACCTGAGGGCCAGCCTGCCTTTGTGGTGCCCCTTGGGCAGCTGTGTCTCCAGAGGAAATAGTGGGGCATTACGTGGGTATACACGAGCCCACTCTCTCCAGGACAGGAAACTCCCTTTCTACCAGACCACACCTGCCACTCACCTCTCACTAAGTAAGGACCCATAAATCTCAGTGCTGACTGCCCTGCCCACCTGTGCACGCACTCACAGAGGCACCCCTCAGCTGCCTAGAGACCTCCACAAGAGCCCCCACCTGGCCTGGACATCTGTCCCCCTGGCTTCTTCTGCCCCAGGGGACCGGGTCCCCAGTGGCATGCCTGCTGCCTGCCACGGTTTTACTCTGGGCCCTCCCCACCTCCTCCAGCACCCCTTCTATGCCTTCCGGCTGTGTGCTTGCACCCTTCAAACCCCTGTACCATAAATGATGGCTGGTTGTGGGGTTCAGGAGCCTCTGTGGGGTCAGAAGGCTTGGTGCTCACTCGCTCCGGCCTTCCCTACAGGGCTCTGTTGCCCAGCAGGGACACCTTCTGCCTTTCCCTGCCAAGAGGGAACCCTGAACCCACGGGAAGGCACTCTGTCCCCCAGGGCCTGCCAGGCTTGCCCTGCAGGGAGGTATTGTCCTGGGGAGGGCAATGGGTAGCCTGAGGGTAAGTCAGTGACCCAGCAGAGCTGGCCTGGCCTCACTGCACATTTCCCCAGGGCTCTCCTTCGGTGCTGCCGCAGCCTAAGTCTGGGTCTGGCCTTCTGCCATTTCTTCCCTTGCAGCCTGCCCTCCCTTGCTCCTTAAGAGGCCTCAGCCATGTGCCAAGAGCAGGACCTCAGGGGCCACCCTGGGTTCTCATCCTGTTAGGCATTGGTGCAGGTGTGACCCTGACCAGCCACCTGACCTCCAGCCTCGGTCCCCTCCCCTGTAAAAGGGAGGATAACAGTCTCCCACCCTCCAGTGTTGTTATGGAGTGTGTGGTCCCTAAAAATCAGGCTCAGAACAGTGACAGGTACCAAGGAAGTGCATACAACTGTTCTCTCCTACCATCACCCCCACCGTGGATTCTCCACTCAAGGACACCATCACCACTCAGAGATTTCTTTGTTTCCCTGAATTTTTCCTTCCTCCTTTTTTTATTTTATTTTATTTTTATTTTTATTTTTAATTTTGCTATCATTAATGTACAATTACATGAGCAACATTATGTTTACTAGACTCCCCCCATCACCAAGTCCCCACCACATACCCCATTACAGACACTGTCCATCACTGTAGTAAGATGCTATAGAATCACAACTTGTCTTCTCTATGTTATACAGCCCTCCCCGTGTACCCCCAACCACTACATTATATGTGCTAATTGTTAAGACCCTTTTTCCCCTTTATCCCTCCCTTCCCACCCATCCTCCCCAGTCCCTTTCCCTTTGGTAACTGTTAGTCCATTCTTGGGTTCTTTGTGCTACTGTTTTGCTCCTTCAGTTTTGGCTTTGCTCTTATACTCCACAGATGAGTGAAATCATTTGGTACTTGTCTTTCTCCGCCTGGCTTATTTCACTGAGCATAATACCCTCTAGCTCCGTCCATGTTGTCGCAAACGGTAGGATTTGTTTTCTTCTTCTGGCTGAATAATATTCCATTGTGTATATGTACCACCTCTTCTTTATCCAGTCATCTACTGATGGACACTTAGGTTGCTTCCATTTCTTGGCTATTGTAAATAGTGCTGTGGTAAACATAGGGGTGCATATGTCTTTTTCAAACTGGGCTCCTGCATTCTTAGGGTAAATCCCTAGGATCCTTCCCCCTTCTTTAATTTCCACAGTTCTCCAAGGTTAGGGACAGCAGGCGGGGACCACAGGGGAGACTAGATGGGCCCCCATAGGGCAGGTAGCTGGGGGGTTTCCACTGCTGTCCTAAATTCTACATATTTATATCCAAGGACCCTGTCTAGCTGGTTACTATTGTAAGGGGGTGCTCCAGCCCCACTCCCCAGAGAAACTCTGCCTTCACCCTCAATGGACCCCACCCCCAAAGCCACTACTGCCCACAGGGGACTCTGTCCCCGTGCCCTGCCCCATGGGGACAACGAGGAGAAGTCCAGGCGTGCATCTGCCCTGTGCTTCCCCTTCCCCTCCCAGCTGTAGGCTCTTCCCCTTAAAATCCTCATTCCAGTGCCCTGGCAACAGCAGGATGGGAGTCCTGTTGGCCAGGGTCTCTGGAGCCCCACAGCGGAACCTGAGTCCAGGCAGCAGGCCTGTGCCCATGTGCGGATGTGAGTGCTCCCAGCCCCCAGGACAGGGCCCACTCCTCCGCTCCATGGTCCTTGCCCGCTGCGGGGCTCAGCCCACAGAATGCCAGGCTTGACGCTGGCCACCCTGAGGCAGTGATGCCCTCTAGTGAGGTCCGGGCCGATGGCTGCCTCACTCAGCACACGCTGTGCCGTTCTAGCACTGAGTGTGGCCAGAAGCCTCAAGGCTTGATTTCCAGTGTGTGCACACATAGCCCATGCACTTCGCTGTCCCTATCCAGGTGGCACCCCAGAGGAGAGCTGTGGGCCCTGACCAGCTGGTTCCTTCTGCCCCAGCCTGGGCCTTAGATCTCCCACTGGCTCCTGTGTGAATGGCTCTGAATGCCCCTGGGACTCCAGGGCCTGCAGCCCTGAGGCTCTCTCCTGCCCTCAAGTACCGGCCCAGGAGCTGCAGGAGGGAGCCCAGCCCTCAAGGTCTGGGGAAGCCAGGGATCCCCACCAGGGGTCTCAGGCCGAATCTTGGTGCCTCATGGGAGGGACGTCAATACTTCCATCTCCTTTGCCCCAGTCCTTTCCCCAACTGCCCCAGCCAGTCTCCTGCACTCCTGCACTCCTATCACCATGGCTGGAAACTGCTGGAAGGATGGACAATGCCCTGGCCCTCCCAAGCCTCTCAATGCTCAACCACACCCAGCCTGGCTCTCAAAGGTGCCACCTTGTGTCCAATGCCCAGGATCACTTATGCCAAGCAGGGGCTGCCTGGCATGCCCCATGCCACCGAGGGGAATACCAGCCCTCCCTGGCCTCAGACACCTTCCTCCTGTGTCCGCCTGGCTTTCACTGTCCACATCCTAGCACCAGGCTGCCCAGGCTCTGCCCAGTGCATGCCTACTGCCCAGGTGGTATGCCCAGGAGCTTCCAGCTCCCATGCCTCCCAGGAGCAGTTCTTTCTCCCCAGTACCCCATCTCCCTTTCACTCATTCATTCAGACAAACTCCCTGGAAGGCTCACTGCATGCCAGGCACTGCACTTGCCCTGGGACCACCCCATGCACAGAGCGTTCCCCTTGCCCCTGCCCCAGGCCTCCCTCCTCTCCCCGACACTGTTGCTTTTCTTCTCTTCAGCCATTGACTTGCTTTGGTTAATGCCCTGCCTTTTTCCAGCTGCTGTACAGGGTGATCACCTGGGCCAGAGATGTGGGCAAACAGGCATCAGCACCTGTGCCGCTCTGGGTGAGACACCTGAGAGTGGCTCTCTGAGTGCAGCACGGAGAAGGGCTCTGGGTGGTGTCAGTACCCAGGGGAAGCAGGACCCTACTGATTAGAAGGCACTGCCACAGCCGCTACAAGTCTGCTCTCCAGTCCAAGTCCACGCCCTGAACCCTCTGCATGAGTCCACACTCACAGAATCTCTGAGAAAGCAACATAAAACACATCCTCGGGATAGCAGGATGCTTTGGGGAGGTGGGGGTCAGAACAGAAACGCCTGTGGGGAGTTAGTCCAGGCGTTGTGGAGCTCTGCAGGCACCCACTGACCTGAGCCCTTAGCCACCCACCTTCACTAGCTCCCCCTTCCTCCAGGAACCTGGTGCCCTCTTCCGTGCCCTCCAGGGGACCTGCACACCCAAGGATGTGTCAGGCCTTCGGGAAGAGGGTGACTGCTCTGTCCCCCGGGTCACTACTGCAGGTGAGTAATGGCCTGAGTCATTCACCTCCTGCCTCCAAAGGGCATTTCCTGGGTGCAGAGGGTGCAGTGGGACCCTGGCCTGCCCCAAGTTTCCCCCAGGGCTGGGGAGCCAAGGTGTGAAGGGCCAGGGCCGCTATAAGGCCACAGTCCCTGTTATAAGGCCTGGCCACACATGCCCAGGCAGGAAGGTGGGGGAGGTGAGTCTGCAAATCAGGGAAGGAGACCTCAATTTAAAAATAAGTAACTAAAATACTTTAAAACTGAGGAAGGATCAGTATGAAATGAAAATAGATTTGTCCCTACTACAAACAGGGGTAAGTCCCTTATAGCAAAATTCTTAGGACCCCTTGGTGATACCAGTGTTGTGCACACACTCTGGGAGGAAGATGGGCAGTTCTGCCTTAGACCTCTATGTCTGAATTTTCTGCAACATGAATATGATTTTGTTGGGCTGGAAGATAATAAATGACATGTATAAACAAAAAGATCAGAGAACAGATCTTAGCGCCCCCAAATGCTACCTGAATGTCCTACAGTTCGTTCCTACCATATATGTAGGCATTTCACACATTCTCCCAGGCCAGATGTCAGAACAGTTTGACAGTGTGGGTCACAGGGGAACTGTCTGAAATGAAGGCCGGCCCCCCCCTTCTCTGCCTGTTGCTTTTGCCTCCAGGTCGCTCTTCTTCAAAGCCCACCTGTGTCTGCCAGGCAGCTGGTGTCCAGGTGATCAGGGTGCCTTTCTCTGCCCACCTGGCACCTTTCAGGAAAAACCAAGGGTTTCATCTCTGGAAGGCTGTGAGCTCGGCCCTCCTGGCCCCTACTGCCCAGAGGCTGAGCTGAGGGGCCCTGCAAATGCTTTCAGTCCCCTGCAGAGTTGGATTCCAGCGCCCTGCAGGTGAGGTTGCGGGCCTTCCCTTCCTTTCCACCCCTTCCCCATCCCCCGCACTGTCTCCCCTGAGGTTTAGGCCATGTGCTCATGACAGGAGGCCCTTGCTGAGCAGGGAGCCCATCACACAGGCCTGGCCTGGCACCTGCTTGCTTAGCAAGCCATCTTCTGGCCTCCAGGGCCCCTAGTCTTTGGATGGGTCTGTGACACCTGGGTCTACTCCTGTTTCCATTAGGTGCTGCAGTCCCTGGGCGCTGAGCTCAGAGCAGCACTCTCTCCTGGTTTTCTCTCCTCCTCTCTCCCTGGCTGCTGGAAGTGGTCAACTGGGGGGCAATGTCCTCCTGGTCACTTCTGTCCACCTGGGACCTCTGCACTGAAGCCACTAGTTCCCAGGGACAGTTGTGTGCCAAGCTGTGCCCACCAGGTAACAGCCTATTTCTCTCCCTTGGGGTGGATGTGAGGTAGAGAGCAAGGCTGTCCAGCCGTCACTGTAAGACCCACCCAGGCAAGGGAGTTTTTGCAGGTCAAAACAGACTTGAAAAATAGTTGACCCCTGGTGTTGTATATCAAATATGTACATGAACATGTGTGTGCATGTGATATAAATGTGAAATGTGCACCCCATGCAGTTCCAATGGTTACTGATTGGACACATGCAAAAGCAAGTTGAGCCAGGACTGGCCTCCAGATCTCCGACTCCCAGGCCAGTAGAATCCCCAGCCCCCACGGGACATGCACCCTGCCCCTGCAGCCCTGGTGCTGTGGCCACCAGCCACGGGGAGGAAGCCTCCCTGCCTTCACAGCACCCACAGTGTCCCCTTGTGCCTCAGGCTTTTACTGCCCAGAAGGCAGTGGGGAACCAACCCTGTACCCGCCTCCCATGGTGACAGCTGCCCTTGGAGCCAAGCAGCAAGAAGACTGTGGGCCCTGCCCCCCTGGAAACTGGTGCAGAGTCAGTGAGGTATCTGTGCTGCAGCCTGGCATGGGCTGGTCCTCAGAAGGGCACAGGAAGGGAGGGAGGATGGAAAGTATACGCAGTCCTTCCTCTGCACGGACCTGGTCACCCACCCCTGCCCTGCCGGCCGCTTCTGCCCTGGAGGGAGAGAGGCCCACACAGACGTGCCTCAGGCCTGCCCTGACCTCACCTGTGTGGCATCAGAAGGAGGCCAGAGTAGAGCCAAGTGCCTCCCCTGCCCTGCCCCATTCCACGGCTCATCCCCAGGTGAGAGGCCGTCTCCAGCTGGATGCTGAGGCCTCTGGGGAAGAGAGGAGAGTGGCCATCAGCAGGGCCCGCAGGGCATCCCTTCTCTGCCTGTTGCTTTTGCCTCCAGGTCGCTCTTCTTCAAAGCCCACCTGTGTCTGCCAGGCAGCTGGTGTCCAGGTGATCAGGGTGCCTTTCTCTGCCCACCTGGCACCTTTCAGGAAAAACCAAGGGTTTCATCTCTGGAAGGCTGTGAGCTCGGCCCTCCTGGCCCCTACTGCCCAGAGGCTGAGCTGAGGGGCCCTGCAAATGCTTTCAGTCCCCTGCAGAGTTGGATTCCAGCGCCCTGCAGGTGAGGTTGCTGGCCTTCCCTTCCTTTCCACCCCTTCCCCATCCCCCGCACTGTCTCCCCTGAGGTTTAGGCCATGTGCTCATGACAGGAGGCCCTTGCTGAGCAGGGAGCCCATCACACAGGCCTGGCCTGGCACCTGCTTGCTTAGCAAGCCATCTTCTGGCCTCCAGGGCCCCTAGTCTTTGGATGGGTCTGTGACACCTGGGTCTACTCCTGTTTCCATTAGGTGCTGCAGCTGCGCTCCCCCTCTGGGCCGGCTCCTCCTGCGGGCCCCCAGACTGGGGTCCCCCAGCTCCGCCGCAGGGGCTGTGCCTGCCCTGCCAGCTCCCCCCAGCTACGCTGGCCCAGGGCAGCTGTATGTGCCCTCCCCTGTCCCAGGGCAGCTGTGAGGACCTCACCTGCTCCTGTTAGTCTGAGGCCCCCTGTGTTCCAGCCTCTGGGCTCTCCAGACAGGAGTCAACCTCCTCAGCTTCCCAAGAAGTCAGGCCCAACAGCAGGGCCCCAAAACAAGTACTGGGTACCGTACCCTCTGCTTTGATTCCCAGCTGGGATCTTCATGTGCCTTGGCCCTGCCTCTGACCCAAAGAAGGGAGGGTGAGAAAGCATATTGCATTGAGATGCTCTGCAGCAGTTTCCAGGGCTATCCTGTGTGTGTGGCCAGATTCAGCACATAAAAGTACAGGAAACCCAGTTACATTTGAATTTCAGATTAACAGCGAATACATTTTTAGTACAAGTATGGCCCATGCAATATTTGAGAGTAGTTACACTCATTGTTTATTTATTGTAAATTACTTAGTGTTTGGGCATTTCATCTTTCCTCTGGCATCTCCAATTCTATGTCCCGCCCACCCCCAGCCAATCAGAGCTGTTCCACACGTGCCTTTGCTCAGGGTAAGATGAGCAGGGAGTACAGGCCAGGACCCTGCCCAGTGGCCTGGCCATGTAGGCAGTGCTGGGAAAGCTCCTTGACCTGCTTAGACCCCTCAGATACAGGGCAACCCCAGGGACCGCCCCCATCTGGGATGATATCAGGGCCTCCCCTCCCCCTGCCAGCTAAGGCCCAAGCCTGGGAATGTGGGGGACCCTGCTAGTGAGAAAAGAACAGCAGCACACTCAGACCCCATCAGCATGGAACGGTTGGTCTGTGCCTCTGTGCAGCTGTGTGTTCCGCTAGTACTGTCCCCCAGGCAGTGCCCAGCCCCATGCGCGTCCCGGGCCTCTGAGGCCCTGCGTGGGAGCAGCCTCAGGGTCTCTGAGGAGACTTGCTGCCGTCTCTGTGGAGTGGGCATCGGGCAGATCCCAGTGGGGAGGACAGGGGTGGCAGGAGGGGAGGGACCCGCACAGCCCTGGGAGCATGTGGGGGCATGGGCCTGTAGTCCTGAGCTAGCCCAGCCTCCTGCTAAGACCCAGGAGCACAGGGAGGACACGGGAAGGAAGCTTCAGAGCATGTAGGTGCCCTGTCTGTACCAGTGTTAGGTTTGAAATACCTGTAAACTACAGACTATGTACATCACGCCAACCAGCATGTTAGAGGCAGTGGCCCAGGTGTTCTTGCAAACAGGACAACCACAGGAGACACAGCCCTGTGTCTGCCTGGAAATGGATGTGATCTGTGGTGCCTTGAGGCCCAGGGGATGCTGATGGGGTGATAAGGGGTAGATATAGTAGGGCCCAGGCCTCCCAATGTCCTCCCTACAGTCCAGGTTCTTCCTACATTTACTGTGCTGTCCCCCCTGCCCATCAGCAAGCTCATTCGCCTCCTGGACTCGTCATTTGTCCTTCCCACCTCAGCTGGAGTCTGAATCCCCTTCCATTTCCCTCACTGCCAATGGCTCCATACTGAACCCCTTCACCTCTCCTCATTGCGAAAAGGTGATCTTCACGTGGCCATTGCTGGGTGAACTATTTGCACGCAGTCTGCTGTGCAAGTAGGAGAAGGAACCAGGTAATTCCACAGTGGGGAACTGAGAAGTCATAGGAATCATACACATTTAGCCTCCGTGGGGCTCCCTCCAACCCTGCCTAGTGATGGCTGACTCTGTCTCTCCCTGGCAGAGTTGGCAGACTTTTTCCAGAGTAGTAATAAGAGCACTTGCCATATGCTAGGTTCTGTTCTGGGTGCTGTCCAGCACTTACCCATGTGATGATCCTCTTAACAACACTGTGAAGCAGGCAGTTACTACCGTTCCTGTTAACAAATATGTAAACTGAGTTGCAGAGAGTTTAACTTACCCAAATTCAGACAGTTGGTGGTGGCAGAACCAGGATTTAAACTCAGGATAGCTGACTCCCAAGTTCTTGCTCTTAACCACCATCCCATGACACATTGAAACTGTGTGATTTGAGGCTGTCAGGAATTCTTCTCTGATTAAGGAACCATATCTTAGGAGACGACCCTCTACATACCTGGGACCCAGGACTGAGTAAAGGAGGTCCCAATGGCTGTGTTGTCTAAATTACATTTCACTGGCTTATATGGAACAACTTAATACAGCCAGCTGCTTTAGTCATAGAGAAGTCTGTTTTTAAGGTTTATCTTAGAATGATCCTCAGGGAGAATTACACCTCCTACAGGCACATGACTAATTTTTGTGGTGAGATGACCTTAAGCTGCACTTTAATAATCTTTAGGTTAGATTTTTTTTTCCCTCAGGCTGAAATTGTTGCAGCCATTCTCTGTGAAGACTCAGGAACTTTAGTAGCCTTCCTGGGCTGCCATCTGGAATAGCAAAGTACCAAAGACTCGGTGGCTTAAACAATATAAGCTTATTTCCCATGATCGTGGAGGCTGGAGGTCCAAAATCAAGGAGTCGGCAGGCTTGGTTTCTCCTGAGGCCCCCTTTCTCCTTAGCCGCAGGTGACTGCCATCTCTCTGTCCTCACATGGCCTGTCCTGTCCTCTGTGTGCAAGTGTCCCGGGTGTCTTTGCCCAAATTTCCTCTTCTTATGAGGACACCAGTCAGATTGGTTACAAACCCTTTTACCCCAAGAACGTTCCGTTGTCATTTCTTGTTCTCACTGAAACCATAGTGAACTTGTCCAGGCCTGAAACCCTCAGGTGAGACCACTGTTCTTTTTTTCTTGATTTCTTAGCAATTCTTGTGGGTTTTTTTTTTTTTGCATGCCTGGTTAGTTAGTTAGTTAGTTAGTTAGTTAGTTAGTTAGTTAGTTAGTTAGTTATTTTTACTGAATGCTAAGCATTGTGAATGAAAATTGTAGAGAAAATGTGAACTTCTAGATACTGTAACCTTCCTCCACAGAGAAATTCCTTTCATTCCAGATGGCAGTTACAGTAAGAACAAATCACCTCAATTCATCAGGAATTCAGAAAATCATTGCTGGACTCCAGGTTTTGAAAGGGTTATATTCCCTGCAGTCAGTCCTCACTAAGGTGCAGCCCTTCAAAGCCTGTGATGTTTACCAGAGACCCTCATTCTTGCTGGGGCCAAATTTTGTCCCTTCAGCCTTATGAGACATCCTGAAGTCATGTGCATCTTTTCAGCCTCTCAACTGTACATTTGGATGTGGCAAATGCCTTTACAGGAAATGTGCTAAGCATGGGCTCATTTCTCTGGATTTCCTTCCTCTCCAGATTTGTTTTTTTCCTTATGTTTTCGATTTAGTTTTTATCCTCAAATAGATGTTGTCTGTATTTTTTTCTGGCTTTTCTAGTTTTATGTTGTAGGAAGATTGTCATGAAACAAGCTACTTTGCCACTGCTAAAGGTAGAAAAAATTCTTACCTGCACTTTGGTAAACTGTCTCTTTTCTTTTTGGAAAGAGGACAGAGTTTTTAGTTAATTTATTTTAAATACTGACCTCAAATTATTGTTGTTAGTGCCACAAAGGCACTGTGGGAGATACTAAAATAATATAATGTAATGCAACAAATTGGCAGAAGTATCAAGTGCCACCAGAAAAGAAACCAGGTCTGGATGGGTCAAAATAGGAAGAAATTGTTTTTGTGTGGCAGGATGAGGGAAACTTATTGAAAAGGCTGTATTTAAATGGGAACTTGAGGATGAGTAAAATCTTGCCAGGGTGAGACATGGGGGAGGGTAATTTTAAAATGACACTTTTAATATAGGTCTGTGGTTAATTCTATAGTCATGAATGGCAGGCTAAGATTGCAGGCTCTGTTAAAGTATTCTTTAGCAACAGAACACTTTTTCAAAAGAATTCTTACTCAGAGAATTAATATAAAACCTTAAAGGCAGAGTGGCCCAGGCTGAACTCAGGGTGAGATCTTTTAACTGCTCCCATCTAGTCACTCCTCCACCCAAGGGGTCCACAGGGCACCTCTGCAGAACCACGAACTCCACAGCACCCAGGTGAAGCCCAGTACTCTGGGCAAAGAGAAGGCATGGAAAACTCCAAGAGCAAGTAGTGTCCAGGGGCCCAGCAGGACTCATCTGCATGGTCCAGATGAGCTCAAGAACATTATAGCATTCAGGGTACTAGTGAGGGCTGTCCATCCAAAACATGACTAATGGGAGAGCATTCTCTGTGTCACATCAGTATTAACTCCCTTCCTTTTCTACTAGTGGAAATAATGATGTCTCCTCCTAATGGTTCCTGAATTCTTTTGGGGAAAGGAAATGATCATGTTAGCAAGAAAAGTCAACTTTCACTCAATTCATTCAAGTTTTGCTGAGGGTCTTTTGGTTGCTCTGTTCTGTGTAAGCATGGTTATCTGCAGCAGTTAACAAGGGCTGAATTTTAAGTGAGTGTTTTTTATTTTCCCTGAGCAGATAGCAGCCCAACAGGGCGCCGTAGGCCAGAAATGCAAGGCTCCAGTCTCTGCCTCTCCCGGAAGAGCCATTCACCCGGACCCCCACCCATCACCTCCTCCTCTGCTGGGGATTCTATCCTCATGGCTTCACCCATCCAAGCTGGCCCATCCTGCCCGTCTCCGGAGGGGCTTTCATCCTACAGGTTTGTCCTCTGTGGTCTCAAGACAGAGGCTCTGTGATCATGGACTGTAAGGGCACCTTCGACAAGGTGTCAAACTTTCAACTACATCAGCAATTCTCAGCCCCAGAAACACTGAAGCACTCGAGGGATTTCTAAAAAGGTAGATGTCCTGGCCTCACTGCAGAGACTTGTATTTAATTGGTCTAAAGGGGCCTTGGACATCATTGTTTTTTAAAAGCCTCTCAGATGACTCTAGTGCAAAGTCAGGGCTGAGAATCACTGACTTAGAGGATCTCACTTAATTCCACAAAAATTCAGAGATTACTCATGTCCTGGCATGCTGTCAGGTGCCTGTGACAGATTACAGGACTTCTCTATCCAGAGGTGCCTCCCACTGCATGTGCAGGGGCCTGAACAGGGTCTTCCAGAAGTCAGATGATTCCTGCGTCTGCCAGGCAGGACATGAGTCCTCCAGTCACAGGGCCCTGGGAAGTGATGAGAGCAATGGTGATGAGGACTGTGAGCCCCAGGTAATGCCCCCAATCTTGGGGAAAGGAAGGAGTGAGTAAGGGGAGTGAGGAGAGGTAGGCTGGGGGTCCTTCTGCATGCCAGGCACTTTGCATTGACTGTTTGGCGAATGTTCAGTCCTTGCCACTGGGAGGATTGCCTCCTACACAAATGAGAACCTCCCAGAGCATCATGAGAAGACACACAATTCAGTTTATCAAAGAACCACAAAACCTCACGAGATAAAGGGTCTTAGGAGAGAAATTCAATTGTCCCACCCCTTTGTGTAACTCTTGTTTGAATTGCTGAGCATTTTGCGGTAATTGACAGGGCCACTCTGAAGGCTACAGGGTGGGGGTCTGCAGTGCCTCTGTTACTGGAGCATGGTGAGACACTGAACTGCCCTGGGAGGCTGGAGCAGGCACACAGCGTCCCCTGGGGCAGCAGGATGCAGAGGCCTTCCCTTCACACAGCTCTGCAAGCCCTGGATCAGATTTCTTTTCAAAGGCAGCAACACGTTGCCGGGGGCCCTTCCCCCAACCAGCCAGTGGTACAGAAAGCCTTCTGGGGTGGCCCACAGGCTCCAGGCTGGTCCAGGGTTTCCCCTTTGAATCTGAATCTCCAGTTGTCAGTCAGTGCCAGTCCCCCACGAACAGGATGCAGGTGCCCAAGAGGTAGCCTACCTCACCCACGTTGGCAGGTGCTCCACCCCTAAATCCAGGGGCAGCCAGACCTCCCACCATATCGTCTCCCCACCGGTGCCATCTTCAGGCAGCCCTACATTCCCTTTGGAAGGCCCTGCTTCTTGGCAGGAGGAAGTCAGCAGGATGAGCCACACTGCGTCATCTCCCCTGGAGAGAAGCAGCCCTGCTCTGGGCCAACCTTGCTGGCATCCAGCATGCTCGAAGCCCTGTCATCTGACCTTCCCTCCCACGTTAGTGCCCCCAGCTGGGCCCCTCTCCCGTGGGCACAAATGACTCTGTATCTGGCGTTCTTCCAGCCTAGCTGTCTGGTCTCTGCACCAGCAGCATCAGCTTCATGGGGAAACTTGTTAGAAATGCACAAACCTAGGTCCTGCCCTAGACCCACTGAGCTCCGCAGTGCCAAGGTGGGACCCAGTGGTCTGGGTTCTCATAACGCTCCAGACAATTCTGATGTTCACCAGAGTTGGAAAACCACTCATCAACCTGATTTCCAGGCCTTGCTCAAGTCTGAGCTCAGCTGAGGGCTCCCAGCTTGGAGGAAGAGCTGGCTCCTGAGAGCAGTTCGTGCACCTGTCCCTCATGCCGCCAGGGGGCTCTGGCACCTTGCGTCCTCACCTAGGATCCCACAGGTCTCTGAGGAGATGGGCTCCCTCCCTCCCCTGCAGCCAGAAACACTAAATCCTGCCCACCCTCTGCATCTCTCATTTCCCTGGAATGCAAGCGCTCCCTCCACCAGCCTGAGTAGCAGAGGCAGCCTCCTAGAGCTCCTTCTTACTAAGAGCTGCTTCCCAGCCCAAAGCTCCAGGTAGCCTCCTCTTGCATTGGTCCCAACTCCTGCTTCAGGCCCCCCAGGTCAGACCTGCCGCCTTTGCACTGGAACAGGGTAAAACACAGAGAGGTAATGTGGTTACTGCCATAACAAGCTAGTTAGGGGCAGGGGTCACCTCTAACATATGACCCAGATCATGTAGAGATTTCCCAACGGGAAGTGTGGCTGATGCCATGGATACCGTGGTCTAAAACTGGTCTCTGATGTCATGAGGCAAGCTCCTCCCCCCGCCCCCCGTCAGAGGTCAGGGAAGGTTCTGGGCCTCACCTTCTGAAATGGGTGGGCTCAGAACAAGCCACTGGGTATGAGAAGGAATACCAAAGCTGTTTATTTTTATTTTTTCTTCTTACTAGTTTTTCACTTATATTTTCATACATATTTTATATATAGTATGGTATGTATTATATTAATATCTTTTACAATAATTGTTTTTACTCTTGGGGAATCATGACCAGAAGCCTAGCTACTACTAGCCTACGTGATTGGCTTGTTCAGGTGGGAGCATGTCTTTCCCGACACGACCCCCAGGGAAGGGGCTACCGCTCCCCAGCCTCCCTCTGTCCTGGGTCCATATTGTCAGGAGGCAGACAGCTAGTGCCGACCCAGGATAATGTGGGAACGGCCAACCGACCAGTCCACAGGCCTCATTTGATGGACTTTCCTCCTGCAGAGCCCTCCACACCAGCCCTGCAGATTGGGACTGTTCCCCAGACATACTCTGGCATTCTGAGCTCTGAACCGCCCTCTCTCTGTAACATCCGACCCTCACAACCCTGTATCAGAACTAGCCTCACCATCACCTCCTCCAGAAAGCCTTCCCTGACCAGCCCCCTCCTTCGTCCTCCCGACCCTTACTGGCTTCCTAGGAAGTTGCCTTAGCTGTAGAGTGTGAACCTGGGTCCAGCCTCCCCAGAGCTGCACCCCTCCAGTCATCGCCCTAAGTCAGCAAGACGCATCTTCCACCGCTCTGGTGGCTGTCCTTTACTGCCAAGCCTGACCCTCGGTCTCAGTGTGTGCACTGAATGACCTCTCAGAGGCCCTGCCTGTGTCTCTGGAATGTTCTCTGATGCTGAGAGCCGCCGACCCCAGGCCTGCAGGGGCTGCCAGAGCCAGGACTTACCTCCCACACCCCTGCAGGTCGCAGAGCACTGCGCACCTGGGGACATTTGCCTGGCTGCCACCTGCAAGTGTGGGTCCCCCCCTGCTGCACAGCTGCTCCTCCTCCTGTCACCTAGTGGACAGGGAGCTCAGCTCTGAATGGGCATGTGAGTGACAAAAAGCCCCTGAAAACAGAACGAATCCACCATCCCCAGACAGGCCCTGGCTGTTCCCAGAGGGCCTGTGCAGAGTGTGTGGGCAGGACCCAGACATGACGGAGCAGAGCTGGGCTCCTTCCAGGAGCTGCCCCGCCAGCACTCCCCAGAGAGGGGCCAGGCCGACCCCAGCCGGGACCAGCAGCCCGGAGCTGAGCGGGGGCTGGCAGCAAGAGTGAGGCTCCCACCAGGCCCCTGAGCTTGCTGCCAGGAGCAGGCCCTGACTGGGTGCCCAGCCAGGAGGGGCCCCGATTCTGTCCTGAGTCCCAGTCGTCCAGCTGACCTGTGCACGGGCAGAGTGGCCTAGAGCAGGCAGGGGAGTGGTGCAGAGGAAGCACTGTGCTGGAGGGTCAGGGGAATGAGTGGGAGTGTCCCAGGCAGAACAGCGCTCTCTCCACAACCTCAGCAGATGCCCAGAGCAAAACTGCTGAGCCTCTTAGCCAGGACAAGCCTCTGCGTCCCAGGCACTGCCCCATTCTGGGAAAGGCCAAGCCAGTGCAGAAGCAGGGACTGGAAAGAGCACATTCTAACGAGCCCTCCAGGGACCTCCATTATAAGCACAGTCACTACATAGGATGTGAGGACAGCTCGTCCTTTGGAGGGGCATACACTGGCTGAGGGGTGTCAGGCAGCAGCTCTACACCCACTAGGGCTGGCCTCCCTTCCCTCCTGTCCCGCAGCTGCCAGTGCTCCAAGTGTGTCTCGGCAGAAGAGCTCTGTGACACCCAGCATCTGGCCAGGGCCCCCCGACTCTCCCTGCCTGGGGCCCCAGCAGAAAGCTAGTTCTCCATGTGAAGGGCCTGATGCTGGGGACAGCGTCCAGAGGATGAACCCAGCCTTGGGAAAGGTTAGGCTGGAAGGGCAGCCTCTACCCCACGGAAACAAGTGAAGTAGAGACACCTGGGCACCTGTGGCTGCAGAAATACCGACACCAAGTCTGCAGAAACCAGGTGTCCCAAGGGACAGTCTGTTAGATAACCAGTCTTCCTCACCTGTCTTCTACTACCTGCACAGATTTCTATTATGTAGGCAGGAGGGAAGAGCAGGAATCAGGTAGAAAATGCTGTTTCTATGTCAATGTCAACCATCCAGTTTGGACACCAGAAGGGACTTTAGAAAGCATCAGTTCACTTTACAGAAGTGTGAGGTGAAGCCAAGAGGCAAGGAGCCACTCACCTTGGTCACAGAAATGGCATGAGCCCTGGCAGAGTTGAGCCGGAGCCTCTGTCCCAGCCAGAACCCCTGGCCACAGGCAGGGCCATCTCTTGGCCACCACAGAGTAGGCTCGGTTGTCTGCAGGGCCTTGATGCTCTGTCAAGGTGGGAGGGGCCGTCTCAGCCCCTGGCGGAGACTTAACACGGCGGCCTGTGATCTGGGCTCCTTAGATCCTGCCAGGGCCTGCCCCCCCTCCCACGGCCAAACTCCGCAGCCCCTCCATCCTTGGACACCTGGAGAGGGGCCTGAGGTAGTCTGGCTCAGCCTGGAAGCTTGTCTGCCAGAAGGTTCTAGGTGGGGAGGATCATGTGGCATGGGACTGCACAGCAGATTTGGGTGATAGGGAAATGTTTCTAAGTGGTTCTGAAAGTAGGTAAAGAGAAAAAAGGGCAAGCAATGACTGAGCACAGCGGTGCTTTCAGAAGACAAGGAGCGCCCAGGGCTCAGGAGGCCCCCTGGCATGTTTCAGTGAGGATGGAGATATGTCCTAAGGGAGGCTCTCCTTGGGGGACATGGCACCGCTGACACAGCATCACCAGGGGATGTGCGGAAGGGGTCCACCAGGGTTTCCATCCACCTCTGCAAGCCGCACTGCCCTCTCCTTCCTGGCACGTAGCGCTGTGCTTTGTGTTCTCAGAAGTAGCGGCACTCTGGGCCCAGACCACTTGTTCTGAGGGAGTGCCAGGGTCCACCTGGTCCAATGTGGCCCCCACAGCCTCTTCGGCCTTGTCTTCTCCAGAATGGATGTGCTTGGCGCCCTCCTGGGTAAGTGGAGGTGGGCTACCAAAGCCAGGCTTTCATTGCACAATGGAAGGGCGAGAGGAGGAGACACTCTGGCAGGAAGGGGAGGGTGGGGGCTGCGGGCCCACTCACAGCTCCTCAGACAAGTTCTGTCTCAGGAGCTGGGGAAGCAAAAGCCTGGCAGGGATCACAGAAGGCCACGGAGATAGAGGGTCCTTGGGGAGCCGAGAGCCCAGAAGGGCTGGAACTGCTCCTAAAAGGGCCAGCAGGCTGGCCATGCCCCCCAAAATCCCTCCCCCCACTCCTCCCAGGACCGCCTGTGTTAAGCTCCCAGCCACAAAGGCATCATTGGATGGCAGGCAGGGAGACCCTACCCCCTGGGACCCTAACATCCACTCCCGTATTGCAAACCCAGTGGTCTGCCTGGAAGAGGGGCCCATGGTTCTTTTTCAGCCTCATATTCTTCCCGCAGTCAGTTCTGCCTTGGGCTCCTCCCCAGGCCCTGGCTTTCTCCTCCCTCCCCTGCCCCTGCCCAGCTGTCCAGTGAAGTGACATACAGACCGTGCCTTCCGAGTAGCCAGCCCTGGCATGTGCTGCTCACTAACTGGTCACTTCACATTGGCCCCCATTCCACACCTCAGAGCCGGTGCTCCAGCTCCAACATTCTGCGGTCCTCCCTGCAGCCCAGAGTGTCAGACTTCTGGGTGCTGGGGGAGGAGGGACTCCACGGTGATTCCCACCTGGGCTCCAGCCCCCTGCAGCTGGGCTCTGTGCCACACGGTCATCCTGCCAGAGCTGGACCCCAAAGCCCCTCTATCTTAGGACACCTTGGTTTATAAGGATTGTCTTCCTCACCTTGACCTGAAGCCTCTGTCCACGTGACTCCCTCCCTGGGAACCGCACAAAACAAGCCTGAAGCTACTCCGTAAGGCAGCCCTCACCGATCCGCTGCAGGCTCAGCGTCCACATTCCATGCATTGTCCACTATTATTCTCCCACCTGGTGCTTCACCAGGGTGCTCTGTGGGTGGATGGGTGTTCCCCCCATGCCCACCCACCTACTCACATGTGGATGGCAGGGCTGCCCACCCTGACACCCCAGGACACCAGTTGGTTTGGCTAGCTGAGACAGGGACAGTTCTGTAGCTCTACAGGCACAAGAGGTCTGGCTTAATTTTTTCCTCCAATAGACTTTTTTAAAAAAGGAATAGATCTTTGAGATAAACCCAGGGCAGAGAGATACGGAATAGAAAATAAATATAAATGTAAAACCATTGTGGAAAGCAGTATGGAGGTTTCTCAAAAAACTAAAAATAGAAATACCATTTGACCCAGGAATTCCACTCCTAGGAATTTACCCTAAGAATGCAGCAATCCAGTTTGAAAAAGACATATGCACCACTATGTTTATCGCAGCACTATTTACAATAGATGAGAAATGGAAGCAACCTAAGTGCCCATCAGTAGATGAATGGATAAAGAAGATGTGATACATATACACAATGCAATATTATTCAGCCAAAAGAAGAAAATATATCCTACCATTTGCACCAACATGGATGGAGCTAGAGGGTATTATGCTCAGTGAAATAAGCCAAGCGGAGAAGGACAAGTACCAAATGATTTCACTCATCTGTGAAGTATAAGAACAAAGAAAAAACTGAAGGAACAAAACAGCAGCAGACTCACAGAACCCAAGAATGGACTAACCATTATCAAAGGGAAAGGGGTTGGGGAGGATGGGTGAGAAGGGAGGAATAAGGGGAATAAGGGGCATTATGATTAGCACATATAATGTAGGAGGGTACGGGAAGGCACTATAGCCAGAGAAGACAAGTAGTAAAGCTATAGCATCTTACTACACTGACGGACAGTGACTGTAATGGGGTATGTGGGGGGGACTTGATGGGGGGAATCTAGTAACCATAATGTTGCTCATGTAATTGTAGATTAAGGACACCAAAATTAAAAAAATACAAATGTAAGCTATCTTGCTAATTGTTTCATAATCACAACAAATTAGTGCAGAGAACCCTGTGCAAAACCACACAGCAGGCTCAGAGATCCTGGTGTTCTCTGAGGCCAGGCTGAAGATGTCAGTCTTGTGTATTTGGAGGTAGGTTGCAGTCCTTGCTTTTGAATGGTTCGCTGGGCGTGTGGCACAGGCCACGCTGTTAGCCAGATTTAAATGGAAGAAAAGGCCACTTGGCCCAGGTAGTTTGGTTCATGTGTTACCTAACTACTGAAATCCCTTCCCCTGAAGCAATGCCAAGGCAGTGAGCATCAAGGAGGGACAGATCCCAAAAAATGACGGGCACAGTGGAAATTCATGCCCTGGTTCCCCGGCCTAGCCCTCCCATAAACCCACTGCGAGCAGCGGCATCCTCCACCCTCTGCAAGTCTTGGCATTCACGCCTTTGAAGTGAACCCAGCTGCAGTCCCCTTCTCCACCCCGCAGGGAGAGATGACAGCCGCCTCCTGGGGCGGCTCCTGGGCCTCCTGGGAAGGAGAACTGGTGGGAAAGCTCCCTTTGCGGTACAGGGACTAGCTGGGCCAGGCTGCCCTGCACTTCCGCTGGCCCATCACTGGCTGCTGGTTCTCTCGGCCATCCCCCGCCCCCGCACCCCCTGCTGCCTGCCAGGGTGTGAAGCTGAATGGGTTCCACCTCTCAGAGTGTCTGGGCTCAGCTGTGCTTACTGCCAAGGACTGTCCAGCCCATCGGCCTCTGCCTGAGCATGCCAGCTGTGTGTGGGTATGCCCTCTCTGCAGGCAAGGGAAGACAGGTCTTGCCCTGGTGCCAAGATTATGAACATAGAAGATGAGACATGTCTTCCCACTGAGAACATGTCTCAGTTCCACTGGCTCTCCTGAGCTCCCTGTGGCCGGCTGTTGGGGCTGGGGCAGGGGAGGACTCTGGAACCCAGCCCATGCCCCACCCCCACAGATTCTGCAGATCACTCAGCCAGTCACTGTTCCATGTACCAGAAGCAACACCTGTTCAACAGCGACCCCCACTGGGGATTCGGCACCTTCCAGAGGCTCAGCCACCTGGTACAAGAGATTCACCTCAACTTCTCAAGGTAACCTCAGCTGAGCTGCCTGGGACCCAAAGGGGCTACAGGTCCTGGTGTGTAGGTCACAGCCTCTTCCTCCATGGGCAGGAGGAGGACACAGGGAGGCTGGGAGGCTGCAGACCACAGAGGAGACAAGGCCTCCTACATGCATGGTGGGAGGGGTGCAGGGGCCACAGCCACTTCCCTGTGCCATACCATTCCTGCGTGTGACAGTGCCCAAGGCTTGAGGCAAGCAGCCCACAGAGGCTGATGCTCTTTTGTTCTGGCCCTTCAACCCAGGTTTGCCCACCCATTCCTAGATCCGGGCACATACATGTTTCATGACAATGGGCTGCCCAAGAGCATGGCCATGGTGCTGGTGAAGGAGAAGGGGGTGGCCTGAGGTTCTGGCCTGTCCACCACGCAGCCCTCCTCCCCGTACCAGTTTACCAGGCACGGTGTCCTCAGGCACAGGCTGCTGGACCGGGGCCCAGACTGGGCAGCAATCACAGGTACTGACCTGGGGCCAGAGCAGCCAGGACCCAGAAGGCATGGGCGGAGCCTGGCACATGTGGCAGGACCCCAGATGTGTGCCTGCCCTGTTGGTGTCTCTAGGCCTGGCCCCAAAGACTACAGATGGGCACAAGGATGAGGCTATCCTTGAGCTGGGGCTTTGTTTATCAGGCAAAGAAAATTAAATTTCCTTCCCCAGGACTGCCTTTCTCTGGGACGGGCAGAGCAGGGTCCTCACGTGGACAGGTGCAGGCAGAGAAGGACCCCCAGTCAGACACCTGACATCATAAAATCCCCAAGGCAGGCATGAGGACTGTCTCACAGAAGGAGCTGGGAGGAGTGGGAGCCCCAGGGCAGCAGGACAAGAGAACAGCGTCAGGAAGGCAACGTGACATGAGCTGTGCAGGGCCCCTTACAGCCTGGAGGGTGCTGCCCAGTCACCATGGGGCCCCCCTCACCCCCATCTTTCAGGGGTGCTCCAGACTGTAGGTTTGGTAGCGATGCTGCTGACAGGCCTGGGCCTCTTGCTAAAACCCCCAATGGCCCAGGCCTGCCCCAAGAGGGCTTGGAGGCCTCCGTGGAGGGGCCTCGGGGAGCCCCATGTGCCCACTAAGTATGTGCCCCTCAGGGACAGGTAAGTCCTGGCCACCCAACACACCTGCCCCCACCCCACCGAGGGCCCACAGCAGGTCTGGCCACCCTGCTCTGGCCCTGCCCACACTCCTGAGCCCAGCTGGCCCCATGGATTTGGGAAAGAAGGCCGACCTGAGCTGACCTGTGATGCTCTTCATTGGCCTCTGGGTCTGCACTGGCCACACACCTGGCTGCCCACATGGGTCTGTGCACTGAGGCTCGCGGTGCTTCTTTCCAGCCCTGCGTTCCGGGAAGACCTTGTTCCGTCAGGCTCTGGAGACAGAGCTGATCCCGGGGAGAGAGCTGCTGCCTGGGGCACAGGTAGGAGCTGTGGGCACCCAGCCAGTCTCCAGCTCCCCTCTCAGTACTTCCTCCCCTGCAGCCCAGGCACTCACTTGGGAGAAGCTCATATTTCTTTAAGACTAACAGTTTATAACACACTTCATGCTGTTTATTTGATCCTCATAACAGCACCTAAAAGTAGGTGTTTTCAGCTGTTGTACTGTCCCTATTTTATAAACAAAATGACTGAGGTTCAAGGAAATGTGAGTGGCTTGTCCACAGTCCCCAGGTGGTTAGCACTGAAGAGCGGGTCCCCTGGGCTTGGTGCAGGAGCTTTCTGAGCCTTACTGGGCCAGTCAGGAGTTTCTGGGGACTCCAGCTCTCAGCCTGCATGCCCTAGCTCAGTGCAGGGACAGGAATGAGGACTGTTCTACAGACTCCATCAGCCCCTTTGCACCTAGAGAACTGGGGATCGCCTTGGGGCTCAGGACGATACACATCTCCCCACCACACCCACCTGGCCCGCAGCACCCATGGAGGCAGGAAGTGTGTGCAGAGGGGCATGGGGAGGGACTTGATTGGTGAGATCTGTGCCTGCCATGTTGCCCCCTGGGGTAATCGGGTGTGTGGGACGCAGGACCTGGATGGAGTGGGCAGTCCCAGGTCTGGCTTCATAAAAGCCACCCTCCCACCCCTTTCTCACCTGACCAGGTGGCAGCTCAGGGGACAGAACCCACTGGGCCACAGAGAGGAAGGGAAGGTAAAACTGGCTCTGAGTGGGCCAGCCCATGTTTGTCACTCAGAATAAGAACTCCCCCTATCACCTGGCCAGCATGAATGGGGCATCCCCATATGCACCCACCAGGCTGAAGGTCAGTGTAAGGGTTGGCGGCGGATGCTGACTCAGCTTCACGCTCATCCTACCCTGGCCAAGCATAGGCTAGCCTGGGGGCCTCACACCACCTTCCTTCTTCCTGCAAGGTGCAGCTCCACAGCGGAAAGGTGGTTGGAAAGGGGCTGCCTCCACTCACACGTGTCCTTCTAGCAGAGCCAAGTGTAGTTGAGGGAGAAAGAGGTCAAGGGATTCGTGACCCTGGGCCACGGGACATTCCTGCAGGATGTGGGACACCTGCTCGGAAGACCCCCATCAGCCCCCACAGAGTCACCCTGATTCACTCTCCAGGAGTCAGCGGGTCACAACCCCCTGGTGGAGGCTAGAGGGGCATCTTCATGCCAAACAAGCACTTGGTGAGCGTGTTCCACCCACCAAGCAGCACAGGGCTGACGGATACCCGCGGAGCGGCTTACCAGCCAGGTGGGCAGGAGTCCACAGCGCAGTGGCAGGCGGGGCGCACAGGGGAGCAGAGGACAGCGTGGGAACATGGAACAGATGAATTCAGGTGGAGGGAAGGGCAGAGGCAATGCCTCAGACATGGCCTGGAGGACCCAGCAAACCCTCCTCATGTGGCTGGCAGGTTGTCAAGGAGAGGGAGACCCACCCTGAGCAAAGCAGGAAGCAGCACCCACCGTGCAGCTCTGGTGAGACTCCAAGCCCAGGACAGACAGAGGCCACAGGGCCCTTGTCAGTCACCACAGCAGAGGAGGTTCTGCCCACAGCCACTCCGCCTCCTGCATCTGAAGGTCTCCCTCCTCTTGTCCCATCAGAGCCAAGCCTTGCCTTCCCTCTGCTGAGCCGAGCCCACTTCCCTGGTGTGTCTCCTCCTGCCGGCAGGCTGCTGCTCTCCTCTGTCCCATGTCCTGCCTGCCAGTGGGAAGGAAGGGAGCTTCCCAGCCCACACCCAGCCCAGGGCCCTGACCCAGGCCCCTGCTTGTCCCCCAATCTCACTCCAAGTCCTCTTTCTGCAGGGGAGCCAGCCCCGGTGAAGACCCTGGTGGACTGCAGCATCCGCACACTGGATGACAAGCTTGAGGACCAGCGCCTGTGTGTGGTCGCCCCGCTGAGCAAGCACAGGAGCCACATGCTGACCTTCCACGGGGTGCCAGCCAGCAGCTGCGGGGGCTCCAGGTCAGGCCCAATCATGGACATCCCCACTGCCTTAGGGGAAGCCAGTCTCATCCTGGAAAGTGCCTGAGCCAAGAAGGACACTCATGATTGAGAGAGTGACTTGGCCCTGGTTCCGCCAGGACTTCCTGCAGGGCCTCAGCATGACAGACGTGCAGACCTGGAGATGGGGCCAGATCCACGGCCAGCACAGACCCTGCGCAGAGTGAGGAACTGTGGGGTGGCCACCCTGCAGTTTCTGCCAGGCAGCTCTGGGAGCATCCTCTAGGCGAGGAGCAGGACCCAGGGCTGGGCCCTGGTGGTAGGTGGAAAGTCATAGTATTAATGCTGACTTAGCATCTGACTGTGCATCTCAGTTTACCATCTCACTTGGTGCTTAGCCCCTCCATGTGGTGATTAGACAGCACCAACCCTGATCACAAAAGACGGTCCTGGGCCCAGGAAGGACATGATTTGCCAGGAGAGGGGGAGCCTCCAATAACATGTGGCAGAGTGATGCGTCCCCCAGCTCCCTTGCTGGCCGTGTCCACCACCAAGTTTTAGGTCTCACCTTTAGGATATCAGAGTGATGGGACCCTATGGCTCTTGATAGTCTCCCTAGTTTATACCTTGAGTTTTGTTTTTCTAAAGGACGAAAGAAATACATGCTCCTTGTCAAAGTCCAATCAGCACAGATGAGTCGGTGAATGAGGAGCTTCACCTTTCAGCTCGGCAGCCTTGCAGGCCATCTGCTCCTTCGTGGGCCCCATGGAAGCCCCTCCCCTGCCACCCGGATGAGTCCAAACCTTTCCCATTTTGTAAAGGGTTTTTCTTTTAGGACCTGGGTGTTGAGCTTCGCTGCAGGGAAGGGAAGCCCATGTTCAGTGCCCCCCTGGGTTCAGAGTGTTCAGACAGAGCTTGTGGCAGGGTAGGGACGGGTGTGCAGGGACATTCCTGGGTCCCCCTGATGCTCTTCCTGGCTTACAGTCACACTCAGATCAGAGTCTTTGGGCTCCTCCCTATAGGAGGCTGCTGGGTGGCAGCTCTGGGTGTGGGGTCCGCCAGTGGTGCCCGGACGGTCCCTGCATCAGGGCCACCAAGCAAAGGGGGGCTCCCACTGCCAGGGTCTCTCTGCTCCCAGCCCCTCTCCTCCCGGTGAGTGCCCGAAGAGGCCAGCCCATGGAGACAAGGGGCCGCCGGTCTGCTCTCGGCAGGGCTGGGTCACAGGCCTCCCAAGCAGGGGAACTCCAGAGCCTGGGGCTCTGCAGTCCCCTTGCCCAGCAGCTCTCAGCAGCCCATTCCGGGATGGCTGCTGCTCCTGGAGCCTTCCAGGCTTTCCTCTGGTCTGGAGACAGGGTGCGTGCCTGTGCCGCCCTGGCCAGGAGCTGTGGGTGCTGGAGCAGGCTGTGCCCTTCCATGAACAAGCCCTCGTGGGCTCAGCAAGATGCATCCTGTCAGATGGTGGTCTATTCAGTGTAATCTGAAAATTAATCCACTCAGCATGTAAACATTTGATGGGAAGTTCTTTAGAATCCCAAAGGGCTTCCTTGGGAAGGAACTGAGTTAGACACCAGGCCAGAACATCGGGACCAAGGAGCGCCCAGGAGGGCACAGCACGTGGCTGTCTGACGAGGAGGGAGCATGCCCCCCATCCTGTACACAGCCACCTGTGCTTCAGGGAGCCCGGCTTCTCTGGGTGCTGTCCCCCCACCCTGGGTGCTGCTGTGAACACCGGGCAAGCCTCACCTCCTCACATCCACTCAGCTGCCACAGGAAGCCCCTGAGCGACATAATCATCGTCATTTACAGATGAAGGAGGGGCAGCTTGAAGAGGCTGCCAAGGTCCTGGAGAGGGACAGAGCCCCAGGGTCACAGGAGGGGGACAGAGCCCGGGCTCCACTGCATGTTCTCACACTCCTCTGCCACCTTGGGCTAAAGGGCATGAAGGGTCAGACGTCACTAGGCCCAGGGGTTTGCCGTTAGCCACCAGGCTCCAGTTCCTAGAGCCTAGCCAGGGTCCTCCCAAGGAACAACCTGGCCCTTTAGGGGTCTCACCCCATGTTCCTTAGTATAGGTCACTCTTCAGAATGGGGTGGATAGCTTGAAGAATGTGCTTGGGCCTGAAGTCCAGGCACTAAGTGTCACTTTGGACACGCTGGAATAAGGGGGCCATCTGTCCTCACCAGCCCTCCAGGGCCTGGCCCAAGGGAGGAGTTGGAAAGCAGGTCAACAGACAACAGAAACCCTCCCTGGCATTTGCATGTGTGTGAGTGTGTGGTGTATGTTCATTAGTGCTTGTGTGTGATATGTGTGAGCATGTGGTGTGTGTGTGGTATATGTGCACACATGTATGTGCATGTGTGTGATTGTGGTGTGTGATGTACATGTAAGTGTGTGGTGTGTACATGTGTGTGAATGTGGTGTGTAAGCATACATGTATATGTGTGTGATTATGTGTGGCATACATGTGTATGTGTATGAGTGGTGTCCGTGAGCATGCATGTATGTGCATGTGTGTGATGTGATTGTGGTGTGGTGTTCATGTGAGTGTGTGCATGTGTGTAAGTGTGGTGTGTGTGCATTCATGTGTGTGCATGTGTGTGATTGTGGTGTGTGGCATACATGTGAGTGTGTGTGTATGAGTGGTGTGCATGAGCATGCATGTATGTGCATGTGTGTGATTGTGGTGTGTGGTGTTCATGTGAGTGTGTGTGTGAGTGTGGTGTGTGTGAACATGCATGTATGTGCAGGTGTGCTTGTGTGGTCTGTGGAACCCTGGGAATGGAGCAATGATGTCCAGCCTTCCTTGACCTTCTTTCCCAGCCATTCTGAAGCTTCTCATCCATATACTTCTGGGCTGGGACATCAGGCCAAGTGCTTGTGAGAAGGACAAAGAAAGCCACTCTCCTCTGACTTTGCCTGGGAGTCGGCTGTAAAACTCTTTTTCCTGAAGATACAGTGCTCAGGCATGGAGAGGAGCTAGGTGTGGAGGAAGCTTACACCGTCCTTGCCGTTACTAACTAAAGGCAGAGGGTTTCATTTTTTCTTAGGGTGGGGGCACTAATTTCCAAAAAAATATGTAATGAAGCTTTAGCAAATTAAAAAGAAAAAAGTAATTAACCAACACTTTGGCTAAGTTAGCCTATAACCCAGAAAATGTCCTCTGGAGGGCGTTCCAGGAGGACTTCCCGCACGGACCAGGGAGGCCGAGCTGGGCATGAACCGGCGGCAGCGTGATGCCTGGCAGGGGCTGTCACAAGTGGCCCAGGGATGCACAAGTCAAACACAGCTCTTAGAAGCGCTGAAGCAGTCAGAAGGAGCAGATGAGATGTATAAACCAAGGATGCATAGGTCTTCAAACATCCGAGTTCAAAAATTGAAGTAAGAAACAGAATGAGATGATGGGAAGGACAGAAACCACGTGTATGAATTAAATGGTCACACACAAAACACGATGTGTCTATCAAAGTTCAGTCAGTGCACATTGTTTGGCACAGGAGTTACTCCCTAAGGAAAGAGGTGGAAGTGGGTCTGGATAACAGGCAGAAATAGAATAAAAGAAATAGAAATAGAATTTTAAAACTACATACTACGTGTCAGGAATGGGGAGGAGGGAAGCAAACCGCAGCAGGCGGGCGTCGGGGGTGCAGGCCGTGCAGCTGAGCTACTCTCTGGTCTTGTTCCCCAGGCTGTGCCCCCAACACTGCTCCCCTGGTCTTCCAGGCAGAGCTTGACAGAGTCCTCATGGCCCTCACGAGGGCAGCCAGCTGGGGCTGGGGGAGGTCAAAGGTCCCTGGGGCAGCTGAGACCCTGACCACAGAGACGCATTTGGCATGTGTGCACACACACGTACACACATGAACACTCCCATCCATGCACACACACTTCACGTAGGCACACACCACATGCACTCACGCCCACACTCAGGCCTCACACCCCGCAGGCGGCCTGCAGTCTGATGTGCTACCTGGGTTCAAGGCTAACCCACTTCAGCTCCTCATTTCCTCCAGAATGTTTGTCAGAAACAACCTTCCCAATACACTAGCTGCTCTGACTCCTCACTTGGAGCTCAGGATGGAAGCATGACTCAGGGATCCTGCCCTGAGGGCAGCCTGTCAAAGGGAAGCAGGACTGGGAGCCCCTGCCTGGTGTACCCCCAGTGTAACAGGGCAGACCCCATCATGGCAGCACATGTCCCCAGGAGGCCTGGGGCATCGAAAGGGACATCACGACCCATGTCCGGTCTTAACTGCTAGTGGGCAGGTACTTTGGGCTCCCAGGAGCCCCAGGCAGTCCGTAGCCAGGCCACACCCAGACACAGACTCCCAAGCTCAGCTTACTGCATGTGCCCATGTCAATTTAGCAATCATGCCCTCACCCCTCACTGCTCTTTTCTGGACCCAGACTGGAGGAAAGTGACAGGACTGTTCTTCATGGCCCCTGATCAGGTTGGTGAAAGGCTGCTCCCTGCCTGGCAACAAGACCCTGAACTTATAAGTGACGCGCTCCTGAAGCCCCAGCCTCTGCTGCCAGGTGGGGGGCACCAGCGTGCAAGGTGACGGCAAGCGTGGGCGCCTAAGTTTGCACCCAGCAGCTGCATTCGCACAATGTGGCCCTTAGCTCTCTGGCTCTGAGAATTTTATTTTTCATAACCGGAACCTGATTTAAAGCCTTCACCCACTCAAATCCAGCTACAAGGTTTTTAGGCCCCTGCCTGCTGTGATCCCCCACTGTCATGGTCACCCCAGGTTGTCAAGGGGTTTGCTGATTTGAGTAACTCATTAGAACTCATGTCATTTATTGGGGTTGGTTCCCATTCATCCAGGCTGACCCCAGACTTTATACTCCCACCCCACCTCCTTCTCACTCTCCTTTCTCTGGCACACCATGGGCTGTAGCCATGAGGCCTACTTTTTTTCCTACAAGTCAGCCAAGAGGTTGAGATGGATTTGTTTGCTCATGTTGACTCTATTTCTATCCATGTGTTTATGTGTATGGTCTCTTCTTTGTTCATTTCCTTTTAATAACAATGACTGGCAGCAGTTATTTGCTGCTTGTATTTACTGGAAATGGGATAAGCACTTTATCTATTTAACTTAAACCCCACAGCTACCCTCTAAAGTAGACACTATGGCCAGACCCATTTTAAAAATGAGGAAACTGGGCCTCCAATAGGTCACGTTACATGACAGAGCAGGGATTTTAGCCCAGAGACTCTGAATTCAGAGCCCACCCTGCACTGACTTCCCCTCCATTCCCTCCCCCAAAGCTATGACAGTCCCTCCTTCCAGAAACCTCTCCTGTTAATTTCCTCAGTATGGTGCCTACAAAGCTGATACAAACAAAGTCTCCTGGAGGTTAGGGGAGAGGAGTCTAGACATTCCGGCTAAAGCCACACAGTGCCTGGGGCTCTGGAGGGTCAGGGACTCCAGAAGGAAGGACCACACAAAGGCAAGCTAGGATCTGGAGACCTGGATTCTGAACTGGACTTGCCTCTGAACATTGTGGATCTTGAGCAAATATTTTCTGGCCAGTGCCATGGGCGGAAACCTGAGGATAATTTCAGTCACCAGATATTTATTGCTGTCTTTAAAACAGGACTGAAGGAATCAGGAAAAACAAATAATTATGAAAAAGGTTCTAGAGGTTTAAAGATGTCTGAAGGGTCAAGAAAGGTCATGTGATGGTGGTGTCATTTGAGATAGCCTAAAATCAGGGTAGGGCTCTAACTGGAGGGGTATTCCTGGAGAGGACAGTGTGACAAGGCATGCATGTGAGAATGCTCAGGTATGGCTCAGGAATGGGGCCTCTCCAGAGGCCCAAAGGGTCCCTCAAGGCAGTCCAGCCCTCGCATTTCAAGGTGCATAAACTGTGGTCAAGAATTGAGTTGCCCAAGGAAAATTTGAAGAGTATAGTGTAGGGGCCAAGGGCTGGCCACCTCAAGACGTGCCACTCAGCATGCAGATTGTGTCCAACTGAAAATGATCGAGTCCCCAAAGACTCAGAAAGAAAACTTTGACCTTCCCTCCATCTGCCTAAAAGGATTTAGATAGAGGATCTGCTCCAGGAAAAGACCTATCACCACCAATCACCACACTGCAATATAACATGACTGAGGTGTGGTAGATGGGGAGGAGCTTAGCAAAGTCTGTTAAAATTCCTCTCTAAGTCCCACAGTTTCCATGAGGCCCAGCAAACATTGTTTACCAAACATTTACTCTTTCGTCTTCCTGTGAATTGCCTTCCTTCCCTTTGAAGTCCCAGACCCCTACCCCTTCTCCTGAGTTCAGGATGACAGACATACCTCCTTTACCCTGATGTCTTTGGAAGCTCATGTTTGTATGGATTCCCTATATGTACATAATCTGTGTCATGTCAGTTTGATCCTTAGGCCAGCTGGAAGAACCTTGAAGGGTAGAGGGAAATTCTGCCTTCCCAATAGTAGCAATGTATTGACCAGGGTCGCAGCAGGAAGCAGCTGGCAATTCTAGATGGAAATTTCAGAGAAAGTGTAATAAAGGACATCCATAAAGATGTGGGCAGGTACCTGTGCCCATACAGGCTAATGAAGTTTCCTGGGGCAAGTCACACTAGGCCAACATCCCTCCCCTGCCAGGTCTGGAAGCGTGAGGGCAGACAGCGTAGAAGGAGCCAGGGTGGGGAGGCAGGGTGCAGGCTGTCTCCTCTTAGGTTCACTGCTGGGTCTCTGCAGATTAAACTGACAAAAGGCAGACTGACATGAGAAAAATAAACAGGCGTTTGTTAACATGTGGGTGGCACTTATGCCTGGGAACATTCAGTGATGAGTAACTCAGGTAGCTAGAATTGGGGCTCATAGAGCATCTGAACAAAAGTAGTAAATTTTTAGAGAAGGGGTAAGATTAAGGAAAAGGTCTTTGAATTTCTAGGATGGCAAATTATGGGAAGGTAACTATGTGGAGGAGCTAATGGTAGATAAGGGGTAGTTTTAGCAAGGTTTCCGTGTGCCATCTCTGGCACAAATTCCTCTGTGCCATCTCTGGACTGATAAGGGTCTAGAGTTGTCTCCAGCAATTAACTTCTGTCATTCCTGGTAGAGAGGGGAGGGCAACACCTTTAAAATATACATCCTATGTTTAGGCAAATAGGGAGAGGGCAGAGAGCTTTTCCTGTATCTGCTTCTTTTCAATTGCCTTCAACTCAAAATAATCAATATGGTCTTAACCTTAAAAATGAAATAGTCAGTTATTTTACCAGCAAAGGGGTTTATTCAGGAACAGCAGAGAATTGCAATTTGGGACATGCAAGCTACAGCAAAACCACAAGCAAGCCCGGAGAACGAAGGAGAGGAGGCTCTTTCATAGAAGAAGGGGGAGAGCTGGGGATTGTTCTAAGCACCAAGTCCTCTGGAGGAAGCTGGCAGTTTCACGCATGGAGTCCTCTCTGGCTGGGAAGCCTCCTCTGGGTTGAGCTAATCGGGAGAAGAGGAGCCCTTCCTCCTCCTCCTAGGAGTAACGTAGCCGAAACAGCGTGACTTGCAAGGCACAACGGTCTCTTCCGATGGGGTCCGTGACTTATGAGTAGCGAGCACGAGAGCGCCCCCTGATGGCTTCCTGACACCATGTCAGCGGGGTTCCCAGGATTGATTTTCACAGTGGCACCTTGGCGTGTTTCGGCGGCAGGTCCTGCTGAGAGGCACTCGCCATTTGTCAGTGTGCTGGTCCCGCCCCAGGGAACCCGAGGACTCATCGGCTTTTCCATGCCATTAGTAGTTCATCCTGCTCTCGTCTCCAGTGCCTCAGGGAGGAATGGAAGGAGGCTGTTGTCTTTCTTATTCTGGCTGGGGGGTGTACCGGTGAGCAGCATGTCCTGCAAGCTGCCTCCACTCCTGCAGGCCCAGCCCGCAGCAGGGCCCAGGACCCGGACAGCTGCCCCAGGGAGCTGCCGGAGGAGGAGCCAGGAGAGCCGGGCTCTGAGGAGGTGGTCCACAGGGCTGGACCTAGGCACAGAGCCTTTCCTGAGCTGCAGGGGGGTCCTGGCCCCGTGACCAGGGGCCTGGTCACATCAGCAGCACTAGGCGCCCCCACGAGCTCGGGTGCGTCCTTCTGCTCCTCTGAGGGTTTGTGCCGTCCAGCTGCCCCACCTCTCAGCCCCGCTTGTTACCCGCACATCGTACACGACTCTGGGAGACAGAAACCAACACGGTCAGAGAAAAAGTGACCGGGAGGGATCTTTTATGGAGAAAAAGAAATTAGCATTGGAGAACACTGGTCAACAAAATCATTCAATTGACAAGCGTTCACTAATTGTCTACAATATTGACAAGGAATCTTCAAAACAATGTAAAAACCCCAAAGGAAAGCAACAACAGATATGAGCACATAGTAACATAAAAAAAGGATTCTCAAGGTCAAAAATTTACCATTAAAAAATGTGCCAATAGTCCTGAGAAAAGAAATAAATGCAGATAAAATTATATGAAAAATGTTCAAAGAATCAGAGAAATGTTAAACTAGATGCCCTCTTTTATCTACTTAAAACATTTAAAATACTAAGTGATTGTGAAGGTTAAAGAGAAAGACAATCCCATGTCCCACTGCTTGAGGGTAAAGAGTTAAAACCTTTCTGGACAGCAACCTGGCAATTTGTATCAAAAGTCTTTAAAATATTCATTCCATTTGACTCAGTATCTCCAGTTCTAAGAGTCTAAGGGAAATGATTTTTAATAAAGACTAACATGAAAAACCATGTCCATTTCAATTTTTTCTAATATAAAAAATAAATGGAAATGACCTATATTTCCAATAAGGGTTACCTGAATTATGGTAGGGCTCTATCATAAAATATTAATGCCTTTACTAAAAATGACATTACAGGAAATTTTCAATGTCAATAAGGTAAAAGATGAAGATAGAGAATTGCACTGAAGCGTCCTGACTAATGCCGCTCCATTTTGTAGGAGACTTTTTTTTTTTTGTGAGAGATGGGTCACATCTGGGGGAGGTTGCAAGAGTTGCAGGGTTTGGCCAACACAGTTACCAGGGCTGGCCAGATGCTCCCGGCCAGTGGAAGGTGATGGCTCGCCCACCCGGCAGTCGGGAGTGTTCTCCACCTGGTGGGAACCAGTCCAGGTGGTTGGTGAGTGGGCTGGTTTTGGTGAGGGTCAGGGCATATCTGGGCCCGGTCTGCGCACGGCCCGGTCTGCACACGGCCCGCTCTACACATAACCCCATTCCTATGTAGAAAAGAAGAATGAACTTGTACTTTGGGGTCTCCACCTGTGAGTGTGAGACCCCAGCATGCTGGCTACCCAATAAATGCTCTTGCTTTTGCATCCACGCATCTCCCGGTTATTTGGAGGTCGATTGCACGGACCCAACAGCACGTATGGTCTGGTTTCATACAGGAGCATATGCATATGTTACAAAGAGGGAAGGGAACCCGAGAGAGGGCTGTCAAGAGGAGCAAGGCTCACTCGGCGGAAGGGAAAGAGGCTGAGATGGGAAGGCCGGAGCTGTGGGACTGACTGCTGGGTGGATCAGTTCGCTTTGCTGCAGGACGAACGACACAAACCTCAGCACAAAGCACCAACCCGTGGTTACTGCTCCCGTGTGGTGTTGGGCAGATGTGGCTGGTTTGCCCCGCGGTTCTGAGTCTTGGCTGGACCCCAGCTCTAGACTGGACTTACCTGGGGCACTGCAGGGGAGTAACTCTGCACCCAGCGCGTCTTCCCCTCCCCAAGGCCAGCAGGCTAGCCTGGACATGCCTTCTCATGGTGGTGGCAGCGTCACAGAAGGCCTCTGGAGGCCCAGTCTTGAGACTTTGGCCATGGGGGCTTGATCTGACTGCAGGCCTAGAGACGTGGGCTGCGCTCTGGCATTTCCGTCTGGGGAGTTCTCGTCATCTGAGGGGTGCCTGTGCTCTGAGGCTCCCTACCTGGGGAGCGTCCATGTCCAAAGAGTCACGTTTGGTCCCTGTGCCTTCGTTTAATTAACCTTCTGAGCATCTCTGGCTCTCCAGCTTTATCCGAGTAACTCGCTGGGTTCCTGGCAGTTCCCACCCTCCTTGCATCCCACTCACCTCTGTCTTTCTGCCTGACACCTGTGCCCAGCGTCAGGAGGTGAGGAAAGAAAACCACCCGGGGGAGTGGGGGGTGCGAAAGAGCGTAGCAAGGGGCACGGGCACAGACGGGCACGGACCGGTCACCCGCAGCGCAACCCACCTCGCAGGTCAGGCTGAGACCAGTGTGCTCCTCTGTGAGCTTGGACGTCACATTCACTGATGCTCTATGCCGAACATGGGCCGCTTTTTACAGTTAAAAAACAGAAGTTGGGAGATTTTTTTATTCTGACATTTTTTGTTTTTCATTTCCTTCTAATCAAAAAACAACACTAGGGCAGATCTGATGTCAAAGGGGGTAGAAATAGGAAGGAGGCCTATGGAATATGGGTTCTGCCATCCAGGCACCCTCAGACACCCTTGTGTTTACCCACTAACTCCTGGGAAGTGCCGCCACTGCTAGACGGCAGTGGACCCGACAGACTTCAGGAGCGTCGTCCCCTCACCCTCCCCAGGGTGGGCACAGGGGGACTCTTACCACGAGAAGGACACCACCCCCTTCCCTCTTCATGAAGGGGAATAGCAGGTGCACCGACAGGCCATGACGTGGTGGGAGCTGTGACGTGGGAAGCCACTGGTATCCGAAGCAGATGGTGATCCCACCACTCCCATGATCTAAACCATGGTATGTTTTCTTTCTGCCAGATACACAGGCAGTCACTTTCACAGAGAGCGACTGTGTGGTCCTCATGACAGCCCCCAAGACAGGCCTCGTATCCTCAGTCAAGCTGCAGATGAGCAAGCTGGGCCTCGAAGATGGGAGGTCACTTTGCCCAGAAAGGTTCTGAATCCCATCCTGTCCACATCAAAAACTTGTGCTTTCTCTTCCATGTCATGCTGTGTGACCTCATCCAGAAACCCAGATGAGGCAGAGAAAGGGTGTTTCTCCCTGATCTCCCTACCTTTTCCAGCCAATGTTCCTAGGAGAGGGTGTGAGTGTGAGGGGTAGGGGATGCACGTCACAGCACACCCAGGCTTCCCCCTCAGGGAACTGGCATCAGCTCAGCGGGCATCTCGGTGTCCAACAAGATGGCAAAGTGCATACACAATTCAGGCACTTGTATAAATGTTTATGCAAAAAGCTCCACCTATTAGTGCGTATTGCTGGACAACACTCAAAATTCCCACTGCTGGATTTCTTCATTTCTCCTTTACATTCCCTATCTATTTGCCTCTTGGTGCTACATGCCAGGTGATTTCTTCACAAGTTTCTACAAACTCACTACAGCCAGGTCTCTATGTAACCAATCAGTCACACTGTAGCTCTATGGACACTCTCATTTCTAGATGTCTTTTTCTCCCCAGTGTTCCTAGTTATGGATTCTATTGCCTCTTTTGCCTTTCTTCACACTTTTGTGCTTGCTCATGTGACAGTCACTTATTTATAGGTCCTTGGGGTACTTGCCATGGTGTCTGCCAGCTCTCCTGCCACAGGGCCTCCTTCCATGTTCTGTGTCTCATCCGAGCCGCCCTGGGGGGCCTGACCTCTGTGCTGGCTTCCCTGGGGGTAGCTGTGGTCATCGACACTCTCACACCGTGGGGTTTGCTCCCAGGCCTGCCTGAGGGTCAGCTACCATGCCTCCCATCCAGGTGGGGGGCTCCACCTCCTGCTCTGTGCTGCATGGCTTTGTGGTTCCAATTTCTCACATCAAGTCTGTGCCAACCTCAGCCCTGGGCAAGAAGCCTGCTTAGCTACAGGGCCATGTGCTCAAGCTGATGCAGGTTTTTAATTTGAGTTCAGAGAAGGGACAGCCACTTCCTATGTGCAGCTGTTGTTCAGGTCCCAGTCCTGGACCAGTTCCCACCATAAATGGCCATGTGGCTTCAACAAGAGGGAATTAACCTCTCAATCACTAAGAAGAAAGACTCACATGCCAAGTGCCTTCATCTCCTTCCTTCCCTGACTTGTCTTTTCATTTCTGGCTTCAAAAGAGTTCCCAGCCAAATATGGTTCTGCTTTTGTGTTTGCATTTTATCTGGCATTTCATGTGTGGAAGCAAGAAGTAGGCATTCCATGACAGCCAAGTTCACCATGCAACTGGACGCTATATTAGCTCATAGGATGCCCCACACATAGCTTAAATTTAACATGTTCAAAAGCAAGCTCATCAGCACCCACAATGTCCTACAATCCCCAGGATCCCATCTTTTGGCTTCAGTACCCTTAGCACACGGCTGTCATGTTCATGGTCACCTGTGCTCACACGACAGCTGCTGGGATGGTGGGGAGGTAAAGGGCATGGGCCAACCAGGCATCTCTCTTTTTAAAGGTTTTCCAGAACCCATCCCTTCAACTTTATTTTACATCTCATTGCTACAACTTAGTTGCATGGTAATCCCTATCTATTAGGCAGCTTGAGGTAAGCAGTTTTTCAGCTGGGCATACCAACGATTCTGTTAATAAGAAAGTTTCTGCCATCATAGTTAGACCAGCACACAAGGCCTGCTGTGGCCTACTGTCCCAGCTCCCATGCTGCCTCCATTACTCTAGCATCACCTCCCTCCTCTCTTCCAAACAATCCCGTGCTACCACCAAACTGAATCTTGACTGCTTCCCACTTTCCAGCAATCTGAACAGCACCTCAGGGAACAGTCACCATTCATAACTCCTAGTTCTACATCTGCCATTCTTGATAGACTGTCAACCCCGTGGAAGTCCACCAATGAAGCCCCAGAACCGACCACTGGCTTGGTGCCCCTGGATGCTCATTTGATCTTTCTTTATTAGGAGTTGATGAAAGGGTAGATGGATGGACAGACAGATAGGTGGGTGGATGGATGGACTGAAAGAGGAATGAATGCTCCCTAAGCTCTCTCAGGTCTCTGTGCTTTTGTACATGCTGTTCCCTTCGCCTAGCATGCCCTTCTCCCACAGCCTACCCAGCTAATTCCTATTCATCATTAAGATTCAGCTGAGATGTCTACTTTTCCAGAAAGTTCTCCCTGACTTCACCTACCTACATCAGGTTTCCTGCTTTTCGCTTCTGTAGCCCCTGTGCATGCCTCCATGATAGCCTTTACTATGGAGGACTGTGGGTGTGGGTTTGTCTTTAAGCTCTCAGCTCTTGAGAGCAGACCTGACCAATTCTGTCTGTCCAGTGCTGATCTCACTGCCTGTCCCAGAGCAGGGGCTCAATGGATCTTCAATGGGATTAGAGTGAAAGTGAAAGTAATGAAAACTATATATTCCTTGTTTCCAGAGGAAGATACGGCAGGTGGAAGACACTGTAGACAAGCTGAATGAGTAGTTCTTCCAGCTCACTGCTCAAGCCCTAGAGCTCCAGAAGGAAAAGGAGAACCCAGGCCAACTAGCCCCAAGTGGAGGTGATACATTTGTGGTAAGCCCAGCAGACCACCATCTCAGCTCCTGAGGTGTCCACAACAGCAGGGCCTGTGGTGTGGGGCCCACACAGCCACAGCAGTTTCCAGAGGAAAGAGTTGGGATCAGAACAACTAGCTCTATCCTGAAGGCCCACCAGTTAAAGTCCATCCTTCCTGTTTGGTTTGGCAAATCAGTCTTGAGACAGGGAAACAATCAGATTGGGTTTGCAAGTCTCTAAGTAAGTGACATCCTTGAAAGACTGAGGAAGGACATGAAGAGAGCAAGAAAAATAGCTGTTCTAGATGCAGCCTGACTAACAGTGCCTGGTTCTGATACAAGGAGTTTTCTATGAGATGCATCTCCATCTAGATTGCCCATCCTAACTCAGGTCCCAGCAGGTATAGACATAGGGAAGGTTGGAAGGCAAGAGCTAGAAGTAATGATTCAGTTGTATCTGCACTAAGTGCAACAAAACTTTATCTACTAAAGCAGGCAGCCACCTTGGCCTTAGTTTGCCAGGAGGTATGTTTAATACTGCATTAAAATACTATTTCTCTTAGTTGCATTTTAGGTGACCCCTTAATTTCAGCTTCTGAGCCCCATGCCTCCCTCATCTCACCCTAGTCCCTGCCTTGCTGAGCTGCTAAAAATGGTCAGTGCCCAGTGAAGGGGCATGCATAGGCACCCCTCTCACCAGGCTCCCCGAGCCAACATCTGTGTGGGGGTACCTGTCACCTCTTCACAACCAGGGAGGGCCCACCTGCCCCAGTGACCCTAGGAGTGGGGGCCCGGAGGGCCAGAGAGGGGGGCTGCAATGCTCTCTGACTGTGGAGAACTCCATGAGAACATCACATGTGCCTGGGCCTTGATGGGAGGTCTGAAGACTCAGTTTCTCTTGGTTAAACTGACCTCCCTCTTCAGACAAAAGCAACAAGGAAGGGCGCCCGTGCTCACAAATGACTCAGAGCAAATTTATCCTGTGTGTAAACAAGGCATCGCAGGGCCCGTGGAACAGCCATGAGGTGCACAGATGGTGTTCCTGGTGGGACTGCAGGGAATGTGTCTCCTGAGGCCCAAGAGGGTCTGTGAGCCCCCAAGGTGGGTCCCCCCGTGAAGCCCAAATGCAGGTGGGTTTTCACCCTCCCATGGAGTTCCCTACCCTGAGCATCACCTGGACTCCTTGCAAACAGGCCATGCTCAACTGTGGGGTCGGCTCCTGTCTAAGAAACCACCCCTGCCCGAGACAGGCAGCTGTGACGTTAGCTCTGCTGTGCAGGATAAGGTGTGGGGACCCCTCATCAGCTTCACTGAGGGGCTCTGGTAATAGTGATTTGGTGAGGATAAAGGAAAAGGAAAACTTCCTGATTAGTGAGACATTATACAGACATCCCTGGCTTTAAGGAAGGAAAAACAGAAGGAGCTGAGGGACTACAAAGTGTGGCAAGATTTAATTATTCAATAAATGTTCCAAATTATGAAACATGACGATTATGTAATGATATAATTAGTTGCTATTGTGCATTAATGTGGTAACATAAACCCAGGGGACACTGTCTTCCTTAGTTAATTGTGAAGTCAGTCCCAGAGGCACCCGTTGGCATCTCTCCAAGTGTTCCAGTGGGCGTTGATGCCTGGAGCCTGTCAGAGCGACGAGAGTCATGCCAAGGCCATGTGGCAGGCTCAGGGCCCTCTGGGCTTGGACCTCCTGGGCTCGCATCTCCTTTTCCTCTCTGGATCCTTTTCGGGCGGCTCCCAGGGTCTTCCCTGGGTATGGCAGGAAGACAGATGCAACCCAGCAGAAGCAGGCGGCCTGTTTCCTAAGGCAGGAGCAGGCCCTGCTGGAGGTGATGAGAGCCCGCCCAGCTTGGGGGATCGAAGGCCTGGAGTGGGCGCTGCCCCTGCTCCTCCAGGTGGCAGGTGGCGGCGCGGGTGTGGGAGGGAGCCTGCCCGGCCTGGAGAGACACTGAGTCACACGGGATGCTGCCGAGGGTGGCACCTGTGGGCGGGCCCTCTCCACACCCAGCACCGCCAGCTTAACTCACTCCTGGAAGGAAGGAGTGGGCATCCGAGGAGCCGCCCGGCCAGAGTGACTGTCCAGTTTCATGACACACTCCTATCAGGTAACACCCAAGTCTTTCCAGAGCCTAGTCTCTGGCTTGTGCTGGTTTCTGTCTGTGATCCTTTCTGAGGGAAGGAAAATAAAGCCATGCCAGTTGAGAAAATCCAGGTGTGTTCCCCCCACCATCCTCTCAGCAAGGTGCTGACCACTGGGCACTGTGGTCCAGGACACAGACTCCAAGAGCCTCACTTGGGGCATCTGGCCTTGGGGATGAGAAAGGCGTGGGGCGGCCCAGCACAGAGCCCCCTCACCCCGTCTTCTCTCAGTGCTGAGCCTTCATGGGGAGCCAAGTGGGACGCTTAGCCTTTGGGGTCCGCTGGCCTCCTGAGGACAGAGAGACAGGCAATGCCTGTGACCGAGCCCCCAGGCCCACACAGGCCTCATGCAGCCAGGGCCCGCGGGCCCCGACCCAAGAGCTCTCTCCAGGATGGCACCACCTTCCTTCGTGCTGTCACTCCTCCGGCTCCGGGAAGCTCTTCCATTCCCCGATCACTCCCTGCTTGGACTGCCCGTGCCATCTGGCCTCCTGCCCAATTCCTGCTCCAGCCATCACGCTGCAGCTTACCCTTCCTCCGGGACTTCAGGTTCCTCAAAGGCAGAATGTGTCTCACACACAGACACCGCTCAGCACCCATTCCAGGCGACCCAGAAGTGCTTCATGAGTGAAACTGATGTCACAGACACACACAGTCACTAAGCCCTGAAGTCGCATGGTCCCATTGGGGCCACACCAGCACCCGGGAAGCCTCAGAGAGGAGAGCAGCGCTGAAGTAACACAGAGCAAGGGGTCAGAGGTGAGGCAGCAGGGCTCTGGGGCCGGGACCCTGGGGATGACTTCAAGGAGGGGCTGGGACTCGACCCAAGCCTTCAGGGCATGAGACACGGGTGGCTGGAAAGGGGCAAGGGGAAGGGAGGGCATTCCAGGCCAGTCAGGCGGCTGAGAAAGGAGAAACGCGAGCAAGAGCACGTAAGGCATCAGCCAACAGGGAGCAGAGTGGGATCGGCTTAGAAAGAGGCAGTGCAGGAGGGAGTCAGGGAGAGGGGAATCCTACAGCCCTGGGGATCTTCCCTGGGACTCCTTGGCCACACCAGCCTCTGCGGACAGCCGGTGCTGAGGCGAGGTGCGTGTCCCTTGCAGTGGCCTCAGGATGCCACGTCTAGGCTCTGATGATGTGTCGACTTGATCAGACGTGTGCAGGCCCCTCTGTGCTGCAGGCAAGGACGCAGGGGACCCAAGCACACATCGCACGGGGCCTGGAGAAGCAGGCCTCTCTGCCATCGGGGCCTGTCAGCACTGCCCCCCCCTGCGATGCCTCAGACACCTCAGGAGGAGGCCTCAGGCCGGCAACTATCTGGCCTAGAGGTGCCCCTACCAGAGGGGTGTGCGTCTCCGAGGCACTGTCCGCCTGTAAGAGCCTACAGTGCGCAGCAGCAGGCTGCCGGGAGGGCCAGGCTGCCCCAGGGGCCAGGCCCCACCACGTCCTCATAGGGCATGGGTGAGAGGAGCACTCTGCTGGCTGCCAGCTGGCTTCACTTTTCTGGCTGGTAAGCAATCAGAAATGCTTACCACTATTCTCCGCAGAGGTAGTGATCCTTGTCCCTTTTAGTAGCAGCAAGTCCCTGGCCAGGACGAAGGAATGTCACTTCCCCACTCCAGGTTAAAACACGAAACAGCAATAATGCTGTCCCCTCGCTGCCCTGGGCCTCTGGGCAGCTCTCCATGTAGCCAAGCTGCTTGCCAGTGGCCTTTAAGAATCCACACTGATGACCCCAGGTGGCCTAGAAATCCCATTCCCATTCCCATCAAACACAAAAACAGCCCATCTGCCTGTCCATACTCACTGATGGACACACGGCTCAGGGTGGACCACGGCCCAAAGGAGCCTGGGCCTCAGCAGTCGTCCTTCTGTGGGAAGGTCCTCCCTGAGGAGATGAAGGATCAGTCTGGAAAGAGCTAAAGAGCTAACATGGGGATCATTCACTGCAGTGGGAGGCAGGTCCACCAGAATCTGGGCCCAGGGCCGCCTCTCATAGACCCCAAATCAACTGTCAGAATGACCAGATGCAGCAAACTGGGAGGCCAGCCTTCACTCACAGAGGGGCATCCAAAAGGGGGCAGCTGGTGTAGGCTTTCCTAAGGCCAGGTCTCCTGTGCCAGGAGGAGACTGACCCCCCCAATGAGGTCAGAGTGCCAGGTGGGCTCAGTGCATCTCAAACTCCACGTGCAGAATTCCAGGGATCTTGTTAAAATGCAGCTTTAGATTCCAGGGGGCTAGAGCATCTGCATTCTTAACAAGCACCAGGAGAGATGCCTGGGCTGCTGGTTGGGGACCTCACTGTGAGTCCAGGGTCCCAAGCCCTAGTAAGGAGGGTGAATATTATTTTAGGTCATTAGCCAGAAGAATAATGTGGTCTGGGGGCACACAAGGTTGAGAGGGTCAGGGATCTTGAGATCTGTTTTTTCCTGAGTTTGAGCTGCTACCAGCCACCCAGGTCTAGCTAGTACAAGCTACACATGAAGCCGGTGCTTGGGTGGCCTGGGTGCTGGATGCAGCAGAGCCTCCAGGGAGCCTTTGAACCCATGAACCCCCCCACATCACAGCCCCAGCCTCCATGGCAACCACCCAAGAGCTGTTCCACTCCCTCTTTGTAAGTGCCTTTCAAATGCCAAGGCCTGGGCCAAGAGCTTTAAATAGAGGATCCCATTTAATCCCCACTGGAATCGTATCAGGTAGGTGGCAGCATTTCGGGCCTTACAGATGAGGAAACGGAGGGTTGAGAAGCAGTGATCTCTGGGCCCTATTAAGTGGCAGCATTCATACTCAGACCCAGGTCTGTCTGACAACAAAACCACCACGTCATGGTGATGGCCAGTGATGGGCTTGCTGAGAATATTCCGAGCTCCACTCATGCCTCGGGATGCCCAGCCTGGGCGCACCCACAGAGTCCCACGAGGAGCCCCAAGGCTCACCCCTCAGAGACCTGGGGCCTGCCGGTGTGGGTCAGAGTTCCATAACGATTCATTTTCACCCCTAAGTGTGATTTCTTAACTATTTCTAAAACTGGAAATTAAGAAAATACATTCAAAGTGTAACAGACAACATAAAAATCACTGAAAATCACCAAAGTTGTAACTCAACTGCTAGGTTAGTGTGTTTAATGTAGACTCCAAAAATCTGCCTTTTTTCATTTAAAAATGCCCTTAAACTGCAAAGCAGGACATTTCTAAACTTTTCGAATTTATAACAGTTGATCTCCATGAATCCAAATTTTCCTCAATAATGTGTCACGAAACAACACAGACAAGTGAGGTGTCAGCATGCATGTATGACAAAGAATGCCATCCAGACCTCCCCTTTTAAGATGTTTGTATTTGTCACAAGACCGTCATTGTTCTTACCAACAACTTTATAAGTTCATGTAATGAATTTGAACCTATAAGATAATGTAGACTACTAAAATGGCCTTTTCTTCCACTCCTTATATGGCCTCCTCATAAGATTTTGTTGTAGTGAGATTCCCCTACTTAAAGGGAAGTTCCCCTGCTCAGCATGCCTGTGGGGCACGTCTGAGCCCAGAGGCTTGGGGCTCTGGCAGAGATCCGCCCTGCCCTTGGGAGTGAGCCCTGGGCCTTGGTCACATTTGTATAGAAGGCCTGTCACTTCACTGGCGTGGGCAGCATCTCTGAGGAGAACATGGCTGCATTTCCGAGTTCGGAGGCGCTCCCAGCCTGGTCGGTCCCTACCGGAAGGACTCAGTGGGGAGTCCAGTCCTTGCCTGCTGGCCCCATCCTGCCCTGCATTCCTTCCTTCCAGTGTTGTTGACGACAGTAGCTCTTAGCACTGTAGCCTCTCACCTGCCCCCGTTTTCCCAAACTCTGATAGGGCATTGGGAGGCCAGGGACCTGATGCAAAGATATTCTCACCATTCCTTACACCTGACCCCAAAGTCCCAGTGCTCCAAGCTGTTCCCTGGCCTCACATGAGGACATTTACTGTCAGAGGCTGCATTTCCCAGAAGCACACTCTGAGACAAGTTTGAGGGGCAAGCTGTTTCCTAGGGACCCACACCCAAGAAGGGGAAGGGCAGGAGCCAGGATTGGGCAGAGAAAGGAGCAGGGCCACCCTGCTGCTACCCATCCCCAGCTGCAACAGGGTGCTTCCCAGAGGTGGCAGAGCCACTCCACCCAGTGTGGGGTGGCATGTCCCTCTGGAAGGGAGCCCGGGTGAGTGTCCAGCCTGCAGCCTGCCTGGGGGCCAGGCACAGAGTTCTCGGGGAGCCATGGTTGATGTCAGGGTCCCTCAGCTTCCAGGCTCTGTTGGGAAGCCTGGGAGCAAGGGTCATGGGGCATCTCTGGGCACCAGCAAGGACACTTCCCTGACAGGTTATGTCGTTTTAACCAAATATGTTCTATAACAATTCCAATTATACATCAATCCAGAAGAAACTTTTTAGCACTTAGAATCCTATGGTCACAGGAGAAAATAATTTAAATCTATATATACAAATTGCACACACACACATAATCTTCCTCAAAGAGATATGATAGGATGACTGATATATTGAAACTTTTTAAATCTAAAAATGAAAGCATTTACACATCAACTTAAATATGCAGGAGGGCGCATTTTGTAAATTCTGTTAGGGGATGTGTGACAACATAGGTCTGGAAATCTTCACCCTGGAGTGAGGGTCTCAGCACCCAGGTTCCTTTCCCCGAGGCTGCCCTCCATTCCCTGGATGTTCCTTGCGCCCGTAGCTGGGACAAACCGGAGTGGTGAGCACCATAGGCTGAAGCCCAGACCGAGCCTAAGGGGGCAGGAAGCCTGCTTACCCAAGGAAACCATAGAAGTGCTCAAGCCAGAAGTATGCTGGACTTGGTACATCCAAGGTGGGAAAACAGTCTTCACATCAAACCTGAAATGTGCCAGTATTTCAATCATCCTGAGTGTGTTTTCCAGCAACAAGCTGAAGAAAATTTAAATTGTGTTATAGATGAATTTTCCTCAGTCTGGAAATATCCACTCCTAACTTACCTAAGTGGAGTAAAACTAATGCTCATTTTTGTTTGAGCTCCAATCCCTCCTGCAAGAGGGAAGGTGGTGAAGTATATACTTGTAACTTAAGTGCACAAGCTCTTTCAGAAAGCTACTGACAATAGGGAGGGGGGTCTCCCCTGAATGGAGCCGGGGCAACCACGGCACGGGGTCCCTGGCCTCACCTCCGCCCTGCCGTTCAACAGCTAGAAGACAGAGGACCCGAGAGCCCAGGGAGGAGGCAGGGGTTAGCAAGGCCCGAGAAGGGCTCCGGGCATAGAGGCAGCCGGGGCACTGGGGCCCCTCCAGGGCTACCCCTCCCTGCACTGGGTGCCCTTCTTTACACCCGCCCATCTTTACTTTTGTGCAGAACAGCTGAGTCCTGCTAGAGAGGGAAAAGACTAGAACTGTTGGGGCAAGCATTGTGTACCGGTTCCTGTCCCCACCGCAACAAATAATTATAGGCAGAGACACAGTGGTGAAGCACAGAAGTTTTATTTAAAGTCACATAGAGAGAAAAAGCGCAACAGGCAACCTCAGGGAGGAGAGGCGCCTTGAAAGGTTTAAGTTTTATTGAAACAAAGTCTGCGCACTTAGAAAGTGCGGGGCGACCTCAGAGAGAGGGGCGCACTGAAAGGTTGGGGGTGTCCCCTGTTTAGGATTTTTCAGGAATATGTCCAAGGGCTGGGGGTGCAGCCTTGTTAAGTGGTCTCAAGATGTTCATCTTTGATGAGACATTGTTTCTTATCAGTCCTCTCCTAATTCTGCAAAATTAGCCTAAGAAATTTACCACTCTGGTTCCCTCCCAGGATAGCAGCTTCCTGGTTTGTGAGCATATTATTAAGACCACCTGCCCAGCCCCCAAGGTGAGCTGAGTTATTGTGTTTGCTAAAGAGTAAGTTAAGAAACTTCCTGGGTATTAAAATGCAATCTTATCTTTAAGATGGAATCCTTCCTGCCTTTCACAATGTTGTTTAGGGCTGGGCCTGCATGCTACATTAGTTGCCCAGGTTGCAAATTACTTGATTAGGGCTGAAGGAGAAAAAACAGCATGTAGGTAAAGTTAAAAAATAAACTGGGCCTGCATAATTAACACAATAAAGACACCGGCTATGCTGAGGTACTTTCCTTTATCTGGATGTAAATCCGGGGAGAGGAAATTCTGGGGCAAAATACCTCTAAAACCAAAATCAGTCAAAGGGAGAAATAAAGTTTAAAATCCATTTATTGCTTACAAACTCCAGTCCAGGGCCAGCCGTCTCTCATGTCCAGCAGAAGCAAGTAAAGACCCCCCCACCCTTCACCTCTCAGGTACAGATAAGCCCTCGGTTGCCCAGGTGATTACCCATTGATATGGAGATGAACTTCTCTTCAGAGTTTGAGCTTTAATTTACTCATTAACTCTGGGTCTATTTTAGTGGGCTTTACTGGCCTTATTCTCTTACCTGCTTAACAGAATGAAGCCAGCTTCCTTCTTCTGGGAGCTGAAAACAAAAAGACACACAGGCAAAAGCATTTGCTTAGTTGGTGCAATGCCTTTGCGCAATTTAGAATAAATGGAATGTGCAAGAACAGTCACAGTCAAAAGTATGCATTTGTGAGGCCAAGGGCAGGCTGCCCCCACATGTGCCACTCAGAAGCAGATTACGTCCATCTGAAAATGATCAAGGCCCCCAAGACTCAGAAAGAAACTTTGAACCTTCCCTCCATCTGCCTAAAAGGATTTAGATAGAAGACCTGCTCCAGGAAGAGATTACCTAAGGGTGCTGGATGGAGAGGAATTCAACAGAGCCTGTTGGTTAAAATTCCTGTCCCCGTTTCCATGCCACCAACAAACATTTGTTTATCAAACATTTACTCTTCCTGTTAGAGTCAGCAGTTACAGAGAAATGAGCAGGAAGGGTGAAGGGAGGGCAGCAGGCCACCCAGTCTCCGCCCAGACACCATCCCGCCTCTCTTAGAGCAACCCCATTTGTGGCACAGCACAAACTGATAAGCAAAACTACGGGTCACTGGGACCTTCCCCATTTAGAACAGAAGTGCTTAAGACCATGTCGCTGGTAACCCTGAGGCTATCCTATCATTATTACATCACTTACATTGCACATTTGGCCCCTCTGTGAGCTTCTCTTAGACGCTCATGAGAAAAATGCTGAACACTAACTTGTGCAAAGAAACTACAGGAGAGGAAGCAAGACACATCCAAGAGATGGTGTACGACAAAATGGGAGGTAGGAAACCAAATAACCCCCTGTAATTCCGGGGGTGTGGGAAGAATCCCCGGGGCAAAATACCTTTGAAACTGAAATCAGTCAAAGGGAGAAATAAAGTGGGAGAAACCCATTTATTTCCTACAAGCAGTCCACTTCTGCTTTCCCATGGCTCTGACAACCCAGCTGCAGAAGAGGCCCCCACCCAACCTCTCTGGTCCACAGAAGCCCTCCCTCGCCCTAGTAATTACTTATTGATATGCAGATGACTACTTCGCTCCACCCCTTGGAAATACATATTGTATGGAGATGCACTAAAGCCAGGCAAGAGATTCTGGAAATACTGCAATTTACCACAGCCCCATAAAAGACACCGTGTAAAACCCAGTGAGTGGCTACCTGCCCTCCGGGTCGGCCCACTCCTCCGACTCTGGAGCTTACTTCCCTTTCACTTTGCTAAATAAGAGCTCCTATGGCTTTAACTCTATTGGGTTGCTCGACTGAATTCTTTCCTCCGACAGCTGAGGAGGAAATTCCACAATCGATGGCCCAGCAACATTTACTGTGAATAGTCTTCCTGTGCTTTGAAGTGCCAAACTCGTACACCCCCTTCTGAGATCAGGATGATATATATGCCTGATTTTTCCCTCATGCCTTTGGAATCTCGTCTGTGAGGGTTCCTCATGCATAAATAGGTGAATTTGATTTTCTTTTGTTAAACTGTCTCATGTCAATTTGATTCCTTGACTAGCTAAGAAGCACCTTGAAGGGTAGAAGGAAATTCCTCCCAACACATGAATGTTGTCAACACTTCATTATATAATGTAACTTGTGTACTTTATTATTATCTAATGTCTTCCACTTTAAAATTGTATTCAAATTTAATGCTTAATATTGAAGGGTCCCCACCAGTAAGATGGCGAACTTCCGACTTCTTTTCGGGGTCCTCGGTTCCCGCCGGCGCCACCTGAAGCCCAATCACCTCTCGCCCCCCTCCCAATCCCAGCACCTAGCCAACAGCCACCAGCCCCGTAGAAGTAACACCACAATCACCCTATGCCCCATCCTATATAACCCAGCACCTTTCCCTAATAAAGTGGAACTCTCCGGTGAATTGCTGTTGTGTGTCGCTCCTTTCCTTTCATTGGTGCCGAAACCCGGGAGACGGGACACCCCAACTGGGCCCCGTCTTCCCCCAACACCAGCAGCAGCTTGCCCTCGTCCTCTTTTTCCGGCACTGGCTCATCACACTCACCACTCCTCTCTGGCCTTTAGGTAAGTTTTCCCCCGGGAGTGGGTCGCTCTTCCCTGAGCTATCGCAGTGCCATTGACCGTGATCGTCCGGCAAGGCCCTGACGCTCGGGGACGAGGAGGGAACGCTCCCCGCCTCAGGCCTTCAGCAGAGGACCCTCAGGCCCCTCCTCCAAAAGCCATAAACCCCCGCCTCAGCTGAAACTTTTTAAGCAAAATTTCCCCGGGGTGGGCCACTCTTCCCTGAGCTATCGCAGTGCCATTGACCGTGATTGTCCGGCAAGGCCCTGACGCTCGGGGACGAGGAGGGAACGCTCCCCGCCTCAGGCCTTCACGGCTGCGGCGGACCCTCAGGCCCCTCCCCCGACAGCCATAAATCCCCGCCTCAGGCCTTCACAGCTGCAGCAGACTCTCAGCCCCCTCCCCCTCCAACAGCCATAAATGAGGTGACTCCTTTGCGGATGAGAACGCTCCCTTTCCCGCCCCCTCCTCCTTCTGTTCCGTCCGCCGAAACCTGTTCGGTCTGCCGAAAACGCCTAGCGCTAGGTACCTCGTGACTCCGGCACTCTGCCTTCTTAGGGAAGTCTGGGTGACGACCCACACTTCCCAAGAAATTCCGACTCGTATACGAGTTTCCGCAGACCACCAAGGATCATCGGGGACGCCCTTTGTCTCCTTGTGGTCTGCCTCCAGTCCGAGGATCCCCGTTCGTCTTCCCCTGTTTGTCTCCCTCTCTGTCCTTTAGCCATTTTGTCTCCTTGTGGTCTGCCTCCAGTCCAAGGATCTCCGTTTGTCTTCCCCTGTTTGTCTCCTTCTCTGTCCTTTAGCCATGGGAGCCTCCTCATCCCTCCCTGAAAGTTCACCTCTTGAATGCCTGCTTAAGCATCTAGCTACCCCCTCCCTGACGCCTGATATAAAACCAAAACTTCTCCGTAAATATTGCTCCCAAGACTGGCCGACATACCCCCTAGACAATAACAACCAATGGCCCGCAGGGGGAACTCTTGATCCTAACATCACTCGCAATCTCTTTAACTACTGCCAGCGCCTGAAAAAATGGAAGGAGATTCCCTATATCGAAGCTTTTCGCCTCCTAGCTCAAAATCCCAGCCTCTGCACCACCTGCTCCCCGCCCCAAGTTCTCCTAGCCTGCAAGCCGTCTCCCTCCCCTCCACACACTCCCAGTCCCTCTTCAATTACCTTTGACCCGGCCGACGAGCCTCCGCCATACAGACTTCCCCCTTCAGCCCCTCCCCCTCCTACAACCCCTCCACTCTCCGCCGCCGCTGCCGCCTCTTTCACCATGGCAGAAGCCTCCCGTCCTCTCCCTTCCCCTTCTTCTCCTACGACAGCCCCTCCCCCTTCCTCTACCGCCGCCACCGCTGCCGCTTTCCCCGCGGCAGAAGCTTCCCATCCTCTCCCTTCCCCCTCTTCTCCTACAACAGCCCCTCCCCCTTCCTCTATCCCCGCCGCCGCCTCCACCCCCGCAGACGCCTCCCATCCTCTCCCTTCCCCCTCCTCCACCATCTGCTCCTCCACCTCACCACCTCCTCCTCCGTCCCCCTCACCTTCCCCCCTCCCGCAAATCGAGCCTGAGCCTTTCAGCCCCCCTCTAACTAAGTTCCAAGAGCCTCGTCCGTCTTTGCCCCCTCAGATTCGGTCCCGAGAGCCTCCCAAAATTATCGCGGCTTTGCCCCCATTACCTGTTTCCCCTGCACAGACTGAGCCAGAACCCTTCAGTCCCCCTCAGACTCGGTCCCAAGGGCCTCCCAAAATTATCGCCCCGCTCCGGGAAGTAGCAGGATCCGAAGGCATCTTGCGTGTTCACGTACCTTTCTCCTTAGGAGATTTAGCCCAACTAGAGAAACGCCTAGGTTCCTTTTCCACTGATCCCACGACCTACATCAGGGAGTTTCAATGGACCCTTCAGTCTTACAGCCTCACGCATCATGACATTTTCATGCTCCTGGCCAATACTCTCCTCCCTGAGGAGCGTAGACGAGCTTGGGACTTCACCCAAATGCATGCTACCGAAACCCACAGGACTGACCCCACCTGTCCCCCTGGTCCCACTGCTGTTCCCGAACAAGACCCACACTGGGATTATAACACCGCTGTGGGTCTCCACTCTCGAGATATTTTTGCCTCCTGCTTAATAGCAGGTCTAAAAAAGGCAGCTCGTAAAGTAGTCAATTTTCAAAAGCTCCAAGACATAATTCAAAAGAGAGACGAAACCCCCTCCGAGTTCTTAGATAGACTCACTCAAGCCCTATTACAGTATACCAGCCTGGACCCAGAAACACCTGAAGGAAGACAGGTCCTTATGACATACTTCCTAGCTCAAAGCTACCCCGACATTAAAGCTAAACTCAAAAAGTTAGAACAGGGCCCCGCTACCCCACAGACTGAGATCCTAACAGTAGCCTTTAAAGTCTTCCATAACCGGGAGGAGGAGAAAGAACGCCGTAAACAAAAAGCTGATCAGGCCAATTTCCAGATGTTGGCCCAGCTGGTAAAACCACAACCTGGGTGCCCCTCTACAGACAAGCCCCCCCCAGGAGCTTGTTTCAAGTGCGGAAAAGAGGGACATTGGTCAAGAGCGTGCCCCTCCCCCAGATCTCCTACCACCCCATGCCCCAGATGCCACATAAAGGGCCACTGGGGGTCTGATTGCCCAACCACCCAAAGGGGAGGCTGGACGAACAACCCCCATCCTAAGCCCACCCTAGTGGGGCTGGCAGAAGAAGATTGACGGGGCCCGGGGGCTTCTCACCCGACCATTTCCATCACCAAACAGGAGCCCAGGGTTACTTTAACAGTAGACGGTCGCCCCATCTCCTTCCTCCTAGATACAGGAGCCACCTTCTCAGTCTTGCGAGAATACCGGGGCCCTACCACGCCAGCCATTACTCCTATAGTCGGGGTAGGAGGTAAACAGATTTTCCCATTAAACCCCCCCCCCTTTTATGCACAATCCTAGACAGTCCCATACCTTTCTCCCACTCCTTCCTAGTTATGCCCCAGTGTCCCATCCCTTTACTAGGACGGGACATCCTTTCCCTCCTCCACGTTTCCATAACTATATCCAATCCCACAGCCCCCAGTACTCCCTTTCTGATGGCCCTCATAGCCGACAACCCCCCTCTACCCAATGAAAGCTCCAGTTCTGCCCTTATACACCCTGTAAATCCCAAAGTTTGGGACATTACAAGCCCCTCCATGGCCCTATGTCCCCCTGCCTCTATCAAATTACGTGACCCCTCTCAGTATATCTGTCAGGCCCAATACCCCCTAACCACTTCAGCCCTCATAGGCCTCCAACCCATCATTCAAGATGTCTTAAACAAAAACTACCTCAGACCCACTCACTCCCCATTTAATACCCCCATATTAGCTGTGAAAAAAAACAATGGATCTTTCCGCCTTGTCCAAGACCTTCGCCTCATCAACATAGCCGTTGTCCCTATCCATCCCTTAGTTCCAAATCCATACACCCTTTTATCGCAGATCCCTGCTTCTGCATCCCACTTCTCAGTCCTAGATCTCAAGGACGCATTTTTTTCTATTCCTCTAGACCCCTCCTCCTAAGATTTTTTTGCCTTCACCTGGACGGACCCATACACCAGACATTCTGTACAGCTTACTTGGACAGTTTTACCACAAGGCTTCCGAGATAGTCCCCATATTTTTGGACAAGTCCTAGCTCAAGACCTCAAACAGTTTCACCATGATCACCCCGAGTCCACTTTATTACAATATGTAGATGATCTTCTACTCTGCAGTCCCTCGTGGGAACAGTCTCAACTTGACACTGCGTCTCTACTTAACCTTCTAGCTTCCAGAGGTTACCGAGTATCCCCTGTCAAAGCTCAAATCTCTTCCCCTTCTGTCACTTACCTTGGATTCCTTCTGTCTCAGCAAAGAAAATCCATTACCTTAGACAGAAAATGACTCCTCTCTGACCTGCCCGTTCCCAAAACCAAGACAGAAATCCTTTCCTTTCTAGGCTTGGCTGGGTATTTTAGAGCGTGGATCCCTAACTTCTCCCTGTTGGCAAGACCCCTATACGACCTCAGCAAGGGCCCCCCTGAAGAACCATTATCATCCTCACCCCGACACTCCTTCATTAAGCTCCGTCAAGCCCTTGTAAAAGCTCCAGCTCTCCATCTCCCTGATTTGTCAAAACCCTTCTCATTATACATTCATGAGAGGTCCAGTCAAGCTCTAGGAGTCCTAGGCCAATATTATGGCCCATCCTTTGCCCCAGTAGCTTATCTCTCCAAGCAATTAGACCCCACAGTTCGGGGATGGGCCCCCTGCCTACGGGCATTTGCCGCTGGACAGCTCTTGCAGAAAGAAGCTCACAAACTAACATTCGGAGCGCCCCTTACCATTCTGTCCCCACATCACCTAAAAGATCTCTTAACCTACAAAAGTTTACAGACTCTCCCTCCCTCCAGACTCCTGACCTTACTGTCCTCTTTCCTCCAAAATCCAAACATTTCTTTCCTCCCCTGCCCGCCCCTAAATCCGGCCACTCTTCTTCCTCTGCCCTACTCTCCTCATACTCCCTCGCATGATTGCCTGGAAGCCCTTCACAACTTCCTTCCGTGCCACTCCACGATCTCCGAAGGAGCCCTCTCACACTCCGACCTCATCTGGTTTACTGATGGGTCCTCCTTTAAACATGAGGGCATCCACTAGTCAGGATATGCAGTAGTCTCCCTCAAAGATGTCATTGAAGCACGAGCCCTACCCCCTGGTACAACCAATCAGCAGGCTGAACTCATTGCAGCCACCAGAGCTTGCACTCTGGCCCGGGACACGTCTCTCACATTGTACACTGACTCCAAGTACGTATTCCACATTCTCTTGTCCCACGCGGCAGTATGGAAAGAACGAGGCCTCCTCACCACAAAAGGGAATTCCATAACTAATTCAGCCTTAATTACTAAACTTTTAGAGGCTTCACAACTCCCACACCGACTAGGCATAGTCCACTGCAAATCACATCAAAAAGACGACTCCCCCATTGCAAGAGGTAACAACAAGGCCGACAGAGTAGCCCGGTCAGTTGCCCTATCAGAAAACGCACCAGACAACAATCCGTCTGCCCTTGCAGTTTTAGCCTTATCACAAGACGCCCTCTGCTCTCAGGACAAAGAGTCTCTCTTCCGCCTCTTACATGACCTGTTCCATCCCAGCCCCCAATCCTTAATCCATTTTTTACAATCTTTTTTTCCTCTTTCTCCTGAAGACAAAACCCTACTTAACCAAATCACCTGCAAGTGCACCATCTGCCAACGCACTAACCCTAATACCCCCCTCAAAGCCCGACCCTTCCCAGCTCATCAAGCAAGGAGTAATGTCCCCGCTGCAGATTGGCAAATAGACTTCACTAACATGCCCCCTGTACGACGTACCAGATACCTACTTGTGCTAGTAGATACATTTTCAGGATGGGTCGAAGCTTTCCCCACCACTAACAAACGAGCATCCGTAGTTGCCTCTATCCTCCTCACCCAGATCTTTCCTAGGTTCGGGATGCCCACTTCCCTCCAATCAGATAACGGCCCTGAGTTCACTGCCCAAATTATCCAAAACCTCTCCAAGTCGCTCTCGCTCCCCTGGCATTTACATTGTCCTTATCGACCACAACCTTCAGGAAAAGTAGAAAGAGCCAATAGGACTCTAAAAGACATCCTGACCAAACTATCTCTAGAACTACACCTTGACTGGGTTCGCTTACTTCCCTTAGCTCTACTCCGCATTCGAGCCCTCCCAAAGAAACCTTCCTTCTTGTCACCCTTTGAAATCATGTACGGCCGCCCGATTCTACCCCCGGGGCTCCCTTCCCACAAAGGACCAATTCCTCCCAATATAGCCCTTCCACTACTCTCTCTCCTCCGCACTGAATTGTGGAAATATCAAGATTGGCTCCTTCCTGATCCATCCGCATCCCAAAATCCTCCTGTCTTACAGCCCGGCCAACTAGTGTTTTATAAGCCACCAGAAGATCAGCCCTCTCTCACCCCGAAATGGGAAGGTCCACACCCAGTTATTCTCTGCACCCCTTCGGTCGCCAAGCTCTCACTGCCTGATAACTCTGTCACCCCTTGGATTCATATCTCCAGGTTGAAACCAAATACCCAAGACTCACCTTCTCTGGACACCCAAGACCCATCAGTCACAATCCAGAGTCCTTCGGATACAGCCCAAGACGCTGTCTACTCTACCACGCCTCATCCCTCTGATCCCTTGAAGCTCCGCATCTCCCGTGCACCCTCTGTGCCATCCATACCTGAATCATGACTTTTTCCTCCTTTACTGCTCTCTCGCTTTTTTCCCTCATTCCTATTGTCTTCCCTGCTGCCCCACCCTCCTTTGTATGGCGATTCAAAGTCAAGCAGACTTACACACAGCATCAAACAAAAGTTACTGCCCTCATTGCCACATCAGACTGCCCTCTGAAAGGCTGCTCTGAGCCTTTGTACCTCCACTTTCCTCCCTCCACTGAAGTATTCATTTACAGCTACCTTTATTCTCCCTACCTCTGCTTCCTCTATGACCAAAGACAAGCCTATTGCAGGCAATGGCAAGACACCTATGGGGGATGCCCCTACTGGTCTTGCACCATTCACTACATGGGTGACTTCCAGTACCCACAGTATTACTCCTCCAACCATTTCATGAAATATCCCAACGGCTCATTCTCCTTATCAATCCCAGATCCCTGGGACTCTCGATGGGCTGCTGGAGTAACAGCCTCAGTTTACTACAAGGGGTCCTCGACCCCCCATGGTACCCTTCATATCTCTCAAGAGTATGTTCCCTCTCGCTCCCAGATCTCTCAAGTTGCATCAGATATCAGACATTCCGAAAAAGTCATTATCCAAACTCTTGACGGCGCCTCTTCATCTTCTTATTCCTCCTACTCTTGGTTACAGCTCATTCAAGACACCACCATCTTTCTCAACCACACCCTCAACACTGCCAATTGTTTCTTGTGCGCATCACTACAGCGCCCACTGCTGGCCGCCGTGCCCCTCAATATTTCCAACTACTCCTTCCATGCAGAAGGACAACCCCTCCGTCCCCTGGCAGACATACCCCTGTGGGAACCAGAATACCCAGATAATCTCACCATCCACCACTGTGTAGGCCCAACTCCACCCACCTCCAGTGCACTTCACTGCCTCTCTATCTACACCCCTACCTCCGGCTCTAAGACTTTTACGCAACCAGGACACTTCTTTTGGTGTAATGGCAGCCTTTTCAACTCACTACCTCTCAACTCCGATACACCCTGCATTCTCATCGCCCTAATCCCACAGCTTACACTTTACAGCATGGCAGAATTCCTTGAGCTCCAACCTCCCTTGCACTCGCGCACAAAAAGGGCTGCTTTCCTTCCCATCATGGTCGGTATCTCTTTAATCACCTCAGCCATTGGGGTGGGGTTTTCGGGAAGAGCCTTGGGTCACTCTCTATGGGCAGTTAGAGATCTCAACGCCAAACTTGAGGGAGCCCTGACATCCACTGCCGATTCCCTAGCCTCTCTCCAAAGACAGGTCACTTCGCTAGCTAAAGTCACCCTTCAAAACCGGCGGGCCCTAGATCTGCTTACAGCCGAGAAGGGCGGCACCTGCGTCTTCCTCTGGGAAGAGTGCTGCTATTACATCAACGAATCCGGCATTGTAGAAACTGACATCACCAAACTCACTGACCTTGCCTCCAGCCTCCACTCTGCTTCCAATTCCAACCCATTCTCTTCAATACTAACAAACCCCCTCCTCACCTGGCTCTGGCCCATTGCAGGCCCCATAATAGTCATTCTTCTCGCCTGTCTCTTCTTACCCTGTATAATAAAGTTCATCAAATCCCAAGTCGGAAAAATCTCTAATCAAGCTTTCAACCAGCTTTTACTCAGGAACTACCAGCTTCTGGCCACGGAAGACCCCTCACCCTCATGTGACCTCCTCACCACATGCTGAGATGGACCCCTCTCTCCGCTGGAAACTGTTCCTGGAAACAATAGCCGCAGACGCCTGGCTCCTGACACCCATATCCTCTTGGCATCATTGGAATCAACAGGTCCTCAACCTATGGTTACAGGGAACCTTCACTGATTTCCAACCTGAAGAAGTCCACATCTACTCATCCTTACTGTGGAGAGTCCTATCAACCCTTTCCTCCCAATCCTCAAACCCTCACTCCCTTCTCCGCCCCTGTTCAGCAGGAAGCAGTCAGAGAGAAAGCAACGTCCACAAACCCATAGAGGAGAAAGGGGGGAATGAAGGGTCCCCACCAGTAAGATGGCGAACTTCCGGCTTCTTTTCGGGGTCCTCGGCTCCCGCCGGCGCCACCTGAAGCCCAATCACCTCTCGCCCCCCTCCCAATCCCAGCACCTAGCCAACAGCCACCAGCCCCGTAGAAGTAACACCACAATCACCCTATGCCCCATCCTATATAACCCAGCACCTTTCCCTAATAAAGCGGAACTCTCCGGTGAATTGCTGTTGTGTGTCGCTCCTTTCCTTTCAAATATTCTCTACCTAAACTTCTTTATGCAGAATTAACATTTCTTACTTTCAAATGCTCACCTTTCACACTTATGTTCTTTTGTGTCTCCTCAGGAGCCGTGCATAGATAGTAAATATTGTAATCATCATCTCCATATCTTGTCTTCTACTTTTTTTAACACTTATTTTATCTGTAACAGTTTTTCATACCTCTGAACAGAAGGATATTAGTTTTTGCTTTGACTTTTTCTCTTTGATTTTTTTAGAGAAACATGCTGTCATTTGTTGAGACGTTCTCTTATCCTTCTCTATTTGATTTTTCTGGTTTCTTACTTTTGTGAATAGTGCTATGAAGAATATCTTTACAAAGATTAGGTGTTTTTGCTTCTCAGTTATTTTATTTTAATATGTTTTTCTGAGGCGGCATTATTTGATCAAAGGGTTTGAGTGGTTTTGTGGCTTTAGATATATTATGGGGTTTGCTTTCCAAAATTATTATGCCTAATTATGTCTGACCCATAAGTCTAGATGGGGCTCCTCACCCGGAGGCAGAGCACAACTGAGAGATGGCACTCCAGACGCCACGATGCTCCCAGGGAGACCTTTGCTCTGCTCTCCACGGTTCTCCTCCATGGCCTGAGAATTAAATTGACACGAAACAGATCAACAGGAGAAAAAAGCCAAAGTTTAATGACATGAGCACAGAAGCCCAGAAGCCCAAAAATGAAACAGATCCAAAGAAATGACCAAGGCAGGCAGTTTTCATACTTTTTAGACAAAGAAACAATAAATCTGTGAGGAATTGACAGGACAAAGGGAACAATGTTCAGGAGCTTCAATTTGTAAGGAATTCTAAACAGGGTTTGGGCTGTGTTTGTTCTGTAGCTTTCTCAGTGATGTCGGGGTTCTTGTTTGTGGAGTAGAAGAATGAGCTTAGCAAACACCCAAGGTAGGAGGCTGAGAGATACAGTGAGAGGACTCATGCCAGGAGGGGACAAGAGAGCCCGTAGTGGTGCATTGTCTAGGGGTTTTATAGGCAGTTTAGGATTTGGGGAATGTGATGAAGGGTTTAGATGTGTCGACTTGTTAAGTGGTTCCTGAATTTAGAATTAACTTAACACAAGGAACTTCCCACTCTGATTTCTTCCTGAGATACCTGCCCAGGTCGTGGTCTGGGAGCATATCAAACAAGGCTACCTGCCCAGCCCCCAGGGTGGGCTGAGGTATTGTTTGCTAAGAGTAAGTTAAGAATCTTACTTCTTAACTTCCTGGATATTAAAATGCAATCTTATGTTTAAGGTGGAATCCTTCCTGCCTTCCTGCCTTTTACTATGTCGTTTATGGCTGGGCTTACTTGCCATTATTAATTGACCAGATTGCAAATCACCTCATCAGATATGAGAGAGGAAAGACAGCATAGGCCTGGGCCTTTTAGCATGCTAAGGTGAATCTTACATGTGATTACAAATGATTAACATACTATAAACATGTGCTACTCCTCTTTATTTGGAGAATATTAACTGATCTCACTGAAGAATGACTCTAGAGCTGAATGTTTAACAGAGTTTTGGTAGGGGGTTTCCTTGCATGTAGCCACATTGCTTTGACTGTAAATATCCTGCCTTGCTTTTTCCGGAGGCCCTCACCCTGCTCTGACTGCATGTATGGTCTCTTTCTCATTGACTCTGAATTTCCTCTCTACCTGCTAGCATAGGGAGGATTCTTTTCATGTGGGAGATTTATTTCTTGCTTTCCAGAGATGAAGGAAGGTCAGAGTGTTCTTCCTGCAGGGTCTGTGCCTTAATCAACTTTTAATCCAAAATAACCAATATGCCAAAGAGGCACATATGAGGGCATCCTCTCCCAGACCCATACAGTATGCAAATATCCCTTCACCCTTCCACCCTGCCTTCTACTAGATCCTCTCAATGTGAGCTTTAGTCATCCTTTCTTTAACTGTGTGTCTTCCCACCCTAACCCCTTTATGAAAGGAAAATTAAATTGATTAAGTGTCTATAATGTGTAAAGCAGTGCTTCATACTCATAAAGCCCTATAAGGAAGTCATTCTTGTCCCCATTTCTGAAAATGAAAACATTGAGGCTCCTGGTGTTTTAATAACTCGTTCAGATCTGGGAGGCAGCAGAGGGCTGTGTGGGAATCTGTAAGCCATGCTTTTCTGACCTGCACCTGGGGTCAGACAGGTTTAGATGCCTGTATCTGAGACAGGGACCATAGGTTTAGACAGAGTAGGGTGAGGGCCTCCGGAAAAAGCAAGGCAAGATTATTACAGGCCGAGCAATGTAACAAGGTGCAAAGAAACCCTACCAAAACTCTGTGTTAAACATTAAGAAAAGTCAGGTCACATTAATTATCAGTTAAAGCTCAAAAAACCAGGAGTAACTTGGCTTAGCATGCTTGAATATTCCCAAAATAAAGGAAAGTATCTCAGCATAGCCCATGTTTTTGTGAGATTCACATTAGCATACTAAAAGACCCAGACCTATATGCTGTTTTCCCCCTTCAGGCCTAATCAAGTAATTTGCATCCTGGGCAATAAATATGGCAAGCAAGCCCAGCTGTAAACAACAGAGTAAAAACAAGAAAGATTCAATCTTAAAGATGAGATTGCCTTGTAAAAAACCCAGGAAGTTAAGTACAGTTCTTAAACTCTTTATCAAACAGACAATAACTCAGCCCATCTTAAGGGCAGGGCAGGCAGTCTTGATTGATATGCTCCCAGACCAAAAAGCTGCTATTCAGTAAAGAATCTGCAGTAAATTTCTTATGTTAATTTTGCAGAATTACCTGGAGGACTGATGAGAAAAGAGACTTACTGTCTCATCACAGATGAACATTCTAGGACCACTTAAGAGGTCCACACCCCTAGTCCTTTATCATATTCCTAAAAATCCTCAACCACCTATAAATCCCCTGAACAATGCACAACTATGGGCTCTCTTGTCCCCTCCTGGTGTGAGCCAGGACCTCTGTCCTCTCATCTTATCTCTAAATAAAAGCCTCTCCCTGGCTCTCCTACCTTAAGTGTTTGGTAAGTTTATCCTTCGACTCCATGAACAAGAACCCCAGCATCACTCTCACCTACACCGAGGCCTGGATGGCTAATGGGATGGGGAAGCCACGGCAGCAGTGGTGGCCATGTCCCTGCTGCAGGGGCAGAGTGAGAGAGTGCTCCTGCACAGCACCCTGCTGCAGGGGCAGAGTGAGGGGGTGCTCCTCCACAGCACCCTGACACTGACCTCATTGCATGGGCTGTGAGAGACACAGGGAAGGTGTGCAAAATGATACTCTAAACTGCCCTTTGGAGCTACTCTAAAGGCAGGGATTTGCCCCAAATTGTGAATTTATGAAGTCCTTTTTTTCTTTTTATTATTTCAATTTCCTGTAAATTGAAATAATATCAGTTTCCTGTAAAAGGCTGTGAATCATGACTCTTCTACATCTGCATAAAGTTTGAAGACTGGGGATGCAGAGGTGATTTAAGACATAAGGTTAAGTAATAAAGTGGAAACAACCCCCACCCATGACCGGCACTGTGGCCCCGTGGGGCAGGCTGCCCCCAACCCCTGTCAGCCCCCTGGGATCTCCTTGCCATGACCACACTTCAGAGAATCTGTGGAAGAAATGGAGAAAAGAAGAAATACACAAGTAATAGCTGAAGGGAGATTTTCAGGGAACAAAAATACCCAAACAGATGTGGCCCGTCTTCAAAAAACAAAATCTCAGATACAGGCATCTAAACTCCCAGAAGATTATTTTTAGTATCCAAACTCATTTAGAACATGGAGCACATGGGCTCTGTAAGCATTAAGACCTGGAGAAAGGAGAATGGAGGTCTGTCCTGCTGTCCCAGACTCACTGGCTCTGGGGGCAGACACTTGGCCATGGCCTAGGCAAGGCAAGTGCTTATGCAGCTCAGAAAACAGTCCCTGCCCTACCAGGCTAGAGATGGCCCTGCATAGCAGCACACCCACCCAAAGGTCACAAAGCACCCATGTTTGAGTGTCAAAAGGGTCTTCTACTGTATTCATTGGAATCACAACCCCAGGAAGAGGATTTTGTTCACCCTAGAGCTGCCCAGAAGGTAGACGATCCAAGGGGCTAAGTGGCCCACCCAGGGCCACCCGGGCAGGGCTGCCTGCATATGCTCTCTTGGCTTCATGCTCCTCGTGCTCTGGGCCCTGAAGAGACAAAGGCAAGGAAGGGAGCCCCTGAGCATGTCTGACCACAAGTGCCAGGGCAGGAACAGCCAAGGGCAGGAGGAGGCATGGCGGCTCAACGAAGAGAACAGGAGCCTCTCTTCCCTTTCTTGCTCAAGGATTGCTCAAGAGAGATCAACCTCTGTTTCTAGGCTCATTCTGGGCTGAGGTGATGGTGAGCGCCAGCCTTCCACAGAGTCACTGCCCCACAGGGCCGAAAGCAAGATCAGCACAGTGGGAGGCTGGCTTTGTCACAAATCAGCTGGAGCCGAGGCTTCTTTCTTATAAAAGATAATAAACACACAACTCTTAGGGCTCAGGGACCTGTCTTTGCCTTACAGGGAAAGTGGCTCAAAGCCAGCTCTGCCCCCACTAATTGTGTGACCTTGGACAAGTTAACCTCCTCAGTTCATCTCAACAATGTGGACAGGGACAGGACCTGCCTCACAGGACCAGGTAGACATACAAAGCTTTCAGAATAGTATTCGGCAAAATGGCCATCCTGGCCAAAGCAATTTACAGATTCAGTGCAATCCCTATCAAAGCATTTTTCAGTGAACTAGAGAAAATAAACCTAAAATTTATATGGAACCATGGGGTATCATGCTCCCTGATTGCAATACACTACAAAGCTACAGTGATTAAAACAGTATGGTTCTGGCACAAGAATATATACATGGACCAATGGAAAAGAATAGAGAACCCATAAATAAACCCACGCATGTGGTCTATTAATATATGACAAAAAAGCCAAACTATACAATGGGGAAAAGACAGTCTCTTCAATAAATGATGTTGGGAAAACTGGAAAGCTAAATACAAGAGAATGAAATTGGATTACTGTCTAACACCATACACAAAAGTAAACTCAGAATGAATTAAAGACCTAAATGTAAGACATGAAACCATAAAACTTTTAGAAGAAAACAGGCGGGAATCTCTTGAATATAAGCATGAGAAATATATCTGGATATGTCTCCCTGGGTAAGGGAAACAGAAGCAAAAATAAATAGGTGGGACTATTCAAACCAAAAAGCTTTGCATAGCAATGG